>NC_083863.1:1070000-1400000 GCF_029169275.1 Apis cerana | reverse complement strand
ACGATCCAATGACGTCTCTTTCTTGGAAATGCATACTATCTTTTTCCAAGAATTCTGTCTATCGTTTGCCTAGAGTTTGGGATGGAACAGTGAGACAGAAGCGCGAGCGAGAGATCCGAGTAAATAACAGGAATGGAATTGTAAACGATCGAAAATTACTCTTCTCTTTACACGACGATATCTCGGAAACCGGAAGTCGTATCGAGATAAATGAAAGTGCGTTTCAAAGGAGAAAGTTCTGCGCTTCTAACGAACTTTGATTCGTCGATCAGAGATCATTATCTTCGGAGTTATAACGATACAAATTTTTCCTAATTTTAATAGAGTTTAATAGGGTTTAAGGTATACGATCGAAAATTAATCTTCTCTTTGCACGACGATATCTCGGAAACCGGAAATCGTATCGAGATAAATGAAAGTGCGTTTTAAAGGAGAAAGTTCTGCGCTTCTAACGATCTTCGATTCGTCGATCAGAGATTATTAACTTCGGAGTTATGACGGTTCAAATTTTTTTCTAATTTTAATAGAATTTAATAGGGTTTAACGTATACGATTAAAAATTACTTTTGTTTTATAAGAGGATATCTCGGGAATCAGAGGTCGTATCGAGATAAATGAAAATGCGTTTTAAAGGAGAAAGTTCTGCGCTTTTAACGATCTTTAATTCGTCGATCAGAGATTATTATCTTCGGAGTTATGACAGTTCAAATTTTAATATACTTTTGGTAGGAACCATGTGACAATCGTTTAAAGGTATTTACTTTATTTACAAATTTATTTTTGTTCGAAGAATCGTTAAACCTAAAGATATGAATTTACGTGAAATTCTATAGTTTGTTAATCATGGATGAAAATGGATTAAAAGAAAAGTGAAAATTTAAAAGTATCTCATCAATTACCTGGTCAAATAGCATTTTCGAATCCTCCTGGCCAATTTTTTCAAGTGCCTTTTCCGATTTTGACAATAACTTTGTCTCGACAAATGCTTTAAGGTCAGCCATTTTCATTCTCTTTTTCGATTTCTCACTGGCTCGCCTCGTATGACTCGTGTCGCCATCATGGCCTAAATTGAGACACGAAAAAAAAACATGAAGCACAAATAAAATAAAAATCGTGAAATTCTTTATCAAATTCTTTTTTTTTATTTTCGTAAATTTTCACACGTACCAGTCAGCAAGGAGACATCTCGAACTTCCGGCACTTCCATGAAATCTTTCGACACGTCCTTCTTCTTATTTTCAGGACTTTGATAAATCGAAACTTCTATCTTAGGTATCGGTAAAGAATTACTACGTCGACGTGGCATTTGTTGTACAGATGTCTCTTCGTTTATCATGCGTAATCTATTCACCATTTTTCACGATTAAAACGATTTTAAATATACGAAATTCAATTTCAGAAAGCTATAATTCAATTTAACGTTTCAAGTGATACAAGGACGACGAGAAAAAATTTTTCGTTGGACGAAAATATTTTCCATTTCTACAGGAATAACGTAATATTAAATATTATTAAATTTTAAATGAAAAAAATAAATTATATTATATATATAGTATTGCTTATTAAAGCGTACAAATCTTTAAAGCTTCATTAATGAAAAAATAAATTTTGATGAATGAAAGAAATATTTATTTGCAAAAAAATTTTAATTCTAAATATTTGAATTAACAATGTTAATTCTTTCTAAAAAAAAAATCTTCGAATACGATAAGTAAAATATACATTCTTTAAACAAATTCAAGGGTGAAATTTGATGGAATCTCAATTATTATTATAATATTCAAAAGTGAAAAAACAAAATTCGTGCAAATTAATTAGTTTAATTAGTTCGGTGTATCATACATGCCTATGGTATAAAAATTGTAGAGCCCAGTGTACACCTTCCTCCTGCCATTGGGGAACAAAAAGGCACCTAAGCACAGCCACGTCGAGGAAAGTAGCGGCTCGAACGTCCGCGTCGATAGCAGGGCAGCTGCTCGTTAATCCTCCAATGCTCGAATCACCAGGACCTCGTTGAGTGAGAGATCCTTTCGTTTTCGACCCATCCACCGTTTCTTTCTCCATTTTCTGATCTTCCTTCTCTCTCTCTAGACCTCTGGCAATTGCACATATTTTTATTTGACAAATGTAGGAAAAACAATTTATAACAAGAAGATGGAATATATAATAATAATAATAACAATGGTATTAGAAATTACCCGATGCTCGACGATTTTTCTTGATATTGTCTGGTGTCCAGTGCCGAAATTGCTGTGACTTGTTCTATCCTTAATTTGGAGAAGCCTGTCGTCCTGCCCATCGCTACGTGAAATATACTAGCTTCACCCTGAAATTGTAATAGAATATTAAATCGTATAATCCAACGAAAATTTTGTTACTTTTAATCATTTTTATGCAGAGATGTTTCAGATCGAAAAATTGGAAAATTTTGATAATCGAAAGGGAAAGAAATGTTAAATAATATATTGTAAGAAAAAATTTTAATACGAAATATGAAATATTGTATACACATAAAGTAAATTCGTGAATAATAAAGTATTAAAATTTATTGAAAATATTTGAATGAAAGTAGAGAATCTTTGAAAATAAACATTATCAATAAACAAATAAGATTCAAGTCGTAAATAATACGGATTTTAATACAATTTTATTTATTATCTATTTTCAGAATGTTTGGCTATATAAATATTGTACAAAACACAAATCATTCCTAAAAAAAAGAAAAAGAAGAAAATATTGAAAAATGGAATTTTATTCAAAAAAGAAAATTATTTATATTTTTCTTACCCCGTCAAGCGCTTTCTCCGATTCGCTGAGGGATGGTAACCTGAAGATCATCTGATACACATTGTACACATTCTATTATTTCATCGATCAAATCAATAAGAAACGATATTTCATACTTTAGAGATACTCACCACGTGCTCGTCCTCGGTACCAGAGCTCTCCTCGGGGATGGTTTCTGGGAACACGGTATCCTTTGGCGACGATACCCAAATATTCTGAAAGCGAATATTGAAAACGATTAAAGATTTTTGATATTTATTCCCAACTCGGATTTCCTTTTTACATCTCACTTACGTCTTCGTCCAATTGTTTAGCCGACGGTTTGTCCGAACTTTGATCGGAAAACGCGCTGACGGATTGACTGGGCGGGCTTTCAATATCTAATAACAGAAATATAATAAATTTGTTTCCATTTTGGAAGGGATAAATCATAATGAGCTCGTCCTATATTTAAATAATCGTTTATTTGGAGAAATTATAATTCAAAGCGATCAAAAATGAGTTTATAGTAACTTTAATATCAAAATGATATCATAATAATATCAAAATGAAATTTATAATTTATAATTTATAATTTTTTGTTGGTTTGTATTATTGATTTTCAATATAATATGATAAATTTGTTTCCATTTTGAAAGGGATAAATCAAAAGGATATTTTTGATTGCTTTATGAATAATAATTTTTCCAAATGACCAATTATTTAAATATAGGTTGAGTTTATATATAACTTTATATGAATAATATCAAAATGAAATTTATGATTTTTTATTTTACTTTGTATTTTTGACTGGGATTTTCAATATAATATAATAAATTGTTTCCATCTTGAAAGGAATAAATCATAAGGATATTGACTAATTATTTAAATATAAATTGAATTTATATATAACTTTATATGTATATGAATAATATCAAAATGAAATTTATGATTTTTTGTTGCTTTATATTATTGACTGGGATTTTCAATATAATATAATAAATTTGTTTCCATTTTGAAAGAAATAAATCACAAAGATATTTTTGATTGCTTTGAATAATAATTTCTCCAAATGATCAATTATTTAAATATATGTTGAGTTTATATGTATATAGATGATATGAAAATGAAATTTATGATTTTTTGTTGCTTTATATTATTGACTGAGATTTTCAATATAATATGATAAATTTGTTTCCATTTTGAAAGGGATAAATCATAATGATATTTTTGATTGCTTTGAATAATAATTTCTCCAAATTGATAATTGATCAATTATTTAAATATAGGTTGAGTTTATATATAACTTTATATGTATATGAACAATATGAAAATGAAATTTATGTTGCTGATTTTGTTGAAGTTTATGTTAATGATTTTTTGTTGCTTTATATTATTGTTCCATATATAATGTTTTCATTTTGAAAGGAATAAATCATAATGATATTTTTGATTGCTTTGAATAATAATTTCTCCAAATGATCAATTATTTAAATATATGTTGAGTTTATATGTATATAGATGATATGAAAATGAAATTTATGATTTTTTGTTGCTTTATATTATTGACTGAGATTTTCAATATAATATAATAAATTGTTTTCATCTTGAAAGGAATAAATCATAAGGATATTGACCGATTATTTAAATATAAGATGCATATGAACAATATAGAAATGAAATCTATGATTTTTTGTTGCTTTAATTGACTAGATGAACTTTCAATATCTAATAACCAAAATATAATAAATTTGTTTTCATCTTGATAAGAATCATAATAATATTTTTGATCGCTTTGAATAATAATTTTTCCAAAGTACAAGATAATAATATCTATTGAACAAATATTAAATCTCTAATATTTTTCTTCATCATTTAACAAAAAATACAAATTCTATTTTAAAGAAAAACTCTCCTAATATATTCTCACATTCAAGCTAATTGCCTATAATTAAAATTAGTGGAAACCGCAAAGCATAAAAATAGCACGATAACGTGAAATGTGTTGTTTACTTCTTCCGACAAACACGTCATCGGACATTTGATGCTGCTTGTAAGTCTTGAAGGATCGGCTCCACAAAGCTTGCGGTTTAATCCGACAGTGTGTGGTGAAACAAGGTGTATCCGGGTGGCGGCACTCGTACATAGCCGACCATATTTTTAACCCGTTTTCCAATCGTAGATTCGTTTTAAAATCGATATCTTTTAGATGATTGCACAGTGGTGCGAAAAGGTAGACGAATAGCTGAAAAAAAAATTGCATTCGAATTAATATTTATAAATATTTCAAATCATTCGAAGATTACTTATTGTTTCGTTTTATATTTAAACTGAAAAGGAGCGAGCTATAATATATAAAAAAATGATTAAAACAGGATTACTATAATTTTTTTCAAAAATCTGAAATATTCATTTCAAAATAACCTACATACTTGAAATATCGTCTCTTTAATGCAATTAAATTACAATATTTCTATTTATCTATTCCTCTAGCGAAAATTTATATATTTTTTTAAAAATTCAAAATTACTGAAAATTTAAATAAAAATAACTTACACTCATAGTGGGTATAGAAAAGAGATAGTAAAAGGGATTCCCAGGGTCGGCGTCGGTCTCGGCGCATTCTTCAGCAGCGTCGAGTAATATCCAGTGAAGAATGTAAAGCAGAGTCGTCTCCATTGCGCCGAGAGTTTGAAAATCCTTCCTTAATGATTAACGAGAAGAAACGATTGCCGGTGAAAGGGGCGGAAAAAATGGGCGAAAGCTCGACAAAATGGGTGCGCATAAAGATAGACAATCTCACCTATTGTGGAGAAGATTGGCTGTGGCATGGAGAACGTAGGGAAGAGCCGCTTGTATCAAACGCCATCGTGGCACCGTGCCCAGTATCAGACTCAAAGAGCGTGTTAAATCATTGTGAAGATTCTGAACTAACACCTTCTCCAGAGACTGTCAACGAACAATCAAAAGTTTAGCTTTTAAGCTTGCCGATTCGAGCGATTGAATTAATTATTTCTCGATATATAAATATATATAATATTTTCCTGTTTCGTTGCGATTCGATTTCGAATTTTTTCGTGACTCGAAAATTGAATAAGAACGAAAATTTATGATAAATCGAAATACAAATGTGTGATATGTATACAATGTATACATGAATACTTTCCAATATTTTTCTATTGAGAAATAAAATTTCACGATTTACGTTACGTTTCGATAAAATATCATCATGTTGCATAATCGTATTTTAACCTATACACTAATATATATATATATACATATATATATGTATAAGACTAAACTTATTTAGTAAAACTTATTCGAGGTAAGATTTTCTTATATAATACGTACATTACACTAAAATTCATTTGAAACAATCAATTGTATATAAAAAAGTATCGGTAAATTTATTTTCATCGAAGGATCACTCCGCTACGCAAGCAACATTGCAATACGCAACACTGCGGCGCATCCAGCTGAGCGTTCTCGCTCTTTCGCCGTCTCGCTTTATCTAATACAAACTTAAAATGCTTATAACTCGTTAATTAAGCCTTATCGAACATACGCGTATATGAACTTTTTTCATCGTTTTGATGTCCAGAATATCAAAATATTTTTATTAACGTATATATATAATTTGCAATTGCGTAAAATTGAATATTATAATTTCAAGTGACTTCAATAAAGAAGAAAAGTGTTTAAGAATAATTAAAATCGTGAATTATGATGATATTTATCTGCGACGCTTTTGTGTAATACTGACCGTACAAGCTTCTTTGGTCTCCTTGTGTGTGTGTGCGCGCGTGAAAAAACGGACAATCGAGATTAATTTTACAAAATAATATCGGAATAAATTTACGGGAAGTCAAGTAAAACAGTGAGAAAAATGAATAAGAGGAGAAAGAATACTTGCATATAAGCAAAGTAGATGATGCAAAGTAAAATTGTATTGCAAAAAAAAATTAGAAAAATATTATTAGAATGCTTACGATTCTATTAGATATTCTTTAATAAGAAATGAGAATATTATGAGTCACAATGTGAAAATTGTTGATGTTTATTATTGTTTCGAATTTTGATGTAAAAAAATATATATAGAAAAGAAAAATTGATATATCAGCTTAATCAAATTAAATGATATATTAATTATTATTTAATTCAAAGCTGTATTCACATCTACTTAATTTTGATAGAGAAAAAACGAACACGACATTATACAAATTATACACAAGTTTAAACTTGATACTAAAAAAAAAAAAGCTACACAAAAATATTCAACAAAGAAAATTGAGATATCGAAAAAATGAAGCAAATGTTAATATTCGTACGTGGATAGCTTGGAAAATTAATGCACATTTGCATTATTGTAATTCTAAAACAAAAGAATAATAAATAATTGCCATGCATCGATTACGTAAAGATTCATTTTTTGTTTTTCATTAATCATTTCTGATCAATTGTACAATGGCGACCATCAAGCCATTTTATCATCAACTCATCGTGAAATCTACTGAAAAATTGAAGTTAAAAAAATTCGTCTCTCATTTATTTCACTTGTCTAATTTGATCTTACTTTCTTTCTTTTTTAGAAATTTAAGAGACATTATTATTATTCACGAAGAAAATAAGAAAGGCTAATCTTGAATTAAAAATTAGAAAATATTTCAATAAAAAGATAAAGAAACGATTATATTGAAAATTTAAATTTCCAAAAATAATAAGAAGAATGCTTAAAACATATATTTCAAACATATATATCTTCAACGTGATCTCTTTAAAAATTAAAGACGAACTAACCTTCAGTTCCATATAATTTGGAATAAAAAATCCGTGTTTTCCTCAAAAACAATTCTCAAAACTCTTTGCTAAAAAGATGAATCCAATACAGATTTTCAACTATGTATATTATATATTTTCTTGCTTAGAATAATATTATAATAATTCAATTATATTAAATACATTATTCTGATAACAAATTGTTGCTCAACTATATAAATTTCTACCAAAAATAATATTCTTAATTTTTCCTCTCCAATTTTCTTTCAAAATAAATACTTCTTTTCGCCTTCAAATTCACAAGTGTGCATCAATTTTTCCAGGCTGAGAAGAATCATGCAATAAATGTGTAATATACAATTTTACAATCAAGTAATGTCTAATAAACCAGAATAATCAGAGAAATATAGAATTATGCAAATAGGTTGGCAAGCAGCAGTTGGGAGCAGGCAGGTATCAGCGAACTTACATGATGGCCTGGCGCGTGTTGACAGAACTGCAGGTGACACGTGGAGGCGGCAGCGTGGAGGAGGTTACATTGTTAGTGCAGGTCGGGTAGGTATTGGAAAACAAAAGGCTGACGGGATGGTTGGTAAGGATTTTGCACGGCATGAAATCCTGCTCTATTTTTCTTTTTTTCATTTTTTTTTTTTTTGCTGCGATTGAATTTCGAATCTTCGAGTATCATTATTGTTATTATTATTATTATTTTGGATTCCATGAGTGCAAAAAAGAAAAAATGCTCGAGTAAAGTTTCCATGATAAGTCGATGAAAATTTTGTTCTTGTTTGACAAGAATGTATTTGATTTATTTCATCGAGACTTATCGTTTCAGGGACGAATCATTTTATTCTTGTTATTTTTTAAACCTCGAAATTTCAATTGTCACGCTAAAATTTAAATTTTTGAAATTATGAGAAGCTTTTTCTTCTTCTTGATCCCCCTTGTTAAAAGTTAAAGTTTTATTTGTTGGATAAAAATTTCGAATAAATCGATAAAATCAAGTTAAAATCGAAATTCAAGTTCAACTTCGCTTTCAAAATTGTTAATACCGAGGGTATTAAATAATAAAAAAACAAGGCAAATAAAGCACAACTCGTTTCGACAATCGCGAAAGCGAGAAATTTGTACAAAACAAATTTGTTCCTCCATTTGTTAAATTGTATCTACAAATTTGAAATATTTTTCCTTTTCATCTCTGTAACCTGTGTCAAAAATATCGCGTGTCTTGTACAAATAAAAAAAGAAATTACTCAATCGTATTACGAATGTAATTTAGGTTTATCGCTAAAATAAATTAATTTAACAACAACAAAACAATTCGTACGTGTCCACTTTTTCACTAGATTTTTCGTTAACGCATACACGTTCGTGTGTTTCCACGAAGATTGAAAAGAAACGAAGGTACATGAATTTTTACCGTGCAGGATGCCTCGTGAAGTTTGCCAAGTTTCGCACGAATGAATGGCCTGTAATATGCAAATTACGTATTCTGTACAATTGTGTGATAATGCAGTTTCAAACGGATGGTTAAAACGATGGTTTAACGCGAGAAACGAATTTAATCGTTCAGATGACAATAATTTCAACATCTATGGTTAGTTATGGAAAACTTGTTTATCAAGACACTTGTTTATCTGATGATTTTTCGACATACAGTTGCTATAAAAAGTATTTTATTCTTACGAATGATATAACGTTTAATTAACCGTATTGAACATACATTATGATATATATATATCGTTGATGACTATTTGTTATTAAATTTTTTTAAATACTCCTTACAGAGTAAAGTAAACGCTACCGTTTACAAAGATCCGGATATTTTCCTTTTAAAACTGTTTGACTGGTAAAGATAAATAAAATTATTGAAATTACTTAAACAATGATTAAAATTAAAATACCTATTATAAATCGTACGTTATGCACATCCACGTTATATACGTTATACATCATTAATAGATTCGATTTTAATTGGTAGACTTTAATAGAATCATTTTTTACTCGATAATTATATAGTGTAATTATATAGTATATGATATCAGTCATAAATTTACACTCAATGAATTAAGCAATCGGAAAGAAATACCACTTCTTACACAACTAAAGAATCCTCTTTATATAACTCGATATTCGGCTATAAATCGACGCGTTAACATCCTTCTGTGGATAATTTCAAAATTACGAATCCTCCCCTGTTTATCGTATCCGGTTATCTCCGCACGATAGCAATTTACTTTCTTATCCTCGAAACACGAGGAACACGTGAAATTTTTGTAATCAGTCGGTGAGATATCTGTAGGTGAAAATAATAAATCAAATTTGCGCTCATAAGTACCTCAACTGTCTCCAAAGGAACATCTGAACAGGGATGGGCAAAGCCTGTTCCTGTATGTTTCCATCGAGGGATCGACGTTTGTGCATGTTTTCGGTAGAAACGTCTAAAACCATTTCATCGTTCCTTTCATAAATTTATCGTCAGATGAGATATCGAGTATCTGTGGGAAGCCACGTGTCCTCACCTGAGAATAGCAAATACTCTCCCGTTCACTTCCCAGCGACATCAGCCGTCCTTTTCGTGTTACTCTAAACGCACGTTAGGCTCACCCTGTCATCGCGTATAAATCAATTAGGGGAGTGTCGTTCTCGAATCTTTTTTCATTCTAGCTTTGATCGGATCGATAGAATTCGAAAGAAGGAAATTATTTTAAATTACGAACGATCGAAGAAATAAAATTTGTTCCTCCAATTCTTTTGTAAATTGTAAATTTTACTGTGATATGTAAATATATATAATAAAATGAGTAATTTTAAAGAGCGATTCGTAATGAAGAATAGAATTCAAAAATAAAGTTGTTGTAATTTATTGATCATTCATTCGATGAATAATTACGTCTTAGGCGATTAACAAATTAATAAAAAGACAATTATCGTTATTATAATAGAAAATTGTTACGCAAACGGGTACAAAATAATTATTATTTCTCCGTTCCAATTCAATTCAATTTCGAATTCATTTATTATTCGTGCGCGGAATGGAAGGAAATTAAACGAACAGATTGAACTTGCAGATAAAAAGAAAAGAAAAAAAAAAATATACGTTTCAATCGTCAGATTCTTGGTCGGTAATGTGCGATCAAACACGTGGAAACGTTTCGCGATCGTGGCCTATTATGCGCAAAAAAAAGAAATTGCTTTTATCACACCGAATAAAGACTGATAGAACATGGAATAAAATCGATCGCTCGACCAAACCAATGAACGTTTGCAACAAACACCAACAAACGTTCAACATTAAAACCAAAATAAAGTAATTAACTGAAATAAAATAAACTACATCACCAGTATAACCAAAATCATCGAAATCATTCGCACGAATTCCAAATTCTCTCTTTCTTCGAAAAGAGGAAGGGAAAAAATTGCAAAATAAATTTCGAACCGCCACGATCATCCTCCGACAATTCACTCTTCCTCACCCGCTACGTTTGCTGCTTCGTTGCTACGTACCTACGTGTAGTCGAGATACAAAGAAGCAATAGCGGGGGATTGGTAGCGAGCACACACCTTTTCGAGGGGGGAGGGAAAGAGGAATAAATCGCCAAGAAAGATATCGCGCACTTGAGGATCCTCTCCGCGAAGAGGAAGGATCGGTGGGATCTGGCCGGATCTGGCACGATTGGTGGTTGCCGAGATGGGGAGAGCAGCACCGTGCAACGAAGGGAAATCACGTGGCCACACGCACACGGCCTAGTGACACAGTTGCTCTCGTTGCTTCGAGGCCCTGCGCCGCCGGGGAAAGGCGGGATACACCACCGCGGCAGGATCGTGAGTGACTGAGGAGAGACACAAAGGTGGATGTGGATGTAACGCTGTGGGAAAGGATGGGAATGCGCGCGCTACTCTTGGAAAATCCAATGCGCCGGTCGTTCCATCGATCAGCCCAGGAATCTGCTCGCTGGACCACCCCCACTTTCTGCCGGGGGCGACCCACCCTCCCCCTGCCCCGCGCGCCCTGCCAACCCGCCGCTTACCCGCCCAACACCACCTTGCATCCGTCGAGCCTCTTCCGCGATCCACCGATTCACCGTCTTTGCGAAGGTGACTTGGAAGGAAGAAGAGGGGGAGGGGGAGAAGGGGGAGGGGATATTGGTAGATTTTTGGACGCGCGGTTATTTAGGTTAACCAACTTTTTCTACATCTACGGTTAACCAACTTTTTCTACATCTACGGTTAACCGACTTGAAAAGAATATAAATGAGAGAAAGGGATTGAGAGAATATTGAAAGATTTTTGTAACAGTTATACAGTCTTTTTCTATTTAAATAGGATAATCTATTTCTTTTCTGTTTTGTGAGAGAGAGATTGATAGATTCTTTTATAATTTGTAATTTGTTGTATTGCTATTTACATTTATCCAGCCTATGTATGAAATCTTTTCTTTACTTTGCGACAAGGAAGAGAAGAATATATATAATTCTTTTCTTTTTATATATATGTATATGAATTGATAGATTTTTACAATAATTTTATATAGATTCTTCTATTTAGATAGCTAATCCATCTTTTTTGTTTTGGATTTAGGAAATAATAAATTAGAATAAAAAAGAAAAGGATTGATAGATTTTTTTGTAATTTGTAATTTGTTGTATTGCTATTTACATTTATCCAGCCTATGTATGAAATCTTTTCTTTACTTTGCGACAAGGAAGAGAAGAATATATATAATTCTTTTCTTTTTATATATATGTATATGAATTGATAGATTTTTATAATAATTTTATATAGTTTCTTCTATTTAGATAGCTAGTCCATCTTTTTTGTTTTGGATTTAGGAAATAATAAATTGGAATAAAAGAGAGAGGAATTGGTAGATTTTTTTGTAATTTGTAATTTGTTGTATTGCTATTTACATTTATCCAGTCTATGTATGAAATCTTTTCTTTACTTTGCAACAAGGAAAAGAAGAATATATATAATTCTTTTCTTTGTACATATATGTATATGAATTGATTTTTATAATAATTTTATATAGTTTCTTCTATTCAAATAGCTATCTTATCTATTTTAGATTTAGGAATAATTTAGAATAATGTAGAATAAATTAGAATAAAAAAGAAAAGGATTGATAGATTCTTTTATAATTTGTTATATTGCTATTTACATTTATCTAGCCTATGTATGAAATCTTTTCTTGTAACAAGGAAGAGAAGAATATAATATAATTCTTTTCTTTGTATATATACATATATATATATATATATGAATAGGAATTGATAGATTTTTATAATAATTTTATATAGTTTCTTCTATTTAGATAGCTAGTCCATCTTTTTTGTTTTGGATTTAGGAAATAATAAATTGAAATAAAAGAGAGAGAGATTGATAGATTCTTTTGTAATTTCTAATTTGTTGTATTGCTATTTGCATTTGTCTATCAAATCTTTCCTTCATTTTGTATAATACAAGGAACAGAAAAATGTACATGTATATGTATGTATGTATGTATAAAAATTGGTAGATTTTTACACTAATTTATATATTTATATATTTTACTAAATTATATAATTTATATATTCTATTCAAGTAGCTAATTCATCTTTTCTGTTTTGGATTTAGGAAGATAAATTGAAATAAAAGAGAGAGGGATTGATAGATTCTTTTATAATTTATAATTTGTTGTATTATTATTTACAATTATCTAGCCCATGAAATCTTTTCTTCATTTAATAACAAGAGAAGAATGTAGATAATTCTTTTCTTTCTATATATATTGGAATTGATAGATTTTTACAAATTTATATGTTTATATTTATTTTTTATTTATAATTTATATTTATATTTATATTTATAATTTATATAATTTCTTCTATTTAGATAACTAATCCATCTTTTATGTTTTGGATTTAGGAAGAGAGATAAATTGGGATGAAAGAGTGAAAGATTGATAGATTTTTACAATTACTAGATACTTTCTCTTATTCAAACTAACCCATCTTTTCTATTTCGGATAAATCGATCTGATTTTTTTGTGGATAGCTTGTTTTTTATAAAAAAAAATATATATTTAATAATAAAATAATATCTTCCATAAGTTTCCATGAAGAGGCTTTCAAGATTTCAAGGATCAATTTCTGCCATCTTTTCTGTCATTCTTTTTGTCATCTGGCTTTTCAAGAATGAGATACGAATTGAGGAGATATTTCTACTTTTATATATACACTTTTTCTTTCTTTGAATATATCTAATCTTTTCAGTCGCTTTTAATTAACTGATTTAACTTTGCAAGACAATATTCGAGTTCAATAAATCTAATAGTTGAAATCTGGATCTGGTATTTTTGAATTTATAAAAATGCAAATCCTTCAACTTTTACATTAAAAAAAACGGTAGATCATATAAATGATAATAACAATAAAAATTGTACTTATCTGAGATTACATTTAATTTTACATTTAATTTTAACGCGTCATCTCATCGGTTTTGAAAGGATTAACTTTTACGTTTAAACTCTCATCTCCTCTTTATTTCCAATCCGACTAAATCGTAATTATATGGAATATTTTGACTATCGACTTGTATACATTTTAGATCGAAATAGAATAAAATCGAACATTGAAAATTTTCGAAAGGTCAAAGTGAGACGCAGAAATTGCATAACTTTTTTTATATTTCAAATTCTCCAAAAGTACAATCTCATTTTTATACATTATATACATATATAATAAGAAAAAGCGAAATTTCTCAATTTTGCAATAACAATTATTTACAAATAATTTTGCGATGTTTATCAACCAACGATGCTCGAAAAAGAATATAGGGATGATGGAATATAGACAGGAAGTATAAGGGAGTACGAAGGGAAAGATGAAGAGGAGAGGACGATAATCAGAATTATATAATACGGGCGAAAAATTGAAAAGCAGGCGCGAAGACCGCTTATTCAGCTTGATTAGAGTCCTCTTCAATATCACAAACCTCGCCGTTTCGAACTTGAATAACTTGACTGGGCTCCTTAAGGGTGTCAAGCTGTTCTTCCTCGGTGGAGGACAGTTGCCTACCAAGACACCTCTCCATGTCCCCGAGTGTTATGTCCATCTCGAACACGATCTCGTTCGAGCTCCCCTCCCTCCTCTCCTTCCTCTTCCCCTCCTCGAAAGGGGTCGACGTGATCTCTATGCATATCTCCGCGCTCTTGTCGTCCCCCCTCGTCACCTCCAATTTCTCGTCAATGATCTTGCAAATATCCCTCCAAAGATTCCTCTTGCTCGGGTGCAAGTTCTCCACGAATCTCTGGAAACTCCGCCAATCCATCTCCTCCGTGCTCTCCAACACCTTTCTGTACAACAGCAACACGTCCTCCATTTTGTTCCCGTAGTTCCCGTTCTTGTCTATCACGTTCTTCAACGAGGACTCGTTGTAAATGATCTTTCGCGTCACGTTGCCTACGCGATCCGACAACGAGCAGGTGGCGGACGAGGATTTGTTCTCGCTGCTGTTCTTCGACCTCACCGACCTCAACGATTTGAAAGTTTTGAACGATTCGAACAAATGTTTGCCGAAACGTTTCTCGCTCTTCCGCGCCTCCGGCCTCTTCTCCCCTTTCTCGCTCGTCTTATTGCTTATCGATTCTTTGCTGCTCCACAATTTGAAGCCGCCCACTATGCTCGATATAATCTGCCTGTTCGAGTACTTGTTCTTCGATGACGATCTCTTCTCCATCTCGTCCGCGTTTTTATTCTCCAATTGGTTCCGCCTCTCCTCGGCCCAACCCTCCCCGCAGTGGACCGATTTCTCCTTGGTCCAGAACCGCCTCCCCTCCTTCGAGTCGATCACGGACGGCTTCGAGGTGTCCGAGCTCTTGCTGTACCTTCCGTCCTGGATCCTCTGGAGGGGCGCTTTCACCCACTCCCGGATCATGTTCTCGGCCGAGGAGGAGCTCACCATCGAGGTGTTGCTCTCGTTCGTCTGGTCGATCTGGATCTCGCAATTCTCCAACGAGTCGTCCTCCATCAGGCACGTGGCGCTCCTGAACTGTTTCAAATTCTGCACGGGCTCCAGCCTGATCATCTTCTTCTCGTAACTTCTCGCCATCTTCTCCTTGGGCACCAATCTCTCGCGGATCAAAAATTCCGAATTCCGATCGCGATTGTTGTGCAACACGAAACTCCTCTCGTTGTTGGCGTATCTGGCGTGGTGCACGCACGCTCTTTCACCCGATTTCGAAGCGGGTTCTTTCTCTCGTCCGTCCATCGACTCGAGGCGGCCGCGTGCCAAATACGCCATCACGTTGCCGGACGAATTCGCCCCGTGAACGACTTTCGTCGTCGCCGACTCGTCGTCCCGCTTCTCGCTCATCAACGACGACCGATTCTCCACCACCGCCTCCCCCAACTCCGATTTCGGCGTCTCGTACACGATGTCCCTTAGAATCTTCTCGTTGCACTCGTTCCCGTTCATGTCGTCCTTCGCCCTCCAGTCCTTCTTGTTCGCCGATTGAACCTCGGCGTAGAACTTGCCACCCCTCGACTTCTCCTTGCTCTCCACGTTGTTGCAAATCTGCTTCGAGTTCGCTTTCGACGAATTCTTCGCCCTCGCGCTCTGCGACTTCCCCTCCTCGTCGTTGCTCCCCTCCTGCGTCGTGTCCTCGTTCTCGCGCTCGGCCACCATCGTCTCGACGCGTTGAGGTGGCTGGGCCAAATGGTAATTGTTCTCCCGTTTAACCCTCAAACTGACCTCCCTCGAGCCGTAAGTCTTCCCGTTCTCGACCATCCTCTCCTTTCGCGAGAAACGATTATCCTTCCTCTGCACGTTGTAATATTTCCCGAGCCGAGCGTTCGTTTGCTCCTTGTTGCCACCTCCTCTGCCCATTTGATGCTGTTTCCTGAAATCGTCGTCGCCACTGCTCGGTATGTCGGAGAACATTTGCGTGCTCAAGAAGTAGGAGGTGGGAAGGGGGGATATCCGTTGCTCGATGAACGCGCTCTTAGGATTCGTGCAACTGACAACGCCGCAATGTCTGCACATTTTCAACGTTGGATCCGTCGATAAAAGATGGTCCAACCTCTCGTTGCTGCATCGACGCACCTGTAGAATTGAGAATATTTTATTTCTTTTTTTTTTCTTCCAAAGCATAGAAAAAGTATTTTTATTTGTTAATTTCGAAAAATTGCGAGAGAGGGATTTTTTAGAAATATAACGCGTATGTGTTATTTGAAATACGATTATATTTATCCTATGTTTCACGCACACGCACGCAAGCATTACACGCACGCACACGCCTACTTTCACGTACCAAAGACTGCAGCTTGGCCAGAACATCGAGGTATCTAAACGTGGACACCAAGGAGCTTTTGGACGAGTTTTTCAACGAGTCGCAAATTTTGTAAACGGCGGCCAACTCGACGAGAGGCCCGCCCTGATCGACGTCCTTGCTCACGTGCTCGTCAATCTCCCCGAAAACTTTGTTTATCGACTTCTCCATGTCCGAGTTGCACGCGTAATAACGCAATAGAAGATCGATGTCGAGGGGGCCGTCGGCACGGATCGGGTCCGCCCTCTGTTTAGAGAACGGGGAATTTCTGACGTTAGATTTCAAATTTCTTTGCACGTGTGCAACCTTCGCGCTATCGCACTCGTGAATCGTGCTCAACGTTTTTATGGAATATTCGTGGGCGGTGTCGGAAGTAGGAATTTCTGCAACAGGTTCGAAGATTCTTACTTCTATGTACTTATTTTGATCCATATCTAATGGATACGATAGCTTCTTCAGTTTCTCGATACTTGTACGGTACGATGATATTGAAGGTACTTCAACCTGGAATAGACTGACATTTTTTTATCTAGTTTGTAGATTGTTAATATTAATATTGATTCCATTTTAATTCACATTCGCGTTTTGCAAATTTATCGTTAAGCAAAAATCTTCGATCGTTTATTATATGTCGGTTATTTTACCTTTGCCGGGGTTTGACACAATTTGAGGTTATATCGGTAATTCTGTTGCAAATAAAAATTTTATTTTAGTAATTTTTTAGCGTTCTATTCGATCGATTATTATTGTTATTGTTGTTGTTATTATTATTATTATTATTACAATTCTCGTTAAAATGAATTTTCGTTTATTTATGTCGGTATCTCGACGGCTTTTGAATTCGATACGAAATTAAGTTTAAGCAATTTTATTTCGATATAAAGATTTTATTTTAGTAGATTAAATATCTTGTTGATCAATTATTATGTCAATATTATTAACGTTATTCGTTAATATTCAACATTCGATTCGATTTTCACGATTATCCACAATCCTGTTATAATAAAAGTTTTTTATATTTTAATATTTCGTAGATTAATAATCTGTTAATAATTGATCAATAATTGATCATTAATATCTATAAATATTTGTTTGTTCGTTAATATCCGATTTTTAATTTATTTAACATCGAGAGACTGTCAACACTTGTCTTATGATAAAAATTTTATTTTAATATTTTATAGATTAACTCTAATTAATATCTATGAATTTTCTTTTATAATTTTGCACAAACTTCTCTAATCCTCTTTTCGTAACCTTCGTTTATTTATTTATTTAATATTCTATCCTTGATTCAACGTTGAACGTTCAGTCGACGATTCTGTTGTAATAAAATTTTTATTTCAACGCTTTTTTTTTAGGTTAAATCTACTAATAATAATAATAATCATTAAATATTTATCCGATTTCCTTTTCAATAATTCCGTATAATTTTATTTATTCAGCAATATTCTGGCTTCGAATTGAATTTAATTTAAAAGTCAACGAGGAGTTGCAATAACAATTCTATCGTATAATAAAAATATTAATAGTAATACTGTAGGTTAGGTCTATTAACAAGATATGATTGATACGATTTTAAAAATTTTTAATTAATAAAATTATTATATTCAAAGTTGTACAATACGTTGCGTATAATCAGTTTCCATGAAGTGAATGGGCGACACCTTGAAAATATAATTTGTTCACCATCTTCTGACATTTTCCTGGACACGAGCAGACATCTTACGAGTTCACTTTAGGGTATCGATAACCCTACGTAAATTTCGTATTCTCAGTTCATATTTAAACTTATTTGTTGATCAATTTAATAGATACGTTGATCGAATAAAGTGTGAAATTCAAAAACAGTACGAACGCACAATTGGCAAAATTCAAGTGCATGCGTATTTGCCATGCTCGTGTAAAACGTGACGATCGCAACCGTTAACAGCTACCGATTTCAGTTCTTTGTCGATTTGATAATGCCTCAAATTATGGTCGAAGCTTTCGCAAAAAGTTTAATTGACAAGATAATGTTAGAAGCTTTCGATGTGGTTGATACGAATGAAGGTGAGCAGTTGTTATTGTCCGACGTAAATAGGACATTTCGTTGAATTTTGTTTTATTTAGGTTCTGTTGCACAATGCTAGATTGTGAATTTTTTACACAATTGAAACGTGTTCAAACGTTCAACTAATATGTGACGTTATATAGGATATATGCAATTGGTATATATACGTGTATATATATATATTATTTATACGTTTGTGAAATATTAATAATTTTATTGTGTACGTCTATCATAATTTATATTATAATGATATATGACAATAATTTTTTCAAGGTTTCCTGCTTGGTAAATCGGTATCGTTTGTTTGAAAAAATTAACTTGTAGATTGAAAAATAACATTTTCACATCTGTATGTATGTATGTATATCCAATATTTAAATTTTAAATTTGATCTAATTACATCTTATCACTTTCTATATTATATCACTGCAGATTTCTCTTATCTTTGGTATCTCGGTATTTAAATTCTATTGAATTATATTCCTGTGAGTTTTTTACATATACAAAAAATTTCTTTCCCAGATGAAAAAAGTATATTTTAAGTTATATTTTTAAATCGATATTTAACATATATATATATAAAACATCGAATATCAATTAATACGATTAAACATGTTAGAAATACTATTTACATAAAAATCCGCAATCTAGTTATTATTACGTATATCTCATTTATTGCAATAAATGACACGATTCAAAAATTCCAATCTTTTAATCGTCAATGTAAAAATAACTATACTTTTTTCTTTTAAAAGTTTTAATAAGCGAGCTTTCGATTTGAAAATAATTTTTTTTTATATCGTTGTTAACGCGTGTGTGTGTGCGTGTGTGTAAAATTTTTAATAGCTTATTTAAAGGAAATATAAGTATGTTACTCGCGTAGACAGGAATTCGAATTAATTTTGACAAATTGCAATCAACGAAAAAAAATAACGTTGCCAGAAAAATTACAAATGCCGGATAATCGACAAGAAACGACCGATACCCAATCGCAGGCTGCGCAACAAATGCAGGATCTTTTGTGTACAGATCGAAACGAGACGGAAAATGCGGAGATAATAGAGAAGATGGTATGTGGTTTACACAATCTGCAAATCGGAGATTCGACTCCTATGCCTTTACACCTATCTAAATTAGAGAAACAGGTAAATGAAAATAATATCGAAGTTTATTTTATTTTATAAAATATTTAATATTTCATTACAATATTATTAACGAAAATTCTAAAAAATACAACTGCCCTAATTATCAAATAAAAGATGATAAAATTATACATATATATATACATACATCAGATTCATTATCCCTTTCTCCTCGATTGACTCGCACGCGCGTGTCACGATCCATTATTTCTTAAAAAAAAAAATAATAATAATAAATTATTAATATCCACTTGCAAAATTATTACAATTCCCAAAAACAGATCTCCAACCGTCGCCCTTTCAACAACTCCCGATTAATACAATTTCCGGGCCCACAGGTGAAACACATCGTGCACAACATCGACAATATCATATACACGGAGCCCGCCACCCCCGTGGAGACGCATTCGACCCAGGGCCAGGGCGACGTGCACCAGATTATCCACGACGCGGTGATCGAGATGGCGGCGGACCCGACCTGCACCCGCCTTGAGAAGGTGACCGACAGTTCCGAGGCGACGAGGGTGTCCACCAGCCTGATATATCGAATGATCGAGGAGCTCGAGTCGAGGATGGGGGAGCGGGGCAAGGAGGAGAACGAGGAGTCCGAGCCTGCCGTGAGCAAGGAGAAGATCGAGGTTTGGGAGGAGTCCGAGGAGCAGTTCATCAGGACCATAGAGAGTATCGACGACCCTGATCAAAATTACGTGGAATCGATCCCCGAGAGCAGGACGGACGTTTGCGACTTCGCCTACGACGGGCTGGCATCGTCCTTCGTCGGTTCCTCGACGCCGTTCCCCAAGAACTCCTCATTGGAGGAGGTGGCCATCGAGGATATCACTCCCTCCCCCCTTCCCCCCGACGTGGAGCAACGCCCGTCCGGGAAGACGAAGAGTCTTACCCACAACGAGACGCAGTCCGAGGAATTGAAGAAGAAGGGTATCCTGAGCAGAACGAGGAAGCTGTTCCGCACGATTTTCGGACGTCGAAAGAAATGATTTTTCGGGGACGGTCGAGTTTTGTCTAGTTTTTTTTTTTCCCCCTCTTCCCCCCTCCTCTTCCTCCTCCCCCCTCTCGACGGAACGGAATATAAAAAAACAGCAACGTCTGGAAAAAAAATAAAAAACACACGTACACATAAACAGACACACACGCACGCACGCACACACATATACACACACATACACACGAACGAATTTGTAAAACCTATAATTTTTTTTTTAAAACGCGAAACGCGCTCCCCGAGCCGATTTAAATATAAACTCCCTAGTTTAGTCATCAACTGGCCACGCGTGCAGCGTAGTCTAACCTCTTACCGAGTTATATATATATTTATATTCATATATATATATATATGTATATATATACATATGAATATAAGATGTGAAATAAATTCCACGCGTTCCTAAGGACACCGTGGAGGGAAAGATGTAGTTTACAAATTTTTATATAACGCAGTGTCTTTTTTTTTTTTTTTTTTTTGGTAAACAATAAAGTTTATTTTAATTTTGAACGAAGGGTTAAGTTGAGTATGGGATTCTGTGTCATTTTACCAGTTTTTTTTTTTTATTTAATTCGAATCGTAATTGTATCTGATGACAACGATACTTGGTGGATCTAAGAGGCTAAATTGATTAATCTCATCGTTGTTGATTTGATGTTTGATATAAAAGGATAAATGAGATTGAATTCCGAAAAAGAATTTTCGAAAAAAAAAGAAAAGAAAAAAGAAAGAAAGAAATGGAATTTGACCAATTTGGCTTCTCAGTGTTTATATCAAATGGATTGTTAAACAGTTGAAAGTAATTGTGGAAGAAAATTTATAACACCGGGAACCTTTACTTATTGATATTGTTAATAGTAAGTGTATTGACAAGGTAATATACGTATGATGCATAAAATTTATTTTTACGTATACAGAGTGTCCTGTTTTGAAATAGAATATCTCGAAATCTATGAACGATATTGAAAAATATTTGGAGGAAAATTAAATGATTTGAATGGTTAAAGGAATAAAGGAATTTTGACTTTTTAGATGAAGAGTTCAGAAGCCAATCGAAGCCAACGTGTCATATTTTCTGGAAAATGAAAATTAACCATTGGAGAATCCCTTTTTTATCTAAATTTTTAATTGATAATTCAATTATTTAATTGATTTGCCAACTTTGGAAATTTGAATAATAAAGGAATTTTTTAATTATATAAGTCGCTTACGAAGAATCAAATGTCAGAGTTTACATTTCTGAACCTTCTAAACATTCAAATTTTTATCTAAAATATTTCCCAATATCATTAATTTCCACGATATTCGAGTGTATCATTTTAAATAGGACATTCCATTCTTCTTCTTCTTCGTCTTCATTCCAATACTTCTTTACCATCGTTATGTAATATATTACCAACGTAATATATCTCACCAGGAATAACGAATAATTTCTAAAATTTCACCGTACATTCACACTAGTGACTCATAGAATTCCGCTAACAATTCGTACAAATGGGCCAATTTCAACGTGACAAAAGATAAAAATACACGAAAACAAGAATCGAATTTAAGGTATGTATATATTTCGTTTCTCATCGCTTATAAATCCGTTATAAATATCGAACGATTTAGTAACTTTTTACAATTTCACCATATGATAAAATACTTCGTAAAACTAGTAACTCACGGATTGGCCCATAAAATTTCACCAAATGAGCCGTGCCAATTTCAACTCGATCGAGAGAAAACGATTCAATTTCAATTTGATAAGAAATAGAAATGCGGAAATTGGCCGAGTTTAAGGGCCGTGCACGATAGGTGCACGGAATCGAAGGCCAATCAGGTGTGTATATTTTCGTTTCTCTTCGCCTATAACCCGTGTCGCAGATCTGGCAGCCCTGACACGCGTACGCCACCGGCTGAAAACCATTTATCGTAGCAGGAAGCGCAGCTTTGAACCCGCGTTAAGCTTCTCGAACTGTTTTTGGACCGCGGTGTTGCCGATATACCTCCTCCTCCAAACCCTCCTCGGCCAGATCTCCCTGTTAATTCTCGTGTGTCCTGACAACCGCGCCATCTACAGAAATAAAATGAATAAATTTGGTAACACCCGATACCACTTCTGGTTCACGCTCCGTACGATTAACATCTTGGCCAGACTAGACTAGAAACATGGTGAGCTTGCCGATTTTCTCGTCCAATCACTCGATATGTGCGACCTGAGAATTTAAAAAATTTTTCCTTATAAAAATATATCCTTAAATTTGTTTATCAATATTTTTCTTTTTATATTTTAAATGTAAATCTTTTACGGAAGAAATTATTTATTATTTATCGTCATATATTCGAATAATTTTCAGTAGGTTTCAAATATTTACGTGGTGGTTAATTTTAAAAGTACCTCTTTTTTTATCCTGTATTTTTTCATCAATAAAAAATGTTTCTTTTTTGAATTTGCAGGCAGATCTCAGCGCCAAGGAAGTCGAAAGTGAGTAAAACGTATATGGGAAGTAGTAGTTGATTTGTGTGTTTGATCTAATCTGTGCGATAAAAATAAAAAGGAATTTGAGAGAACAAAGGATTGTAAAATCGTAACATTTTTTTTTTTTTTTTTTTAAGATAACCAGTGAATTGTCGAGTGAATATTGCGAGTCGTTTCGTGTGTAACCGGAAGTGAGGGAAATTTTCCACGGAGATGGGATTTAAATGTCGCGAGGGAAATAAAAGTTAAAGATCAAAGAAAAACGTGCTCGTGTAAAAAGGTTCTACGAAAGATATAAAATATTATCGTAGATTCACGATCATGATATTTTTGTTCGAGGAAGTTAAACTCCAGTAAAAATATATTATATTTATTTTATGTTCAATACATTCTTCAAAAAAAGGATCGAGAAAAAAATTTAAAATTCGTATTTGTATCCTGAGAATATTGCAGAATTAAAATTTTCGTATTTTTAAATCGAACTTCCCGATATTAATAAATTTTATTTTACGCGTTTTCGAATAATATTTGCATGAATAATCGATAATATTGGATAAACGTATTAATAACATATATTGGATAATATTCGTCCAGAAATGGACGGAGGAGTTAAGATGAACCAAGAATGCAAAATTGTGAAAGAGAGAATTTGATATGAATTCTTATAAATAATTATAATCTATTAATAACCTTTTTCCTTATTATGATCATACGATTAATAGCAATAAAATTGTGGGAAAATTTATCTATCGAATGTTACAAATAATTAGAGATAAAAATTGGCGAGTAATTGAGGCAAGGGCAAAAAAAAAAAAATAAAAAAATGAAATTGATCACCGTTGCCGAATGAAATTTTTTTCCAAATTTTCAAATTTTTAAACGGTACAAAACTCGATTACGAAATTTAGAAAACTCAATATTCTTTTGAATCGAACTTTATAGAACAGCACATATATATATATATATATATATATATATATATATATACTCATTTCTTAAATCTGTATATTTTTGGATATGTAACACGTTTTCTAAATGTAAATAGTAACGCCTCGTGGCAAGTGTTACGTAAGTATTCGGTAAAACAGAGGTATAATCACCCCCAGAAGGAGAAGGTTTCAAAAATAGTTAATGCCGTGCTCTTATATGGCTCGGCGGGGGTAATCTGACCCACTACTTCCACCAGCAACTTCTTGAATCGGTTGCTGGGTGGGAGCCGCTGGCGTCTCAAAATAGAATAATATTTTTGAACCAGGTACGCACGAAGAGCCACGTTGATATTAACCCAGATTTTACGTAGTGTATACGTTCCTCGTCTAAATTCGCGATTTTACATTTTTTTTTTTTTCTTTCTATGGACGAGCTGTGAAAATAAATTGTTTTCTTCCCCCTCCCCCTTTTTCTCGCGTAAAATGATTCGAAACGAGTCACCAGTGATGGCATAGCGATCTTGTTTACTCACCAATGTTTATCTTATCATAGAGAAGGAGAGGTTACGGAATTTTTAATTTTCATTTGCAAGAAAAATTATTTAAAAAAAAATTTGAAAAGGAAGAAATGTGTGGGAGTGAAATAAAAAGTTTACTTTAAAATGTGAAGTTTGATTCGATAATAAAAATATTAAATTTCGGCGTTTCTCGGGAGAAGAATTTTCATTTCGACAAGATGCTTATTTCTTAGATTTCTATATTTAAATATCCTTTAAAATAAAGTTTAAAAGTTTTATAATCTTGGCGGAGAATGATTCTCAAATCTCAAATTGAATCATTATTTCGCATATTTGCCATCAATTTACGTAATAACTTTAAAATTTTATTATTAAAGAATAATGTTGAAAATTGTAGCTGTTGATATAAAAAAGTTACATATATCCAAAACCTTGGATAATCGCATATGCATTATATATTTTCAAATTATTTCGAAATTTCTTTTTCCATAGATAATTATTGATCTAACTTTATTGCATATATATATATATATATACATATCATTAATTATCTTATCCTCGTGTAATATTATTCCAAAATTAAATATAATAAAATAATTATTCATTTTAAAATCTTACAATAAATGATTTTTTCATTATTCTAAACAAATTATTTCTATCCAATACAACAATATAAATATAATATAACATAATTTATAAATATAAATATATAACTAATAATATAACGTATTCTTTCTTACTTTTTATTATTATTATTAAATAGAGGCAGAATTCGCCTTCTCCATTTATGATGCCGATGGCACCAACGTCATCGATGCCACTGACCTTGGTAACGTCCTTCGTGCCCTGAATCTGAATCCTACAAACGCCACTATCGAGAAACTTGGAGGAACGAAAAAGAAGGGTGAAAAATTGATGAAGCTCGACGAATTTTTACCAATCTACAGCCAGTGCAAAAAGGACAAGGATCAGGGATGCTACGAGGACTTTGTGGAGTGTTTGAAATTATACGACAAACAGGAGAATGGAACTATGCTTGGCGCTGAATTGTCACATACACTGCTTGCACTTGGTAATATAATTATTCCTACTTATTCTATTATTATGTTATATATCATTCTATTTGTATTTATATTGAAAAGTACTAGAAATTGAAATCTTTTTTGTTTGTTTTTTTTCCTTAAGATTAGAAGATTATTTCGTCAAAGAGCAAAATAAATTTTCATTTTTGGAGTAATAATAATAATCGTGACAATTGTGTTAATTTAAATATATCAAATCAAATTTCTTGAACAAACACAATTAACTTATCATTAGTTAGATAAAAGTGAACTCGTATCGTCACAACATTGTCCTAAATTATTTATACAAATCGTTTCGTGTTCCGTATCAAAAACAAAAATATCAAAAGAGATTTCGAGATTCGAGATCTTTTGTTTGATAGAATTTCGAGTATCTCGTCGAAAAATAGACGTTGCACCTAGAAGCAAGAAATAAAAATTATTTTCATTAAAATAATCCAGTACAAAATATAAAATAACACATTCGATTATTATAATTCTAGAAAAAAATTTTTTGTATTTTGTATAAGTGATGTAATTGTGAATTAGGTGAGAAATTGACCGACGCAGAGGTAGAAGAAGTGTTGAAGGATTGTATGGACCCAGAAGACGAGGATGGTTTTATCCCATATACCCGTAAGTATCGATCCATTCCAAGGAAAACATGCATCTCGCGAAATAGAGGAAGAAACAAAGCGTGTTACACGAGCTGCATCAGTGAGTCACATTAATGTAGAGCATTGCTAGATTAAAGAGGAGCAGCAGCGAGCAATAAAAATACACGGCATGTCTGAAAAATAATGGAACTGACAACGTGTGCAAAAATTCAAACGTTCGTAATATTCATCAAAAATCGTTCATTTCGTTCGATTCATTATTCTTTTGGCACCATTCAATCATTGAACCATTCAAGAAATTTCTAAAAGTCTGATAAAAATTTTTAAATTGATTGAAATATTTCTTTTCATTTATATTTTTAGTTTTTGGAATTATTGTACGATGCTGATTTAAATATATTTATTACATAGAAAAATACATTAAGTTAATAGGAGAAATGCATTAAGAGAAAATAAATTAATTTTATAATATTATGATATAATATTCATTCCATGTTTGAACAATCAAATTTGAATGACGAATCTCGAATAATCGATGTTCTATCGTGAATCGAATACAAGTACATTATTATCTTAATTAAAAATCCAAAAGTCTTTCAGTCGAAATAAAATATTGATTTATTATTTCTTACTGGATTTTAAATATTAAATTAAATAAATTTTCTTATGAAATTAATTATTTAAGTTAAACAATATTTCTTTTTCCACATTTTTTAATCGTTATTTAAATTTTTCTATATCTCAATAATCGTATAATTATCAAACAAAGCATTATTGCAACGAGATATATTTTTAAAATACCATCATTTCGATCATTATAACAATACAGTTTTCCATTTATGAAAAATACGAAATATACGAAGACATAACCTAGAAAATTTCATGAGCATTATAGATAGATGGCGCTTCGAAGCTTAAAAAGAAAATTACTTTTCAGACATACTGTTCATGCATTTTGTCAGCAATTCGTTCAACCAGTAGACCTTGATGTTACAGTAGAAAGTGTAAACAAACGATTGTCCCCCCCTTTTCTTCCCCCGCCCCGCCCCCTTTGTACGGTGTTCAGCAGCTTAGTCCCGTAGAGTATATACTTTTATACAGCCGGCCAAAATGCCCAGGAAATCGGAGGACTCGATCGGACCCCAATTCACCCCTCTCCCCTATCATTTAACATTTCCACGTGTTTTGTGTTCTACAGCATTCTTGAAGAAGATGATGGTGCTATTGTAAGCAAACAGGATGTCAGTGTCACAAAGATCGTCCTTCGTAAGTAACATCCTGTAGTGTACACTTCCTATATGCTTCTCTCTCTCTCTCTCTCTTTCTTTTTCTCTGTCTCTTTTCTCCTTATTCTTTCATTCTTTCTTCTCTTCTTTGACACTGTTTTTGCCTTTATATATGTTTACACAAATATTAACACAAATATTCTCTTCGTTTTCTGTTTCATCACTCACATGTCACAGTTTATAGGACGCAACGAATCTACGTGGCAGGGATGCTGAAATCGATAACCTGCTTCTCGTAGCAACACGTATACAAAAGCTTAAGATATATTCATGCACGAGATCCGTGACTCGAGAGTGTCGTTGACGGTTTCAGAAAACGATCGTCGACTTTAATCGTTTTTCTGAAGTTGTTCGTCGATTATGAGAATAAAAATTGCTGTCGTGTCGTTTCTTTTTTTTTTTTTTTAATCGTCTTGGTAAATTAATATTTTTTGATTGATTCCTTTAGAAACATTGGAAAGATTGAAATTCTTCGAAATTTTTTGCAATTTTTGAATTTTGAAATTCTTTTTTTATTTAATCGATGATAGTTTGAAGTCATTATAATTGGTTTAAGAATTTATCCATTCATGTTATAGTTTAAATAAAATATGAGAATTTAATTTTTTAAAAAATCGATTGGTTATTTTCATTAAAAATTGACGATTTAAATCTCAATTTGAAGAAATCAAAATTTGTTTAGATGTTACAAGAAAAATGAGAAAAATTTCGATTCATTAGGATTTCAAAATTTCATACAAAATCGATGGTTTAATTTTTTTTTCTCAATAATCAAAAACTTTTGTTGTATTATCATATATAAATTAATTAAATACATAATGTCTTTTTTCTTTGATTATAAATAAAAATTAAAATTGATTACAATTTAAAATTATAGAAACTAATAATTGCAATAAATAGATTTCATAATTTGGTATATAATAATAAAATATAGATATATTTAAATAAATTTCGAATTTATTATACATATTGTTACAGAATCATATTTAATATTTAAATAATTTTTTATATATTCATGTCACGGATTTCAAAAACATAAAAAGAAAAACAATTTAAATCATGCGTTTCTTTATAATAACATTATTACAATATATATATTAATTATCTACATTATTTCTAAAAATAAAAGTATTTATTTCCAATTTGAATTAGATGCTTTTCATTAATGAACGATGAAATCCTCAAATGTATATTATTTTCGCAATATATCCGAATTTTACGAATCTACTACAGAACTTATATCAAGCTTAATATTTTCTTGAAAATGGAACCACAAAGTGCAATACAAATGTATATAGTTTAATATGACATCACGATTTTGCACAACAACCCTTACGTCAATAGCCAAAAATAATAGATATTATTAAATTTTCTCAATTTAATAATTTTCTAATAATACAGAATTTACATTCTTACAGGAATTTTTGACAAAATTCAAAATAGAATCGTTCCTTCCTTTTCGTGTGATTTTAATTAACTAAAAAGTTAATCAAAAAAGCTAATCGAAGATTGACACGAGGGTTAAACTATGGCTTGTACTATATTCAGCTTATATTCGTGTATTATAGCACCAAGTTCGATGGCAACGAACGTGTATATATGTACATATATTTTCTGCTCTTCTCGGACAGCAGCGTGTTAATATAGTTCTTTTTTCGTTTCTAGCGTTCCTTCGTAGATTATGCGAAAGAGAAGAGGACTAGTGAAGCAACAACACTTCAATCATAACGTTGGTACTCGCCCATCGGCAGTCTCCACCTCAAGAAGGGACATGTTCACCCATCATACTCATCATAATTGTTTATCCCCCGTTAAAAATGTCTCGTGGCGCGTCTAAGCGCCACTTTCACACATATTTCGCGCAAAACGATCAAATAATTAATTTAAAAAAACGTTTTGTCGCAATGTTTTGTAAAATTCTGATTCCTTCAACAGAAAAATAAATATAATTAGAAAGGGAATATGATGCGAAACGTTAATCAAAAGACGTACAAAGTTAATTAATTGTTTTATTCGGTTGAATAAATATATATATATATATATAATATAAATAATATTGTTGTAACATATATGTATTTATAATAAAAAAAAACGATAAATGATATTTTAATACATGTACGGCAAATCTACGATACCGAGTATGAAGAAATATTATATCGTTATTATTTTATTTCTTGTCGGTTGATTTAATAAATCGTGTCCTTCGTACAATCTTCAGAGAGGAATTTGAAATATTATTACTTGCCGATCTGTAACACATCTACGTCATATGTTGATTCGACTTGCTTCAAATGTTGGGATGATGTTATAATTAAATAATGTAAATAAAATCATAGAAACACGTTTTGTACAAATCCAGAGCGTCTCTCACTCTTTACACGAATAATATGATAATCTTTAGATTATCAGATTGATTAATAGATTAGCAGTAGGTGAATCTTATGTCAACTAGCATTGGTGTAATTTCGTTCACTCTATTCCTCGAATATTTTAGGAAATATAAAATTTCGTGTACCACTTCATTATTTATTTTTCATTATCTTTTTTAATTTTCTATTAATTATTTTAAAATATTTATAATAATTTATCAGTTGTTTCGTTTAAATATTTCCAATTGGGTCTTTATTATCTTTATGTCAATAAGTGCAGTTTGTAGAAATTACTTAAAAATATTTATAGTAGAATTAGAAATTTAGACGTACGTAACTATTGATTATAAATGCAAGAAGAAATATGATTTTGATAAAAATTTGAATATGAAATATGAATATTTCATAACATAAAATATTTGTCAAGGTTATCTATCAGATGAAAAAAAATTAGGCCATTGCATACAATTGAAAACAATCTCAAATCTTTAGAAAAAGAGAGAAACCTACATAATTGCAGATCATTGAAGGATAAGAATCAAATATAACCTAAAGATTTTATTTCATTTGAATGAAAAGCTGATTTAGAAAAATCAGTCGTTGAATACAATTTTTTTTTTCTTGAGTCAAAATTATTTTTAAATTTCATTAATAATTCATTTCTGAGTCTTTTAAATTTTCAAATCATAGCAGAATATTAGTGAAATTGTAATTTTTTGAAATTATGAATTATGAAAGATAAATATATTATTAAGATTTTAATAAAAAATTTCATTAAGTTGTACATTTTTTACTCAACAAGTAAAATGCATGCTCGTATTAATTATTATTTTTTATTAGTAAAAAAATATAAGTTTAACTTATTTATTTATTATGTAATATACATATATGATTCAGATTTAAATTATATAAATTTCAAATATTTATTCGTATTTAATAATTATCCTAAAAATTAAAATAAAAATTAATGAACGGATAAGAAATATTTATTTCCTATAAAATCAGAAAAATAAAATTATCAGATTGAAAATATAGAATCAGAAATGTAAATTTCTGAAATAGATAAATAGAAATCGATTTCTTCAGTGATTCAGAATTTTTACAAATAAATATTTCCAATATTTTACGTAAAGATATAATATTTCAAATATATATATAGTGTTAAAATTCATGAACGATTTTTAGAAAGTTTATTTTAGACACAAAAACAAATAGCGCGAAAACATTTTATTAAGTTTTTCATTCTATTTCTTTTTTTAGTTTCATGAAGTATAAAATAATTTGACGAGTAAATCTCAATTGATATTTTTGTGTACTTAACATTTATGTTTATTTCAGTGGTTAGAATCGTCCAAGAACAATTAACACTATATATTTTAGTATAAATACTATTTTAAAATAAATATTTCAACGAAATATAAAAAAAACAACATTTCATGGTGTAATAGTAAATAAGTAATTTTTAATTTCAATATATTTTTAATTATTGTATACACAATGCATATAAAAACTCAATTTATTTTCTATATTTAAGAGATAAAAAATTGAGCTTCGATGCTCACGTTTTAAATTAAACGAAAAAATAAATATTTCACTTATGTAGAATTCAATCATAAATAAATATTTATCCGTAACTTAAACATTAAATGAAATTTAAAAAAAGACGGTATTTACTTATAAAAATATTTCAGTACTCGTTTCATTTCAAAATTTACCCAATTCTGGTATCGCTCTATTCAACGAAAGGGTGAATGCGCGATGCATAAACCGCAATCAACGTCTAGCCGTTGTTCGCGACACGACACGAAGCACCTGAGAATCGTGAAGAGGTTCGTAAACGCTCGGCAATTTCCGGCGGCGAGGCGTGGGGCCTTCGGGTGATCCCGGAAAGCTGGCGGTCGAGCCAGTCAGTTCAAACGCGTCGCAAGTGTCGCGCGTTTCGTCTTCCACTTTGTGAATTGGCAGTGAACCGCGCACCATCTCTCGTTATATTTCGACCGATTCCCGCCGCGACGCGCGTACAACGGCGTGACGAACAGTGCGTGGAAATCGACCACCGCGATAAACAAGTATCCTCGCCCTAACGAGAACGAATCGTGAGAGTCGTCAACCGGGAAGATGACGGATGTACAAGTGAATTCGAACAAGGACGACACCGGCAGCAAATTGCAGCAGGATGACGACGTCATGCAGCGAACAGGTTGGTGTTATATTCATTATTGCGCGCGATTCTCTACGTAATTCTATTTTCGAGAGCAAGCTCCGACACTGGAGCACGACGAAGCTCATTGGTGGAACACGAGTTTCGCCATCTTGGTGGAATATGTCGGAAAATTATTTCCGTAATCTGTTTAAGCCGTTTCGATCTATTTTTCTTCTATCTTTTTTATCCAATAGGTTATGTAACGAGAAAATTTAAGAAAATTATTTTTGTACGTGGAGAAATTGTTTATTTATTTATGTTGGAAAGTGTGTTTATTTCCTTGTTAAAGGAGGATATATGGATTGTTTTGATTTGATTGGTAAAGAGGAACTGCATGTTGATATGACAGTTTGTCATAAAAAATACAAATATTATTATGATATACATGGATTGATAATTTATCGAATTGTTTGAGCGAGAATTTCTCGATATTATTAATAGTTTAGTTTAATAGTTTAATAGTTTAGTTAGATTAATTGTTTAACGTTAATATACTAAGATCTTTTTTTAATGAAAATAAAGATTCGGGATTAGATAATGTAATGTATCGCTTGTCTAAAAGATAGTAAATACTTGTCGATAAAGTCAATATTAAAACAAAATATATTGTTGTGTGTAATATATATGTGACTATAGATTTAATTTTTTTTAATTACGTTTAAAAATTTTGAAAGAGCATATTCATTAAGAGGAAAACATGTATGCTTTTTAAGTTTGCAAATTTTAACTATTAAATTACTATTAAATTCAACTACAAAATTAGATTGTAATTATTAATTTAATATTTATTTATATATTATACATAAACATATATTATATTATTTTATCAAAAAACTTAGATTATTTTATATAGAAAATTTATATAAAAATATTATAATACTTATAGTATATTAAACTTTTAGAATTATATTTATTAAAGAAAAATGAAATATTATATTACTTGTAAAAATAAAAGAGAATATTATATTTAAAAAACTTTAAATAATGCTTTTTATATGAAATAATCTAATTATTCTGATAAAATAATATAAAACACATATTATATATGATGTATAAATAAATATTTACAATTAATAATTTATAAATATTTAAAATTAATAATTAGAATCTAACGATTTTTTATTTGAGTCACATAATCATGTAATCAATATCGTAATAAACATATAACGATATTAAAAGTAGAAAATAGTAAACTAAAATTATTTTTCATTTCGTTTTCTTTCATAAATCGTAAAATTAGAAATAATCTCAAACTTTCGAGTAATAATATTGGTTGAAGAATATCGTATGTTTTTTTCTTCATACATTTTTTATTGAAAAAAAAGGAACCGTTATTTTTCATTAACTTTCGTTCGTCAAACGTTACTTCTATCAACTTGTTCACATCTTTAATAATAATTGTGAAATTAAAACACACTCGGCATACACATGTTCACATTGAAGACTGTACAATGGCCTCGGTGTCTGGGGGCATTAGACTTAAAGCGATGAGAAAACCCGGCATATAATATTGAATCGTAAGACTGGGAAGTCTTTTAGATGCTGATTAACTTAATGCAGCATGTTGTCAGGCGCCCATGCATAATTAATCCTACATCTTGTACTCCATTTACGTGGATCAAGATAATCGTGCTATACCATTGTTGTTTGTTGTTTACTGTGCGAAATCGTTATACTCTAAGAGGAAACGGATAACAAAGAGGTGATATTTTTCATCATGTCCATTCAAAAAACGCGTGTAAAAGTCTCGAAGAATAGATGTTACATGAAAATTATATTCTTCGTTAATGGACAATCGATGATTCTTTTAAAAAAAATTATAAAGAAAATATAAATTAATTAAATTATTTAAGTATACTTACTTGTACAAATCGTTGCTTGTAATCACTTTTAAAAGTATGGAAAAATGTTTATTGAAAAATACTAAGAAACTGTAATTAATCAAAGATTATAAGATAAAGATTGTACTGTGATATAAAAAATAAGAAAGTTTCCACGTGATGAAAAATTCGAAAAAGGTACGTAAAATAAAAATTGTTATCGGAAATTCGTACTAAGTAAGGAATTAAGATTAATGCGATAAAGTTTATCTTGTTTCGATTAACATTTTTCTTGTCTAAAAGGATTGTTAACAATCAACTTTTTTTTAAATTTCAATGGAAAAAGAAATTAAAAATTATGAAAATCCGTAACATTTCTTCACAATAATACTTAGGAGCCGAAAAAGTTAATTAAAATATTTATAAAACGGAAATATAAATTGTAATTTTTATTTGAAAATTTACAATGCATAATTTAAAAAATAGAATTCTTTTAACTTACAAGTAACATGAATACTATGTATATTTTTTTCATAAAATATACATTCTTATAACGTTCAAATCCATTTAATAAATATTCTGTGTTATAAAAATATTCTAACCATAACTTCTATTTATATATTCTATTATATTTAATAACAACTATAAAATATACTCTTTTATTTATAACATTAACATTATAAATATCCAAATAATAAAATTACGTCGAAAGACGCAACGTTATCCTTCAACTTGGAAACAAATTTACGCGATAATTATCCATCCACACTTTGATCGATGAGTTCAATACCTATTTCAGATCGACGAATTAAAAGTTTGCCGTTTCGACGTTCTTTTTCACATGATTTACAAAATGAACGTGCATCACGCGAATGTCATTCTGTCATATAGTTAATACTATTCGTGACCGATACAAACTATCTATTTAATTGAACGTTACCATCGTAACGATTACCGCGCCGCTCCACCATTGCCCACCGATTGAAGTGAAAACGTGGCGAGGAAAGGGCCATATCGTGCCATGTTGCCAATTAGGAAATTGGCAACTGTCAATGAAATAACGATGTTTCGTGGGTGTAACCTTAATCGAGCTTGACTCCCTCCCCCTCGCTTGGCCCACGAGTGGAGGCGACACTTTGGCCATCCGCAATTTGTTCCTCGCTTCCGGAGAATTTCGAGCGCGAAGAGGGTCCTCACGTTGTCGCAACCATCGTTTCGAATGACTGCATGCAGGATTGATATTGCGGCCCCCTCCTTATGCCAGATCCACGAAGGAATTTGATCACTTTGTATTAATAACGAAACGAAATTTTCTTTCGCAACGTTAACACTCGAATTTTTATATCGTTTTGATTGACTCGAGATTGGGAATTTGTTTTTTTTTCAAAATATCTTTAGATTCAATTTTACTTGGAGAATTTTATTTGGATATTCTTTTATTTAACGTAGAATTAAAATTTGGTTTTCTTTAAAAGGTTTTAAAATTTAATTTAATCGTCGTTTTGTTATCGACATATTTTGGTCTGCATGTCTAAATTTAAAATTTTATGTACATGTGAAAATTTTAATTTCGACAGATAGATTTCTTATTTCGGGAGAAATTATAATTATAATTCTGCAATCTCTTGTAAAAGTTTGGAAGATATTCTAATAATTTATAAAAAATTAAACTAAAATATAGTAAAATAATTTGTAAAATCAATATTTTTTAAATAATTAGTCTTATTTCAAAGTTTAATTTTACTTTCAAACATAAAGTCAAGCATAAAAATACGACATTAATTTCATGTACTTATTCAAAACAAGAATTTGAATATTCATGCTTCTGCTACTAGAGGAGAACAACGTTCTATTTAAATACAATATCTCTAAAAAATTAAAAAAGTATAAATCATAATTGTAAATTATCTAAATATCTATTTTAAATAATTATACTACTTGGACTTTATTCAATTTTGACTATTTGATTATTATCCTTTTTTTTTAAACTTTTGTTTCAACATAACAAGAAACCAATCAGAAGAATTTAAAAGAACTTTTCATTCATTTTTATGAAAAAGTTTTTATCTTTATATTTCTTTTAAATTGACTTACAATTTAATATACTTAAAACTCATAATTTAAAAAAAAAGATAAGGCAAAATTGTGAAAATCATTAAACCCATTATAATCACCTTATTTCAAGAAAGTAATACAAAACAAAAATTCATAGATAAAGAAAAAACAAGATAAAATTAAATTAAGTTTGAAGACGAGATTGTGGAAAGTAATTAATTGCATAATTATTTTATATCTTGATATCTAACAAAATACAAAAGCAAAAATTCGTGTTAAATTTATGAAAAGGTTAGATTAGCATTCTTAATAATGCAAAATCAAAATTTGTATCGAGTAAAGAAATAGTCACGTGTCTATGAATTATGTGGGAGACAGAAAAAAACACGTTATTTCTTTCAAGAAGAATAAAAAAAAAAAAGAGTCTTTTGCACGTGATTCTTTTCAAACGTTACGAAACATTTACACGTACATTTTCTCAAACAGAATCTCCACGAATGATCGGACTAAAATGAACGATTTGTTAAATTTTATGCGCATGACTAATACGCGAGTACCTATCGTTACGCGAATACTTATCGTTACACGAGTAGGGGGCCAAGGTCCTCCTCGTTACCCATGTCCCGCTTTACGCCCTGACGTGCATCGTGATTATTACAACGATTTGCATCGTTACTCTCCTACAGCCCTGAATGTTTGTGCAACAATATTGCCCACGTCCATGCACGGTTTACTTTTTCTCGATTAATCCCCTTCGAAAAGTGTTAATTATCGAGGAAAAAAATTTGAATATATAAAAATTTACGTGTGTACACACGAAAAATATAGATGCCAATTTATTTTTCTCGATTAACTTTGAAAATGTAATATAGTATAAATATAGTATTTGTTCGTTTAAAAATTTACAGAGCGACATATAATGTGTTAAAAAAATGGAAATGTGGGAAATATAGTTGATTACGATATTTGAAAAGCGAAATAGGTCTTTGTTTAAGTTTTGAATGTTTGTGAATAATAATATTATCCGATACTAGTTCTCGATTAATCCATTTCGAAAACGTATTATCTGTAAAAGATAAAAATAGAAAAATATTGTTCGGTTGGGTGATAATTTATTTTTTTTTATTAATAATTTATTAATTTGTTTACACGAGTAGAGGAAATTTGAAAATGTACACATGCAAAAAAAAAATAATAGTATCTTTAATTGCATCAAAATTTGAATTTGCACGAGTAATCAAAATTTATTTATAAGTACGTCTGAAAATTTTATTTTCTTGAAATACATGAAGCGTATAATTTTTAAATTAATAATTCTTGTAAACGAAACACATATTCTTATTCATAAGTCAATTAATCTTTTTCTAATTTAAAGATTATAAATCTATTAACATTATTCGTGAATTTGCTTTTTTTTTAATATCGCAATTGAACAATTTTAAATATTTGTTTAATATTTTTCTTCATCAAGGAAATTTTTTTATGTAATATAAAAATATTTATATATTTAATAATGTTGCATGCTATTGTCATTGCTTAAGACTTAAGATTACGTTGAAACGCGATATTTCCTTATGATATAAATATTTAATTAGTTTGAACTTCATAATATTGATTCGACCATATCTCAAAACACATGTTTAAACATCCATTGTCATTTTACGTCCGAGAATATCGCTTATTTGTTGCAACAATGACAACAATCGTAAAATTATCCATTTTTTAAATTATTCCTTTCCAATTTGTAATTCTTACTTAAAATATCCGAAATATTATTTTTTCTAAATTAATTTTCGAGTTATGGCCAATAAACAATATAGAAATTATTGAGAGATGAAATAAAGAAATTATACGTTTTCCTTTATTCCCATTATTGCAAAAACATTTCTCTGTCAGATTACAAACACATATAACATTTGAACCCGTGCCAACTGTCTGGCAACAATATACTTTTCCGCGTCCAATTTTTAAGCGTTTAACTACAGCTAACCGTGTAAGTAAACAAGGAGTTCACACTTTATTAATCTCGACCAACAAGACGTTAAATAACAACTGAAATTTCATCCATTCGACGAAGCTTTGATTTCACGTAGAAACAGTAATATCAAGTTTTATAATGAATAACACGTAAAAAAATTTGTTCCTTGGAAACGGATGATTAAATTAATCTTAAGTATTCTCACTTGTAATGATAAATTTCCAATTATAAATTCAAATAAAGGAAAATGGATTCTTGAAATATGTAAATAGGAATAAGTTTTGTTTCGATTTCTTCAGAGTGATTCAGAAGCTTGCAGATAAACTGTTGAAATAGTTATTATTGTACGTGTAAAAAATATATCAATTTAATTGGATAATTATTATTACATATTATTATGCGCATAGTAATCATTCGTGAAATATATATAAAAATGATAATACTTGAATAATTTTCAATTTTAATATTATTACAATATATTAGAATTATATTATTAATATGTAAAAAAAGTCATTTTCAATACGTATAAAAAAATGAGAAATTAAACGAAAAGTATAAATATTTCATTCATAATATTTCAAAATTATTTTGATTTATTTTATAAATATGTCTCTCAAATATTTAAATAAAATCATATCTTCGAATAAAATTTTCTTATTAAAATATATAAATATAATAGTTTTAATAGTTCTTTAAAATTTTTTACATTTATATTTTCCATAATTCTAAGCATCGAATAAAATCACATTGTCAAATAATTTAGAATTTTCTAATAAAAAATACTTCCCTCAATTCTATCAAACAAAGAAAAAAAGATGGTATTTCCAAATAAAAACATACATCACAAAATGCTTGCATCGCATTTCAAACATTTCGACTCATTTCAAATTTTTCGATTCAAAAATTCGAAAAAGGTTATCACCTTTAAAGTATTTCGTAAACCGATCATAGTTAAATCGGGCATAAGAAGGAGAAGCTTAGCGAAGGCCAAACGAAAAATCAATTCCCTTATTATATCCGTAACATCCAACTCTTGAGCGGTTGCAGGTATACAGGCGCCTATATTGGATTACGAAACCGAACGAGACCCCGATGAAAATATTGGACTGACTCGATACGTCGTACTTCGTCTCGCGCGAAATATTGACCAAACTCTCCCTCTCTCTCGCTCTCGTTGAAACGCGCATCTACACCTGCAACGCACCGCGTAATTTCATCGTTCGTTTTAGCGCGTGATTAGCCGCGTTTAACTCCAACTAACGAGACCAACATCATCCGTGACCTATCCGTTTAGATTTATTGAAAGTCAATGGGGATCCATTGAGAGAGTCGGGTTCACCGACCGGCAAAAGAATCTAGCTGCGATGAATGCTCGGAGGGGGGAGGAGGAGAAAAAAAAAAAAGAAAAAAAATGGGAGAAACCCTCGACTCCCGTCTCGTTCAAGACGCACCTACACAGCATCCGTGATTATCTGCCCACTTCCAAAGCTTTCGAGGGGCTTCCTTCCGTATGGAGGGTTCGTGCAAGCTGAAGGCACGTCGAGGCACGAACTCTAATGAGCCACGCTCCGATGATTCGAGTGCGATATTATATTATGTAAATTTCGTCGCTCCCTTTGCTTTGCGGTTTTTCTTTCGATCAAGCGTGTGGATCAAAGAAGAAATTAGTGAACAAGAATTTTGGCTCGATGATAATTTAAATATTTCGTTCACGATTGACTTTTTTGTCGTTGAATTGTTGCTTGATGTTGTTAATTTTTTTTCAAGGAAGATCAAAGAAGAAATTAGTGAACAAGAATTTTGTGAACAAATTTTTTTGGCTCGATGATAATTTAAATATTTCGCTCACAATTAGTATTTCGATAGGCTTTTTGTTGTTGTTGGAATTGTTGTTTGATTTTTCTTCAAGGAAGATCAAAGAAGAAATTAGTGAACAAGAATTTTGGCGCGATAATTTAAATATTTCGTTCACGATTGGTATTTTGATATGTTTTTTTTCGTTGTTGGAATTGTTGTTTGATGTTGTTAATTTTTCTTCAAGGAAGATCGAAGAAGAAATTAGTGAACAAGAATTTTGTGAACAAATTTTTTGGTTCGATGATAATTTAAATATTTTGTTCACGATTGGTATTTCGATATGTTTTTTGTTGTTGGAATTGTTGCTTGATGTTGTTAATTTTTTTTTAGATTTTATATTTCGGAAGAAATACTTTCGAAGATTTTTTTATCAAGGATAATATATTATTATGGATTAAAGGTTAAGTTTTTATAATTTCATTTTTATTCGTAAAAATAGAAATTTTAAATTTTGTTTTTTTTTTTTTTTTGAGAAAATTAAGTTCAATTTTAGGATAAAATGTGTCTATTTTTAGAGACAGTCGTTGCCTTGATCACACATTTTTCCTTAATTCAAAAAATTCTTACAGTTTAACTATGAGAATTATTTTTTACATGTATATCATAAAATTGTTTGTTTATTTAAGTATTTTTCGAATTTTTATCGAGATTTTAAAAAGATATAATTGTTTCATTTTTTGTTTTTTTACTTTCATTCACAAACGTTATAAATTAATTTATACATAAAATATTTACTTATATTATTGTTTTCTTTTTAAACTCAAATTAAATATTCGAAATTGCGAGTTGAAGAAAAATTTGTCAAACTTTATTCTTTAAATTCAAAAATTTCTTCGTTATGTAAAAACATTTCGTTCTCAGAATTCTTATCGAAGTGTCCTTTTTAGAATCATGTATTAAAGTGTGATAAAAAAGAGCTATTAGACAGATAAGTAGAAGCAAGTATACCGATTAGCATAATTAAAAGGCAACGCTATTAAACAGTCGTATTGCATTTCAACTTGATCGAGTTCTTTGATCTCGCATTTAACGTTCTGTGTAGATTTTTTTATACAGGGTGTCGCCGAATAAATCACATATATATATATATAATATATCGTACGTAAAGTTAATTATTATGTTTATAATAAAATCAGATAGCAATAAAATTGTACGTTTTTAAAATTTAAAGTAACATTCGCGAAAACTTTATCTTCGAAATAAATCAATGTCGAAGATTTATGGAGCATAAGCACGGATGGTTTCACTTGCTTTCGGTTCGGTGCAACAGATATCGACATGAACTACTTGTAACGCTGCCCGCATAACAATGAAGGATAAAGAAATGAAATATACTTTTCGTTTTCAAAAATTTACTGTTCTACTTAACCTTTTTACAAACACTTTTCAAATTATTTAATAAGATAAAGTAATATGTATTTTTTTTTTTTATTTATTTCTCTTATCGACACTCTTCTTATGATTAATAATCAATGAAATTTTGTACGTGATGAAATTTCTCTCGCATAACAATAGCAATTTAATATCAAGATAAATTAAATTTCGCAAATTAATCGCTGTTAAATGAATTCATCAAAGATAAATCATAGGATCAAAAATTCAATTATTTTAGTACATGTTCCACAATTTCAAGTACTATACATACTTTTTATGAGATTATAAGATTTACGATATATAAAGATAAAATCCTAGAATCGAATTACAAGGAATTCTAATCTAAAGAAATAATGGAAAGAATATTTGGAGAAAAGTTATATTCAGTTTTTCATTTTGAACACATTCATCATCGACGAATGGTGGATCGGTTCACCGTGTACATTGAACGACCAATCACGTGTCACGATTTTGGTCACACGTTGCGTCCGAGCGAATATCTCGTAACACTTGCCTCTCCAAATCGATCGCGCAACTCGCCTTCTCCGCATCTGAAACGTGGAGCTATCCAACGCTTAATCTACATAAGACACGATGCAATTCCATAAACGAAAACGTGGACGTGTTTGGTATCAATTTGTCGCGCTCGTGGCCGCATTCGGATCGGCGGCCCTTCACCGATTTGTTCCGCTTTCCGTTAAAGGCTTCGTGGCGGGGCCATAAACACGTCCTCGAAACGATCAAACTCGATCAAATGGGCTTCGAAGATACGTGACGCGTACACTGCCGTTCAAAAGTATTCCAGATTTTCTATGTCGCTTACCCTGCTTCTCTCGATATTATTTCCTAAGATTAACGTATTTTGGAAATTTTACAAATTTTGTGCCCCTCTCGGAGCTTTTGTGTATGTTTTTGTAAAACTTTTTTAGTTTCATCAGAGAGTATTTTTTAAAAAATTTTAAAAATACAGGATATTTATATCGATTAGGAAAATTGTATTATAGAACATTGTATTTTTCTTATAAAAATGATTAATTTATTATTTGTTGTACTATTTTTAATAACAATGAATAAATACTTCTTTATATAAATAATCCATATTTAAAAATTTTTAATTGAAATTTCAAGTGAAATTTGTCTCTTAAATTTATTATATATATTTATTTTGTTTTTCAAAGTTCAGTTTGACGTTCTTTTTATTAATATTAGAAATTTTTTCTCGAGTGAAATATTTACAAGAGAAATTTTGAATAAAAAAAGATGTTTATTTGCGAATTACTGTGAATACTGCACTATATACATACATTATAGATGCTACACGGTTTCATCACAAAGTGAGGTTATGTTTTGCTAAAAAACCTCTCAGACACTTCTAATTGACTCGAGGAGCAATTAACGTGAAGACTACTTGGTGATAAAGTAATAAAAGCAAATCTAAAATTAGATTCAAGTATTAAACTATTATATATTGTTAAAAGAAATAAATTTCTTCTACACACACTATAACACACAGTTTTTATTCAACGAATAACAAAAATATCTCGTCTTTCAAACTCTATTCAATATTTCTCTCTTTTTAAATTTATAGAATAAAGAAATAGAAAAAAGAAATAAATATCTCAAATTCCAATTTTAACTGGAAAAAAATAAATTAATAGTTAAAATTTATTTATTTTCAAAAGAGAAGCCACATTGACGAGTACAAACGTTATTACACTGCGTATTTCATCGGCGTTTCACATGTGCTGGAAATTTCTTAAGACCAAATGTCTTGATACTCTTGAATGGCAGTGTATCCATGGAAGTTACACCTGGCATGTCGTTTCTATCTGTGCAACAACCGCATACCGATAACGCCTCGATCCTTGCGATGATTACGTCAGCTTTAAAATTGTATCGAGAAATGCAATCGCGTCAACGTTGATAAAACCAGTTGCGAATAAATAGTTCGTTTGATGTACACCGAATTGATCCTGATAGGAGAAGGAAAATTTATCGATCGGCGTAGAGAAATGGATATTGGTTTTCATTGTCCCGTTTCTAACCTCGGAATCTGTTGATAAGTATTTATGGAAGATTTCAATTTCAAAGTGAAACAAATGATTATTCCATTTGAAAAAACGAAACGAATCTTTATTCAAATTGTGTTTATAAAAATATGGATTCTGTTCTTAAAATTTCTGAAATTTATTATGAATTTTATTAACAATTAAAAATTATTGGTTTGATTGAATATTAATTGGAAAAAAAGAAATTTTTTTGCATAATAATTAATAGTTAGTAATTAAGTTGATAAGTCTTTATCTCAATTTTTGTCGAATTTTTTTAAATTTGAAACACGTGTTATTCTTTTATTTTACCAAAATATCTTTTATTAAATGTAAGAGAAGGACACAATTAAATCTGCATTTTTGTTTGTTTTCCATCATTTGCATTTTGCAACATTAGAATATTTTTTTAGATATAAATCAAAAACTGTCAAAAATGAATCTCTTTAAAATAAAAATAATTTAATGTAAAATGATTGGTATTTATGTAAATTTATATTTTTACCATAAAATTGTTATAGTTTTTTCATGATTTAATAGATGTAATAAAAATATAGCACATTTTTAAAAATATTATTATTTCTTGTTTATAAATTCTCTCCATTTTATTTTAGTTTGTATTAAATGACATGTTTTTATCAAAAATAAATTACACCGCAGAAATTGCAATTCATTTTTTATGACGTGATAACACGTACTTATGCTACTGATAATTGTAATTTTCAATCGTATTCTTCTAGTTAGAATGTATTCGAAAGACGTTTGTAAAATAATAAAGAATGTAATGATATTTTCTTCGAATTGACAATTTATTTAATTTTGATTAAATAAATAAAATTTTGAATCTATGTAATTATTCTAATTCGACCAAGGAAAATTCCATTTCATTTTATTCGTGCGAAGAAAGTTCTGAAATTGTACTATCTCATTTTACTGCAAATAAAGAAAGAAAATATTGAAGCTAGGATATTTTATCTTATTTATGCGAATTGAGAGAAATTATGTTTTGAAATTATGCTCTGAAATTTTTGAATAGTTTATTATAAATGTAAATTTACATTTATATATATATATATATATATATATTGCATTAATGCATTTATATCCATTTATTAAATTTATATTAATATCCACAGTTTCGTTTTTTACTTACATTAAAGGAAAAAACTATACTATCTTATTAGTTTTATTTAAATATAAAAAGGGGGAATTCTAGAAAAGAAATTCTCTGCTATTTCATTTTATTTGAAATAGAGAGAAAATTTTATCTTATTTAATGAGGAACATGAAATTTAATGAGGAAAATTCTGGAACATGATGTCATTTATTATAACATATTTTATCCTTATATTATCTCATGTTATTTTTAAAAAAGATAAATATATATTTTGTTATAATGATTACTGATTCTTACATGTGATAGTATACAAATATATGCGAATAGAATAGAAGAATCTTGCTAAGATGTGCAATAAAATAAAAAAAGAATCATAATGATAATAGATATTATATAAAAATAAGTAAAATGTGTAAAATAAAATTTTGTCGTTTAAGTCCTTATTTTTGTATTGGAAATTAAATCAAGATAGATTTCCTTGAAAAATAATTTAAGACTAATCAATTAATCATTCATTTGCATTTGAAAAATTTCCAAACTTAATTTTCTTGAATGTAACTGTTCTTTTTCTAGAATGTTCTATGTACTATTTCAAAATATAATAATTTAGATTGTGAGTTTTTTGACATATCGTTAAGAAAAATAAATTATACCTAACCTAATCTGATTTTAAATTCATGTAAAACATGTATAACTTTTTAACTTTGTAAACTTTGTAAAATATTTTTAATACTTCATTTATCTTTACATATCATTTTTTAAGTTGTACCATCAATTTCTGGAGACCCTTAAATAATTATTTTAAAAATTTCATAAAAAACAAAATTTTTCGTTCCAATTTTGATAACACGATTTACAAATTGACCTCATTTAAGATATACAAAGACTTTTGTAACTGATTGTATACGTATTCATTAAAGTTTAATTTCTCAATGTTGAAATTGTAAAATGACGTTAGTTGGACTAGGTTCGTGTATGATAATCGATGATGTCACATCTTGAGAATGATCAGGAACGAGACGTGATGATTGTCTGACAAGTTTTTTCTTTTTTTTCTTTTTAACACTAATTGGATATACACAAGTGTATCCTCATATACATATTTTAAAAATGGATAACCTTTAACGTCGAGATTAGCCTATAGATTGAAAAAAGTTTATTTTTCATGTTACTCACATGTCGTTCAATACAATATATTTCGTCCAAAGCAAAATAAAAATAAAAAATTAATTTTTTATTTTCAAAACTTACTGTGTTACTGTACATTTGTATTTAGAAGCTAACAAAGAAACTGTCGAGTCTTATTATTCTGTTCTATTTTTTATACAGAACATTACACAACATAAAGTCAATATCAAATGCCTAAGAATTGATAAGCTTAAATGAAACAAGTTCCAATCTTTGAACAACAATGAAATTAAGAACTTAAGATATTCTGATAAGAATTTATTCGATAATCTACAAGTATTAGCACTTATGAGTGAACATATATAATCAATAATTTCTTAAAATCATTTTTAAGAATTGTGAGTAATACAAATATTGAATTTGATCAAATATATCTGTATATAAAATTGTTTGTAAGTACGTAATTATCAAAAGATATTAAATCAAAAGAAGGCTATTAATAATCGCCACCTTTCTATAATATTATTAAGAATTTTAGATATTTTAGATAAACGTGCGTATGATATTTTTGAATAATTTTTAGAAGAATAATTATCTTTAAAAAAAATTTAATCTAAAATAACTATAAGTATTAATATAATACTTGCATATAAATTCATTTTACTATCGAAATAAAGCTTATTTCTAAAATTATACGCAATTTAAATTTTCGTTAAACGAAATAAAGAGAAAGCACGATGGCGATAAAATTACTCTATCGTTATCTTGCTTCGTCCAATACAAATTTCAATTTCTTAATAAACAATCCTTTTACTGATAATTTTATGTGCCAATTTTCGTCCTTCTTTTGTTTATTCTATAAATATAAATGTTTTATTAACAATAATAAAATTAATAAAAATAAAGTAAATAAAATTTCTGTGGTAAATTTGAAATAATTTATACGTTTATACATAATTACATAATTCTTTTTCCAATTACTGCCCCAATAATCAGGTGAATAAGCAAGTGTGCGTGTAATCAATAAAACTTAGCGACAGCGTGTTATTACGTGGGGATAATTTCCGTTGTAAATGGAAAGTGCGTGCAAGAATGTTTTTGTTTTATACTAATACTAAATCTACCATGGAAAATAGGTAACATCGATAAGTATGCATTTTCATACGTAACGATCTGTCTTCCATTATTAAATATCCCAAATATCGATACTCACAATGGACATGTATCGTATATTCAGATGTTATATACGTACGTTTATTAGATTCATTTTTCTTTAACATATTATTTTGTATTCACGTTAAAATGAAATATATTTTAATCTACTTAATTTTCAAGTTACTTTTATTACAAATATTAAAGAAAGATCGCAATATCTAGTTTAAACTTTTCGTACTGAAATATGTTACTTTGATCTAAAGATATGAAGGGCTTAAAAAACGACGCTTAACAGACGGATAAAATACATAACCTAAAAATGGAATGCGAAACGAATAGCGTACGAGTGGAGTATTGTTACTTGCATAAAACGAAAACGAGTTAATGGAAATGGGTTATTGATATGTCTTTCAGCCTAGAACAAACTTATGTATATTCGAGCGAACTTACCCTTACTACGTTTCGCGTAAACCAGGAAGGGACTGCGTACAAAGGCTGACTAAAAGGGGGCGAGGGGCTGTGAAAGAGGGGGAGGTAGAAGAGAGGGTTCGCACGAGTTGCAGACAGGAGAATCGATAATAAAACGACGCGACGTCGCACAGCATCCAATCTTTGCCAGAATGGAATCGTTTTCCTTTAAATGGTTAACCTCTTCGGAGAAACTAACGCTTATTTAAATTAAAATTATTCCAAGTAATATCTGTTGAAGAATTCCTGTCGGAATCTTTTAGTGGTGAAAAGAGAAAAAAAAATTGTGAAGAACGTCTTATAATCTTTATTAGAAGAAGTTAAGATATTTTCTTCTCTCGGTTAATTATTTAAAAAATTAGATTTCTGTTAAAATACATTTTAACAGAAATGAAAAGTTATTTATGAAAATATTAATCTTTTGATCCTTTTTTCTTTGTTACATTTAAATTTAATAAATTTTCATGAGATGAAACAAATTATTTCTTGAATTATTGCAGTTGTTTTGAAGAAGAAGAAAAATGTGTTAATACTTTTCATTAGATTTTTTTATTCATTAGATTTATTAGCGATAAAATTTTAACAAGAATTTTAACAAGATTCAAGATTATTGATCGTATCATTTATAATCTCATTACGATGATTAAATTAAGTCATACGTTTTTAGTTTCTGTATGCGTGAAACGTAAAGAATATCTAGAGCACAGCGAATGGTAAACGCGAAAGTAAAAAGTATTAATAAGTGTCAACTAACGAGTGGCGCAGCTGCTAACGCGAACAAAGGGGAAAAAGCACAAATTTGCATGTGTCCCTAAAGTCTAAAAGAATTGTAAATCAACAATGGACGACGAGTACAGGCGGTGAAGTAAGTTGAAGAAGAAGTGTATTAAAGTAAATTAATTCAATGATCAATAAGCAAATTATATTTTTGAGGTTAGGTTTGATCAGCAGTAGAAAAGAAATTTTTAAACTATTATTTATTTCTATATTTTTTCTTTTAAATATGATTATCGTATTATATTTATTTATTATATTATTAATATAAATAAATTGGCATTAATTATTTTATTGGCTAAATTGTGATATAATTTCTAAATTGTCTTTTTATCCTAAAAATGTTATAAAAGATAGTATTTATGAATAACACGAATACATTAAGATCGGAGAGATACAAAGATGATAAAATAAAAATTACTTTATTTGTGCATGGACAGACGTTCCATTTATTCGTTCACGCAGATGTTCTATATCCTGGTATGTGGTATATGAATATATACTTCTTCCAAGCGCAACGTGCATTAATTAAACACTGTATGTATGACTGTTACATTATGGATATATTGCCAAAGAGATACAGTTTACACATTTAACGCTTAATTCTCTGATAATCATCAGAATAATTTTCCTTAATTTGTCATTGTTTTTTTTTTTAAAGAGATTTAAGGATTTAAAATGTTTTATAAAAAAATAAAAAGAATAATAAGTTCAACAATGTTAATGTAATATGTTTTTGAATTATTGAAACAACGTTTGCTATTCTGTGAATCAACATCCCAAGAAAATTGCAATGTATTTGAGAAATAGTAATCGGAGAATAATATTTTCTGAAGAATCGCTATAATTATTTTATATGGGAATACAATAAGTTATAATCTTTTGCAGTGGATTTTTAAAAAATATTAAAGATTTATATTACGCTGATTGTACATTAATATTTTATATTTTATATGTTCACGGTTCATTCTAAACTAAATTAAAAATTAAAATTAACATATATAAAGATAAATAATATTTCTTATGAGAATATTTCGATGATCCTATCTAAATATTTAACATGTTTATAAAAAATGTAGATAAAAATATTCAAAAATAATATCCAAAGCATGAAGAAATTTGTATACTAAAGTAAAGTAATATAAATAGATGATAAAGCGTAATTAAAACAACATCGAGTATAAAATACAATATCGTTGATATCTTAATAAGATAACCCATCCTTTTTAAGTTACTTCATACGATTGATAGACGCACCCCTCTCAATTATCATTAAACATAGTTCTCGATGTCGAGGCGTAACTGATTGTTGCCATATCGTCTTACTAGTAATTGTACCATGTACGGCTAATGGACCAAATCGTTGTCTCAGACGTGAAATCATTCCACGTTTAACGACCAAAAACTGGTTGCGTCACTGGCAAAAAGAATAAAAAAAAATCTTGATTAAACTTGAAATTTCCTCGCAACTCGGTATCCTCTTTTTTTCAATTTCACCCATAAATTAAAATTATTTCGAACGTAGTAGTTTAAAGAAGTTTAAAATTTAATTCGATTCGTGCTGTTTGAATTTGTTGGAAGATCATAAATTTTAACAGTGCAAAATGAATAAAATTTTATCCTTATATAAATTTCAACCACTATTGAAGCAATATATCATTCTAATTTGGATTATAAAATTAACAATCCAAATACGTATACATTAATTTTTAAAAGCATTACTTAAATTCCTTTCTATTTCTATTATTTTTCAAACTATCGTTCACTTATTCCAACGTGTTTCAAATTTACGTGATAATTTGACCACCCGTTACACCGTAGATAGACTCTTCACCAGACCGACATTTAAGTGATAAAGATACAATTCAAAAGGCACTACACTATCGATGGAATTCAGGTTACCTACGTAATTAGCAAAGATAACTTTTAAGTGTCGTGAATCGACCGAGGCTTGGTATCTAAATGTGGATAGAAGACGGAAGAGGAACGAAGAGGATATGTGCGCATCCGCGTGGGCGTGTTTGCACGTAAGATCGTCAAATCCAACCACTTTGAACAAGTATATCGGGTCTACGGTCCTCTGATCCGAGAATAGGCGACGTGTCACCTTTTTTTCCCTCTCTCTCTCTCTCTCTCTCTGATTAATTCTTACTAGATTGGCTGCGTATGTTTTTACGTATATGTGTGTGTGTGTATGTGTGTGGAATTTTTAATTATGCATAACTAGGACGATGTGTACGATTTGTAGCAAACTGCGCATATTTATCTTTAATATTGTATCTAATTGTAAATATATGGTAATTATCGACTAATATTATGGAAAGATTATATACAAGGTTGATGTTTTTTGATATATTTGTGAAATATATCTTTGAAAAGTCTATTTTAAGAACGAACACAAAAGTTTTGAAGTTGAGAGTTTATTTGTTAAGTTGTTTAACTGTAAGTTAGATGAAGTAAGATGGAAATAGAACTTTTATTTTATCTCTATTTCGCCTCTTTTAATGAAAAACTTGAATGGTTTATTAATATATATAAATTAAATATTGATGATATTTTTGTGTTTGTTTGATTTATATCTCAAAAGATAAGTTCTTTAAATTTATTAACATCTTATAAACATGATAAAAATCAAGATTAATTTTGAACAAAACATCTGCATGATAATACATCTCATTTCCAAAATAATAAATTTTTGATAGTTTTAATATTAAAATGAAATTAATTTTTTTCATTCTGGAAATTGTTTATACTCAATATTAAGAATTATTGAGTGATATTTATTTTCAATAATATCGGTAATTTTTAAATTATGATACATTATGTCTTCTTCATAAAAATAAATATTTCCATTAATATCTAATAACTGATAAAAACAATATAGAAAATAATTTTCTAACAATATCTCATCGTTCTTTAAAAATGATTTTTTTACCAATGTGTTAACTTCGTTTTACAACACATTTTTAATTTAAATCAATTACATGTCGTGCATGTGTTAATCGCAATTTTTTCCTTATCTTATCTTGTAAGACAATAATTATGAGATAATAATTAATAGATAATAACTATTCTCTTAAATCAAAAATAATAAAGTAATTGACATTTAAAATAATATTATTATTATTTAGTATAGATTAACACTATAGTATTAATATGGGTGTAAATATTTTCTAATGATAGAAGTCATTATGCTGTATATAAAATCATAAGTATAGCAAAGAAATAAATAGTGAAAAATGTTTTGAAAGTAGGTTTTATTCTTTCAATGCGTCATGATTTTTAAATAAGTACGTATTGACTAGATATTTTTATATTAATATTATTAAAATATTATTGGAAAAAAGAAGTATAATGAATAAATTTTATATAGAATGTAATTAGGCAAAAAGATACAATAATAAAACTTGGAAAATTTATAATCATTGTAATTAATCAATATAGATTTTAAACTTAAAATTTGATTTTTTGTAGTAATTTTTAATAATGATAATATTTTTTCTCTTAACAAAAAATTTAATTGAATCAATATAAACTATATGTTGCATTTAAATGAAAAAAAAAAAGTACCAAAATTCTGTAAAAAAGAAAATAAAATTTTATGTGTATATTCTTTGATATTTTTCAACTATAAAATAATAATTATTTTATTCTTTCTATTCACAATCGATAGACAAAGAGTAATAATGGTACAAATCATGTATATTTATTCTATTCTCCAATCTTTCCTTTTTTAAATTCTATTCTATTTTAAATATTATATCACAAATTACTAGAATTTTACTTTATCTTTGACACTTTACATATGAAATAATCTTAACAATTCTTTGACATTAAAGATACAAAAATATTTTCCTAAAATTATGCATAATACCTGTGTTTATGCACTGTTTTTATAAATGAATCGAAGAAATAAAAGTCGACTAGAATGTTACATCAAGACAAATTAATTAATTGTTTTGCAACGACCTTGATTTATTATGACGTGTACTATGATATCAACTTCCTACGTTCATTTCCGCTCGACAAACGTGAACATACTTTCATCTTGGTACCTGGAACCCTAATGACACATTGTCTCCTTTGATGAACCGATGAATTGTGTTTTGGGAAGGCGTTCATCCGGGACGAGTCGTAAAGCCCTAAGGTTACATAAATGTCACGACTCGTGCTCGTCTATTCGTCCGTTTGTCGATGCATTTACAAATAAAGAGGACCAACGCCCATGTGTAAATTGACGTGACACTCGAACAATTGGATCGTTCATTAGGAACGATGTGGTGTGAGTTCATTTTTAGAAAAAAAAGAAAAAAATAATCGAAATAAAAACTGGATATTTACATATGAATTTACCATATGAACTTTTTATTAGTAAAATAACAATTGGATACTCGTTATACGGTGTCGGGTTTATTTTTAGAAAAATATCTTGAGAAATTGGAACGAATTTTATCGTTTATAAACAATTGGTGTTTCTTTATTTAGAAATATCTTCGTGCTTTGATAAAAAAATTTTAATGTTATTACAGGTAATTAAAATAGGATTACAACTCGAAAAAAATTGGAAACTATCTCCTTTGTAATTACATCAAAGAAACAAAAATCTTTCTAATCGTCGAAAAACAGAATTATACGTTGATCATGAAACAAAATACTACTGATTTTGATACAATTGATACAATTCAAATAATTAGTAATTGATATGTTGCATTTAATATAATCTTTCATATTCGTTTATTTTCACTTTTGATGAAGGAAACTAAGAAGAATTCTAACGCGAGAATATTATTTTTGCAAGGTATCTTATCTTACCTGGTAATGAATATCAATAAGGAGCATGCACGAGGGATAAGTTAAATTATCGATTTTTAACGGTAAGAGAGAACTCCGGTTCGTGGCTCGATTCCAAGGGGGCGTTTGCATGGCTTCCATCGTTGTGGATTAGTAATCTTCGACTAGACTACGGGGGACAGTACACCCTATGAAAAAAAAATTCTTCGCTGTCTTTAGTCAATCTTAAGTTAAAGTTAATGTCAGGTAATGTCAAGACAGTTTTATCTTAATACATATTGTTTTTATGATGGAAAAAATGTACGATGAAATGATAAAAATGATCATTTATAAAATCTGTTTTTCTACGAATAATTGCATATGATTGTTGAGAAGTTGAAGTTGGGTGAATTAGAATGTTTAAAATTATATATTCTTGAATGTATCTATTATTTATGATAAATGTTTTAAGATTCGTGGATGAAATTTTATTATCCAATTTTTTTATTCTTTTTTATAATTTTATTAAATCTGGACAATCATATTTATCATCAAAGATGGATGATAAAGAAAATAGAATACGTTGAAAAAATTTTTAATTTTTTGAAATTATAAAAATAATTATTTCCAAGAATAAAATTATTTAATATTTTTTTTTCTTCCTCTTTTTTTTGAGAATGTAATAGATTTCAATCAAAATTTATAGATTCATATTCATAAATGTAAATGTAATTATATTTCACATCAAAATCATATTGTTACTAGAATATTTCAAAATTGAAAACGGATTTTGTTAATTATGTAAATGGTACAGAGGAAATGATAAAAAATATGGCAGAAATGTAAAATTTTTATGCCATAAAATATTTCAGAATTGTTATATATATGTGAGGATAAATTTTGTATCAAATTATTAAAAATTAAATATTTACAGAGAAATGCTACAGAGAAAAAATATATCAAATGAAAATGAATCCGCAATCGGTATTGAGTTTATCTCCGTCGGTACATTTGATTTTAAATAATTGAGAAAGTTATCATAAGTGTAAATACACAAACTTTCGAAAGCGAGTATTCTTACCGCAAGATGGTTGGAAAGACCAGTATTGATTTTATCATAAACGAGATTGTTTATGATTTTATCGTACAAATAACGACTGATGGTATAATTAAGTGAAGAAATTTATTTTATAAAAAAGAATTTTAATTTTATTAATTTTATTTTATAATAACGATAATTATTATAGATATTATATAACATGAAAAAATAAGTTTTTGAATAATCAATATTCTCTGATTTTATACAACATAATAATAATTACTATTATTTAAATATTGTTGTTGTTATTCGTTTTTCTTGTAAAAATTAATAATTATTTTTACAAAAATTTATAACTTATTGTTAGAATTCGATTAAAAGTATACAAAATAAATAACAATATTATTTTTAAATAAATTGTAATTTTTATGAAATATAAATGTTTTATTCATAAATAATATGATAAAATTTTGTGATAAAAGTGGGACAGTTATTGCATCAAATATAGAGAAAAATATATGTCGCTAAAACTAAGAAGATATTAAAACTTTTTATCACCAAAAGTAACTTTTGACGAAAATTGTGCTCACAATTCTAAAATGTCAGAATACATACATACGTATATATATTATAATAATCGCGTGAGTAAGTTATTTGTTTGCAATTGTTTTTAAATTCAATTTACTATTCTCTTTTTTTGAATATTTTATTTTAAATATTAATTTCTCATGTCAAGAAAAATATTTATTTATTTGTTATGTATTGTATAATAATACATATTTAAAATAATTACGTACTGAAATTAAAGTTATATTTTTTGAAAATATTAATAGACAAATTTATGAATTGAAATTGAACAAATAAAAATAAATATAAAAATTATTAATCTTTGTTAATCGTTTTTTAATAATTTAAAATAATATGTATATATTTCTAAATCACTAATTATATCATTTATTAAAGAGTATAATGTATTAATATAAAATTAGATGGAAATCTAGTTTTTAAATTTGCAAAAATCGAATTTTGTGAAATTTTCTAAACTTAGAATGTTTCTTCTCTCTCTCTTTCTTTCTCTCTCTAAAGAAATATTTATTTTGATGAATTTTTGGAATTTTTCAAACTTAAACTCATAATCAGCTAATAGTAATAATAATTATTTGATTCGTAAAAAATTTAAAAAATTTTACGCAAGTTATTTTTCTCACGGATTTCAAGAATTTAAAATTACAAAAATAACAAAAAATTTTGAGATTCAAAAATTTAAATGATGACTTTTTAAATGATCCATCCTTATAATTCCCTACATTGGAAAAAAAATATTCCACGATGGCAGGAATAACTTTTCAATTTATAAAAATCAATTTAAGCCATCAAATTCATTATCAATGTAAGAAAAACATTAAAAAGAAAAGATTTAATGATGAAAACAGTTTATTAATTTACACATAATCCAAATAAATAGAAAAATTACAAAATATTATTTCATTTTTATTAATATATTTTATTAATTTACAGAATTCAATTTACAACAAATTTAATAACGATAAGTCTTTATTTTATTTCAGGTAAAAAGAATCAAATCCTCATTGTTGAATTAAAAGAAGCTATGCAGTGAAGCAAAATCTCCAGCAACCAGAAATAGTCGACAATCGTGAATTTGATATTTTCTGCAAACAATATAGTCACGTATGTAACATTTTAATATTATTTTATCATCGATCTTCTCGTATTTCTGTACAAGAATGTGGCGCCTGTGGGTCGCGACACAACACATTAGTTCGTCATTTGTCGATAATATCGCCACTTGGAACATGGTATTAGGGTATACCACATTGAGAAATGAATGAAACAACTGTTTCATTGAAGAAGTTTGACTGGATCTTTATACAGTTAACAACATGTAACCGACGATGAAGCGCGAAATAAGCAAGGGATATATCAATGATGGGCTTACAGCTACTGGATAATTAATCAATGGAGATACAGGCGAACTCTATAACCTCTATAATTTAACTTTAACAACATAACCTCTAAATTTGTTAAATCTTTAATGTGAAAAATTTTACGAGCGGAATTTTATTATTGTACTTAATTTAATTTTTAGATGTATTAGTTTTGAAAATTCAAACCAATATTTAAAAAATTAAAATTTACCTTTCTAAGTTTGTCTCTAATATTATCTTTTATAGGAGAAAAATGAATATTACTGAATAACTTCTATAAATCGAAAACCTTTATAAAATTATAGTTTTATTTATTCTCTTTTTATTTGAAATCTCTGTAAATCGAAATATAAATTGAGTTATTACGCTTTTAGGTTAGGTTAGATTAGATATATAATATTATTACTATACTAGTACTAATAATTGAATTCAAAAAGACTTTTATAAATCAAATTTATATAGTAGTAATATAATTCTAATTATAATGATTATGACAGAACAATCTGTCAATAATCATTCGATAGTTTTGTTTCAACTAATAAAATTATAATAACATCGAGTGGCCGAAAACAACAAAGTCGATACTTGTGAATGTTCCTCTCTTTTATTTCCCCATGCAATTGGAAAGCTATCAACCCTTTTCAATGTTCCATAAAATTTTTATGGCTTGAAAACTTTGGTAAGATGAAATCTCTACAAGATTTTGTTTCCCTTTTTTTGAAATACGAGTTGCCAAGGTTTTAGCGTGTTATGATGATCTCGAAAATATTAGTCTCGTGACTCCGACTGAGCGATATTTATCAATGACTAGATAACATATTATTAAGCGAATTATGGACACGGTGATAAAAATTTTATTATCCTACCGTACATGCATTATAAAAAAATTCTACTTTGTGTTTTATATTTTTAACGGTATTCTACGGATTATAAAATTGTTGTACTTCTACTTCTAAAATAAATCAATACTATTAAATCAAGTGGATCGAATATTAAAAATTTTAAATTTTAAATTTTTTACTCTTGCAATATCAGATTACTAATAAAAATATCATTTTTAAATGTTATTCGATATGCGTATGACAGGTTAATTGATACAATTTTTAAAATAAAATTAAAAACTGCACATTACGAATTTATGTTTATATTTATATCAATTTGGAAGAATAAATTTTTATAAAGATCTGACTATCTTTATACACAGAAAAAGAATTGTAAAATTGATAACAAACTATAATAATAAAAAAATCATTCATCGATGGAAGATTAAAAAATAGCTTTGCTCTTTAATAAAAAATAGCACGTCTAATTGTTAATTAAAATATTTTATTTATCAAATAACTTTTCGTCTCGAACTTATAAAATTTTACATCTTTTTCACCTTTCTTTTGAATATTTAAAAAATCAAAAATCTGATGTTTATATACATTTTTATCATTAGATATAAGTTAGATAGAAATCAAAATTATACTAGAAATATTTATGAAATTAAATTAAATGTTCTCAATGGTCACTAAAAAAAATTATAATCAATTCTTGATGAATCTTGATATAAAAATTAAAAAAAACCTTTAAATTTTTTATAAATAATCGTTAAACGAATCCTTGAAATGTTTTATCCTACATGCATAAACTATTTATACACAGATATCAAACTCTAGAGACAAATTCTTTAAGAAGAGAATTCTATCAAAAATTTACTAGGAAGTTTGAAATATATCAAGCTAACTAGGGTGCCATTGCATCAAGGTAATAACACCGGAATTAAAGTGGCCGACTAGAAAAGGGTGCGCCATGCTTTATTCGCGCTACAGGCCATTCGACTCTTTCGTGCTTACAAGATAAATGTATATTTGCCCATAACGAACGAGAAAAGTTACGGTAATTAGAATGGAAGCGAACGACGTGTTTAACTATTTTCTGTTTCCTTTCCGAATTCGTGCTGCTGAAATCGTATTTTCGAACAGATACAAAGAAAGAATTAAAAAGATTTGAGGAGATATATTATTAAATGAATATAGACATATAACAAATCATAAGGAAGTTGATATTAAGTTTAATATTATTGAAATAAAAATGAAGTAAAAATATAGAAATATAAATATAAAAATATATATATATATATTAAATGTTAGATTGAAATTTAATATAATAATTGTGTGAATTGATTTAAGAACAAAAGTAATCACGTAACAAAATTTTCATGCAGTAGAATAAGAAACAATCAGCATTTCATTCTCTTTAAATCTTAAATCATCAAGTTCTTTTTTCAAAATTATAAATATCTTGAATTTGTTCTTTTATTCAAGTTTTTTAATCATGTTATGATTTATTTCTGTCTTAGTAATATATTTCGTATGTACTTGAATATTAATAATTCAATATTTTAATATTGAATTATTGTAAACAGAATTTTAAACAGAAAAAAGAAAAAAAATTTTATATGTATATGTTTATATATAAAACATTCACACAACAGAACATTTATATAACTCTATGATGAGGCAGATTTTACTATTTTATTGTTATATTTTATGCATTTGAAGAAATATTTATGTAGAAATTTATTCGAAACATTGTGTAATATTTATATAAGTCAATATAATTGTATAGAACATTATTCTTTATATTTCAATATTAACTATTGTGGAATATAAAATAATTTAAAATATATTTTCAATATGTAATTATTAAAAATATAAAAGAGAAAAAAAATACACAAAAATAGTTTAATAATTGATTTTTCATTACTGTTTGAGCTGTATTCTTTATTAGATATTTATTTAAAAAAAAAACTTATAAAGTATGTACAAAAATTTTAAAGTTAGCTGATAATAATAAATTCAAGATTTCTTAAAATAAAACTTTGCTAGATTATCAAAGTTTCACTAAGTTATCACTAAACTCGAATTAAATTCCATGAACAATTTTCCACCCCAAAAATCTCAACTTTTCAATTCACTTTCGTGTTCGTCAAGTGTACACTCTCAACAAATCTCCGATTACATAACTGCTTATCGCAAGAATAAACTTTTTCCTCGTTCTCTCTCTTTTTATTACTTACTTTTTATTTAATTATCGTACAAAATAAATTTCAATATTTTATCAGAATTATAATATTATATCACGATTGGCCAATTATCGAAATAAATATTTAATTGAACAACAATTTGAATAAAATTTTTATTTCATTTTTTATTTATTACACTTTATTTATTATATTTCATTCATCTATTTATTTCATCATGAATATAAAAAAAAAGTTTTTTTATTGTGGAATTTCTATTCTATTCTAAAGTCATTTTTTTTCTTTATTTATGTCAAAGTATATTACTTTTCATACTTTTCGACTAATGCACTTTTTAATCTCAGACGAAATCTGTATTTCTTATGTACGAGAAGCTATTATTCCTTATCTTTTATTTCCTATTATATGAAATAATCAATTATTTGAAAATAATTCATTTCTAAAAAAAAATTTGAGCGAAATTTATTACAAATAATAATTAAAAATTAAAAATTATTATTTCGAATAATGTTATTCATTATTTGATAAATAATATATATTAATTGAGATTATGTTTTTTATTTGGTTAATTATAAATATTTGAGATAAGGCCTAAATATTTGGGAAAATATCAAATCAAAGAATTAATTATTTAAGAAATTAATATGTACTTTTTAATAGAAAATTTGTTTTTAAAATGATTTTCAGAATATGAACAATAATTATAATGTAATAATGTTAATCAAAATACAGTAACATTTGATACTACATGCTATTTATTTTTATCGAAACAAATAATTTATTTCATGATATATTAAATAAATCATTTAATTGTATATAAATATTTCTATTTATTTTCAATATAAAATACTTTATATAACGTAATTAAAAATTTAAAAATCTAAAAACATTCAAATTTATTGTCAAATATAATTTTAAAATTCACATAACCATTATTTCAAACAAATCTATTTCGTTCGAATATTCCTTTTATATAAAATAAAAGATATCCAATCCTAATCATCTCTAACCATTGACCGAAATTCTACCAATCATCCCTTCTAAAATTTCTTCTGACAGAAAGCACAAGAAAGAAACTACTATCACTAACTATCGCGTGTATGAAAGAAGAAAAAAAAACAGTCCAGTGGTACATAATTTATCGATAGATTGTTTCGTAAAAGCTCGACCGACTGGGTGGGTTATCGAGTGAGCTGGTTAGGTTAGGTTGGGTTGTCTCGTCGGGCGTCGAGGCGCAGGAGCAGTGCACATCAGGACAAACGGACCGACGTGGGACGAGGGACGGACGTACCTTGCCGAGGAAGGACTTCCAGGTCTTTAAACGGGCTAGTTTCTCGTGAGACACTGATCGACGGACAACTCTGGAACCGTATTCGACAAACTACTTCTAAATTCTCTAATCAGGTAAGAGACACGCTGTTATCCAAGCACCAATAGCATCCAGGCAGCATCATACGTGATTGGTCAATTCTTGATCACATAGGATCCTGGACTGTCTTTCGTGTTGTCACTGAGAAAAATCGAATAAACGACAAATGTACCGTGCTTTTTATTTTTCTTTTAGAATTCGTGTAATATGATTTAGATTTATTTTAAGCGTAGTATATGTGACTGGTCAGTTCTGGATAACGTAGGATTCTGGATTGTCTTTTGTGTCGTCACTGAACGATCATCGAACGAACGATTCGGAATATATAACCGTGTCTTATTTTTATTTTTTATTTCTAGAATTTTTGTATCATGATTTGAAATCATTTTAAACATTGTTCACGTAGCATACATAGTTGACCAATTCTGGATTATATAGAATCTTTTATTATCTTTCGTGTCATCAAAAAAAATAGAATATACGATTCAGAATACAGGGTTTTTTTATTTTTATTTTATTCGAGACTCGGATATTGTGGTTTGAAATTATTTTGAGCGTGGATATTTTAGGATTGGATAGAAATTATGTCTGTGTCATATGATTCTGACGCTATACATACGATGCCTCGCGGAAGAGTCTAGATTCTGTGACCTGTATTCGCAGTAGATAAGTCTGGAGGATCCTAAGATGATTTTTTGTATCATCATTTAGATTAAGGAGTCAAAATTATTAATTTTTTAAGAATCATGAATATGAAATAATTAATATTTATTTTAACTCTATTAATATTTAGGTTTGTTATTTGTAACATTTTCTTATTTGAAAACATTTGCTATCGATTATATTGCAAGCTTGTAATATTTTGTCGCTAGAAAATTATTCAGAAGTTGAATAATTATGGCTGTTGACGTAAAGATTTTTATTAGAATAATTTTTAAGAAAAAAATGTCTCTTGTAAGGAATATTATAGCTATGGCATCGATGAATAGCACTGCTTATGCAATTCGTAGCTCAAGCAACTCGATAATTTGTTTTTAAATGGTTTCAGCCGATTCAAATTATTAGTGCAATCACCCGCAATAGTAATTGGAAGCAAACATCCATAGGCGTATAGAATACTTGCACAATACCTAGTTACATGTACTTAAATGTGCACTCTTCATCTAGTTCATTCTCTCAGTATTTTATTTAATTATTATGTCCAATTTATTTGTCCCTTCTCGTCTTCGAATCGAATAATATAATTCCTAACAATTCTTGACGTCAATATTTTTTGTTTCATTGTTTGGTGGTATTGTGTACGACAAGATAGCAATAGGATGATGAATATAATATCGAGCGACTGAAATGTAGCATTTGATGACCACACGAGGAAAACACGATGAATCATATTTTATATTTTTTTCAGAAAAACAATTTTAAAGCTTGAAAAACTGTCAATCGATATTATATTTCAAAGAAGAATATTTTCCATTTAAAATTAAATAATTCTTTCATAAATTTTAAATCGTTATCTTTAACATTTTTTTGATTGTTTAATAAAGTTTTATAAATTTATTACTTTTTTCTCTATTTGTTAAAAATTTTAAGACAAGAAGTTGTCATATCTTTCAATTTTTTAATTAAATTTTATTAATTTATTAGCTAATTTGTTAAAAATTTTAAATAGATCGATTTATTTCCCTTTAATTTTACTTTTTTTAATTTTTTAATGAAGTTTTATAATTATCTTAGATAAGGATTTATCATCTTTTGATATTTTTTTAATTTTTTAATGAAATTTTATTGATTATTAGCTTTTCCTTATTTATGAAAAATTAAAAAAAAAATTATTTATCATTCTCGTTGATATTCTCTTATTTTTAAAAAATTTTTTTAAATTTAATAAATTTATTTTTTAATTTTTGATAATATTTATATTGTTTATCACTTTGATATCTTATAAAATTATTATAAAATTGTCTTTGATTTGTACGTCATTTCTTTAATCGTTTTATCATTAATATTTGTCCCCGAATTTTAATTTGTCCTATTTCATGACAAATAAAAAATTCGTATATTGAATATTTGAAAAAAATAAAGATAGCGTATGAATAAAACGAAACTTATTTATCATTCCATGTTCGATCTCTGACATGATTAACATTCTAATTCACAATTCTAAATATGTAACGATACGATTATCTTGAGAATAGAAGTTAAATTGATTCCAACCCTTCTAATGAATAATTCTATTTCATATTTACGTATACATATATTGAAATATATATATATTTTTTTTTACTATCAAAAAAAAATCAAAGCTGAGTAAAAATTGAAATATTTCCATTTCCATAAACAAATATTATTTAAAAATACTATTTCATTTTATATCATAAATCAAAGTAGTATTTCGGAAATATTATTTTATTTAATACTTAAATTACAAGCAAGTATTATTTATTATTTACTTTTAAATAAAAAGAAGATTTCAATAAAATATTAAAATTTGAAATACTTCTTATTATATTATTATATATATTAAAATTATTTATGGGATTTTCTATTAAAATACTCTTCAAAATATTTGAAATACTCTTTCTTTATATAAATATTATTTCAAAGAAAAATTAAATAAAAACATTCAAAAATAAATAACCAAATATACATAACCTCAATAATACATGTCAAAGCTTAAAGTTGGATCAATACGTTAAATTATTTTATCAATTATTTTATTATAAAGAAATATATTGTATATTGTAATAAATTTCAACATTAAATACTTTGATATACATATTTAAAAATCAATATAACATGTAAAAATTAATATTATAATATATTTACAAAAAAAAGATTGCATTAAAGGAACTATCTTTTGTTGAATTGTTTGTTACATTATACAATATTATATTTTAATACTTTTAATATTATTACTTCACAATTGAGCAAGATACATGAATTTGTTGACTCAAATTTTTTTTAATATTATTTTTAATAAAGCTATTAAAAACTCTTATATTAATGGAAATAATCTATAAAAAAAAGTCTATTTCTTTTTAACCTAAAAAAAAAATAAATAAACAAAAATTAATCATTCAAAAATCAATCATATTCTTTCATCATAATTCTTATATAATTTAAGTAGAAAAATAGATTCGAAATATCAGAGAGTTGAAAGCCTTTGTTACGAAATTTACACGTTTTTCGCAGTAAGAACAAAAACGTATGCGCATTTCTGATTCGTCTCTATCGAATCTCCATCGAGGCACTCGTTCGATAGTACAATATCGTGAAAGCACCTTTGAAGAGTTGAGCCTATGCTCGAGCACAGAATTCGAGGTGTCGATCGTTGATTGATTGATATCGACTGTACCACCTATCCTGTTGGCACTTAAATCGCTTTTAATCTCGGTTTTCTAACGTGACTTTCGAAATTCCTCTTCGAATATTTTATATTATCACGAATAAATGATTCTAAATCATGAAACGTAAAAATTCCTTTCTTTTCGTTTGACAAATGAATATATTGTTTAATTTGAATCTAATTGTCTTATTACGAAAATGTATATGAATTAGGTTATATCAAAAGTTCTTTTCGCTTCTTATTGAACAAATCTATATTTTTTCTAAAATATTCATAAATATATATAAATATATTTATACAAAATAAAATATTCCATGTCAGAATCATTTTCTTGATTTAATAAATTAGGTTATATTAAAAATTCTCTCTGTTTCTTATTAAACAGATTTGTATTTTTTTAGAATATTAACACAGTTCACTTTATTATTTTATCACTCATTTTTTATCACAATTTTGTATAAATATATTTACGCATATAAAGTATTTTAATATCAGAATCATCTTGATTCAAAAAAATGTATAAATTAGGTTATATTAAAAGTTCTCTTCGCTTTTTATTGAATAGATCTTTTTGTCTTCTAGAATATTTACACATATCATTTTATTATTTTATCATTTATCTTTTATACAATTTTGTATAAAGTATTTTAATGTCAGAATCATCTCTTTGATTCAATAAATTAGGTTATACTAAAAATTCGTTTCCTATTAAACAAATCTGTACTTTTTTAGAATTTTCATGATTCAAATTTTCATTTTGTATTTATCCAATACATTTTATTATTTTATCATTTATCACTTATACAATTTTACACTTTATGTACAGAATACTTAAACATATGAGATTCACTTTGAAACTGAAACTCCCATTCTATTTTTTTAAAATGATTTTGACTCGTTTGCAAAATATCAAGGCTAATTTACAAAAACTTTTACAAAAAAAACACTCTTTTATTCATAAACAAACAGTTTACGATTAAATTCAAGTAGTAGAGTTCGTATAAGATAAAATGATATTTATATCTATTTCATTACAACAAAAATTGCAATTCAGCCTCAAACGTGAAACTCGCTATCTTATTGGCGTATAACTCGTGACCATGGTAAATAGGTTAGCATTCAGGAAGCGTTGATGTGTTCGATAACCACACCATGTGACAATTGTACATCAACATTGGTGATGTACTCGAAGATGCTGTTGTAAGATAAAAGCAATGTCACCTGTACCTGCGGGTGATTCGCCTGTTGTTATCAGTCGTTAACCTCAATCCGTCTTTTCGTTTTGTCCGCAACGAGAGTCGTAAATAATCCGAGTGCACGCAAAGACGCGTCTAGCAGTAAAAAGTATAAAGGCTTTGAGTTGTTCTTTCGGTGGTGAGATTTTTGTCGCAAGATCGATAAAATCGAAATTGAAATGCAATGTGAGTGGTTATTGGAGATATTTGATATAATTATTGACAGATATTCGCAGAATTGAAATGCAATTATTAATGAATATTCATAGAATCGCAAATAGAATTCGTAGAATCGAAATTGAGATAAATTGAGATAAAATTGAATTTAAAATACAATATTTAAGATTTTTGCCATGAGATTCATAGAATCGAAATTGAATGCAATATTGTTAATAAATACGTAATTTATATTTGTGATTAATAACAAGAGGACATCGATTGAAGTGATTAAGTAATTTCTATTCGAAAAATATATAATACAGAATTTTTATAAATACAATTCAGTGTTTAATTATAAAATGTGTATAACACAAATATCAAGTAGTACATATAAACCATATCTTCTGTGAAACTTTTGAAACGCTTTTGAAACTAAAATTTATTTATACTTTAAAGATTATTGATAATTTTTATATTTTTTTTTTAATAGAATTATCTTGAAATTTTAGTATTCAAACAATATTGAAATTTAACTTAATCTAACCTAACCTGATCAATTCAAAATGTATGAGAAATCAAGAAAATTCTATCGTTCCTTTTATGATAGAAAAATAAAATGGTAGATATAGTAAAGTAAGAAAACATTTTATGAAACACGTGTAAGCTCTATTCTACAGACAATTCCAAATGATTGTTATGACTTAAAATTGGATACGTGATAGATTACATTTACATTTATATGTTTCTCTGCATTTCTACTGCATTCGATTCAACAGCAAATACAATAAATTTGAGGTTAATTGTCACGAGAATGTAAATGAAACTTTCTCACGTTAAATTCACGTTCTCTTAACTTTTTTCTTTCGAATTTGTAAATAACTTTTCTTGATATAAATAATCATCTTCAAAATTAGAAATAGAGGATCAAAGGATTTTTCATTTTTTCGACAAATTAAATCGAAATTACAACATTCGTAATTTAATTCTCTTCTCTGCATTGCAATTAAATAATTATTTTAATTAATAGTAAAATTTGTCTCGTATATTTCTTTTTCATTCTTTTTTTGCTATTAAAAAATAAAAAGAATAAGCAGTTGAAAGTTTAGATATTATCATACACATCGACAGCGTACATATAATAAGTCTTAAATATCTTCTTTATTGATATGACACGATTGCAAAAGTTGCAAAAGTTTTAACGAAAAGTTATATTCATTCGCTGACCTAAATATAATTAAAATAATGTTTGATCGATGTATCGATTCAAGGTAATAAGAAAAATAATTAAAATTAACGTATCCTCGTGTTAGATAATTCCATTCCATCATTGATGTTTTAATATGATAAATGAAAAATTCATAATTGTTTCTAAGCAATGGAGTTGCTAACAAAATTTCCACACATCGTTTGAATTTATTTTCAGACGATTACAAACGTCTAGATCTAAAACTGTTGCTTGAAACATCGAAATTCACAGAGAAGGATCTTCTTAAAATATGAAACACTGCCAAGATCTGCTTATTATCTCCTATAATCTATTTATCAGAGATGTCGAAATTTGAATTTCTTTTTTTTTTCTTCATTTTAATTTTATCAACTGACTGTTGATCAACTTAATTGATTCAATTAAATTCAATCAATGATTGAATTTATATGTTATTTTTGAAAGATGATGTGATTCACTAATTATTATATTTGAAATTATGAAAAATAATTTTATTTATATTAAAGGATGATTGTATTTATATTAAATTTATTCATCTATTTATTACATTGAAATTATAAAAGATATTAGATAGAGATGCTAGAATATAAAAAAGGATGAGAGTTGGCTAGAATCAAATTATTATCTAATTTATCTAGAGAGACAAAAACTTGAATTTTTTGCAACTAGTTGATTGCTTGAATTGGTTGAACTCATTTAAGTCGTTGACAAATTCCTATTCCTTAAGTATCAGGCTTGAAATAGCTACCACCTACATTTTAATATGACAATTAACAAATTCTATCTCCCACTATTTATAAAAAGCTGTTCTAAAATCGAAAAATTAATTGAAACAATATATGAAAAATTCTATCTTTGAAAACTTTACTTGTCGATTGCACGATTAATTGAATTAGGCAATCTGGAATTTTATTAAGCAATTATTCGTTAATTGAGTGATGATTACATGACCATATGTGAGCTGATTGGATTCCATTGTTTTTTGATCTAATAATTTTTAAATAAAGCGTATATGTTGCTCTTGATGATAATTGAATAAAAATTTGCAAAAATTAAAAAAAATATGTGTTCGCATCTCGATATTTTGAAGAAGATATTTTTAGTTTGAAAAATATTTGAATATTTAATTCTTTAGATATTTGAAGCAGATGTATCTCAGCTCAAAACTATTGTTGGTCTCTAAGGCTAAATGTGATGATTGACCTACTTACTTAGACAGTCAAGGAAATGATTAATCAGTGAAACATTCGTATTCATGAGGATAATGATCTTAAATACACAAAAATATTCTGTATAAGCTGCAAAAATTTTTATTAAAATTTATAAGAAAGTGAAGTTGTGAAGACAAATTTTTGAAATAAGTAAACATTTATTTTCTTGAATGATAAAATATCTTGCAAATAAGTTTCTCTTTTAAGTAATAATTATAATATAACAGTTAATAACAATATGTAGAAAAATGAATATTTAAATAAATTATAAGAAAGTAATAATATTTTCTTAATATATCTAAAACCAATCAATTTCAACATTATTATCAATATTTATTGATTATATAATGAAATAAATAATTTATTTACATCGAATTTAAGTATAAATAGTCACAAATATTTATTTATATTTTAAAAATTAAATGAAATAATTATTTTTTTATTTTTAATTTAATTTTATTCTGGTATTTTATTTGTTTTAATTTATTTTTCCAATTTTTCGAAAAAATAATTAACTGACAATCTAAAGTAACTTTTTAGAAAAGGATAATGATTTGTTGTTAGATAAGAAACTTAGAAAAATCTACTTAGAAAAATTTTAATCCAACTTGTGAAATAATAGTTATTTTAATTTGATTATAAATATACAATTTTAAAAACATTAATATTCAAGGTATTCAGCATGTTCTTTCATTTAGTTAAGTGATAAAGATGATCTCATATGAGATCATAATTATAATGGTATAAATTTGTTTAAATAATATTTTAAATTATAATTCCAAATTAACATTTCAACTAACTGATCAACTAACATAACAATTTATATATATGAAACAGTCAAATTTTTATTTAAACCATTATTCTTTTCTAATAATATCAATTTATGTCAAATTAAATATATTGTGTTTAAAATAAAAATAACAAATAAGTAAAAAATATAATTAATTCAAATAAAATAAGGAATATGTTTGTGAATAATTCATCATCTTTCAAAATTATTGAATTATTCAAATAATTATTCACAAATTATTTATAATAGATCCAACTCATTTATTTGTCCTCTGTCTTTATTTAGAAATCGAAAATTATTTATAATAAATGTCAATAACAAATACAATATTGCTCAAAAGAAAATTATTTTTAAAAAAAGCAAGCAGAAAAAATTATTAAAAGTAAACAAAAAATATTATTCTAATAATTATTTATAAATATTATTAATTTATTCATTCTTTGCTTTTATTTATCAAAAGTCATAACAGATGTTAACAATAATCTTCAACAAAATAAAAGAAATTATTATGAATATGCACATACAAATTAAGAATATCATCTAAAATAATTATATAATTATTTATTCATCGAAAATCATTTATAACAAATGATAATAACAATCTTTCAAACTCGAATTCGAATATTGATATTGAAAGAAAGGAAAAAACTTATTATTACAAACAAATTATTCACGAATTATTCGATTCTAATAACCCAATTCATTTGTTCATCCGTTTTATTTCCAAATCTATATTTATACTGCCATCAGATATTAACAGCAACTCGAGTCATCCAATGGCCACTAGTTCAGGGTTAAGTTCCTTCACAAATAGTGGAAAATGGCGAAGCCTTCCTCACGCAAGTATATACGTGGAATGCTGCAAAATCTTGTTAATGGGCCGTGTATAGACAGTCGTCACGAAGGTGTCGCCAATTTTTTTTCTCCTCCCCCTCCTCTTCTTTGATGACGCGTGCACTCATTAACAAGTTAACTTAACCGTATTACACGATGTGCATATACACCGTGTGTATATAGAGTCGAACATGCTCACCGGGTCGGATCAATAACTTCAGGAATGGGCACTTGGGCTAAGAGTTGTACAGACACGCTGTGTATGACCTGTTTCTCGGTCTCCCTGGAAAATGGGGATGGAAGACTTTGATGTAGGGGCGATCATCCTCCAAAAGATGTATTTTAATGGACTTGGGCGGATTTGAGGTTATGTTACAACAGTAGATAAAATTTACTTATTCGAAATAATGTACAATAATTTTTGATTGGCTTTTAACGGAAAATGAACAATGGATAAAATTTTTGATGAGCTTCGTGGAATGTTTATATAAATAATTTATAGAGAATTATCTCAGTATTTTGAATTAACATTAAATCATCCAATCGAATAAAGTAGTAGACATAGAAATTATTTGAAATTATTTGAAATTAAAGATTAATTGAAGTATAACTTGAAACCACTTGTTATTTTTTTTATAATTATTTGAAGTAATTAAATGAAGTAATTATTTTTGATAACAATTTGATATATATCTGTTTGTATAATCTTAAACATTAGAATTTAAGATAATTCATTATAAAAATTTGCTTAATTTAAAAATAATTTAAAAATAAATCTAGTTTATTCTATTACTTAAAATTTTATAAGAATACAATTTACAATAAGGTGAAAGAAGGAATTGTTATGAGAATCAGGGCAATCACAATGAAGTAATTAAATATGTAAATAGGTTAAGTTAAGGTAAAAGTTTAAATAGACTTGAATTTAAAAGGAACATTTTATTAAATAAAGGAAATTAACGCATAATGTGAATTACACGTCTATTAATATAAAAAATAAAAATAAACTTAATTGTATGTAATTTTTTTTTCTTTGTTTCTTATAGAAATCGTTGTAAAAAAGATATTAAACAAATATTATTTAAAAGTCCATTAATTACTTTTTTTTTATTAAGAGAATAAATTTATAAATTAATAAATACTCAATGATTTATTTAGATATACTTTTTTATATTATTTTAAAAAATAAGAAATTAGTGTTTTATCTATTTAATGATGTAATAAAGAGTATATGATTTTTTATTCGAAGGATATTAAAAGAAAAATTAAAATTTTTTATGAAAAAATGAGAATAATTAAAATATTTTCTAATTTATCCAATGCTTATTATTAAGCAATTATTAGTAATTATTATTAGTGTTTATTATTATTAAACTTTCTTATTAAAGTTTTAAGATTTAATTTTATTTCCTATCTATTGGAATTGATTTAATGTCAATGGATAATATAAATACCGTAATGATAAAGTAAAATCAATAAAGAATATTTCTTATATAATAATAAATTCTTGAAATAATGAATTATATTCCAATATTAGAATCATTTCATTTATTACTGATTTAAATTAAACAAAATTTTTTCGATTGGTAAAAAATTTCCTTTTCGATATCGTCGATAATCTTGACCACTTTTTTCTAATTAAAACGAAAGGATTGTTTTCTAATAAAAACGTAAAATAAAAAAAGAAAGCACTGAAAAAAAATATAATTAATCGACAAAGTTTCTACAAATTGCAAGAGATTAATTACTATACGATTAAATGAGTTGTTTTCGAAAAGTGTAGTTATTTCTGACCATCAGATAGCTCGATCACGTGTTCACCGAAATGAAGTTCACACGAAATTCTGTCTTCTATAGATATTTCAGAAAATTCGAAGGGAGTATTCGTGTAAAATATATTGAAGGTGTAAAAGAAGGTGTAGGCGATATTCTGTCGAAAGAGAGCGTATATGAATTACGTTTGAGAAGTAACGAAAAAAAAAAAAAAAAGGAAAGGTCAGTAGATGCTTTAAACGATAAATATGTCTGGAGGTTACCAGAAGGTTAGAGATTATATTAGTGATGTAAGAAACGAGCGGCCACGATACATTGCCCTCATATTTTAATCAAATGGAGACGTTACATTAACTTGGACACGTTATATTAAACCGAGAAAAAAAATTCAGACGTTGTCTGATCTTTTATTTAACTTTTACGAAGAAATTTAATTTGTGGTAATTGATAACGGAGATAAGAAAACAAAATTTTTTATAAAAAAATATGTTAGGTGAATAATTTTTAAACGATATAACTATTTTATTCAATGTCTGAAAAGAAAAATGAAATAAGGTGAATACTGCAATAGGTGAATACGATTATCTTTTAATATAATATTCCCATTGTGTTACCATCGTATGGTAATATCTCTTTGTGAATGGTAAAATTTATTTTGAAAAAAATTATTTTGTTAACTTTACTAATTTTACTAATTTTTAATTACAGATAATGATTAATCGAATTAAATTCGTTTCTTAAAGTATAATTTTTACACTCGTGAAATTAAAATAGATCTCTATGATAGAATCGCGTACGTGATACGAGTTAGAAAAGAAATAAACATTTTGACACACGAGAGATGTATGATCTTAAAGGAAGTATTCCATTAAGGTAATCGGTCAAACAGGGACTCTGCGTTACTCCAATTTAATCTCTTTCACACGAAATAGTTACGGTTTCGTGATATCTACATAAATGTATTTGTCCAAGGTTAACCATTGCCCCTTATTGCCACGTAGAAATGCTATTCTTCAATCTTTCACGGATAGAATGGTTGCGTGCATTCCATCCCCCTACAAACTTTTTCACCTTCTTCTCTTTTTTTTTTTTTTTTTCTTTGTTTTTTGTTTTGTTCTCCAATGAAACTTTCACGCCTGAAAAATTAGTTAGTCGGCAACTTCCAACAACGAATCGAAAGTAATTTCATGTTTTCGCAATTAACGACCTGGTATTTATCTTCTTATTACGTTTGGAATTTTACGAATAACCGAGTGATTATTTTAAGAAAAAATATTTTATGGTATTTTATATAATGTTAATTAGTTTCTAATGTTATATGCAATTTTTTTTATTATTATTATTATTAATTATTGCCAATTTATAATTTTACAAATCTGCGAGTAATTATTTTTATTGTTATTAAATAATAATATTTCGTAAGGAGTTTGTTATATTTAGATACGACGAGGCAGGTATGTGATAATTGTATTTTGATAAAAATAAAAGTAAATTAAATTTTTTATTAGAAAATTCAAGGAAGTTTAGGAAATTGAATTTTTGAAGAAAAATTTATCAATTTATTAGTATTATTTATATTAGTAGTTTTGTTAATTTGCACGTTTTAGGCAATTATTAAAAGCGATTCTTGCAACATGATTAAAATATTTTATCAAAATAAAATTTAAATAAAGTCGTCGATACAAATGAAATCGTATGCAGTATTAATAAATGTATTTTCTTTTATCATTGTGCACATTTAATAACTTTAAAAATATAAAAAATATATCGCCTATATTTTTCATAAAATGAAATATAAATTACATTATAGCAACATATACACAATTTTCCGAATAAAAACGTATTCGCAATAAAAATTATAATTATAAAAAAATAATAATAATAATTCAATTTATCATATATCCAAGCCATTATTCCATTAATAAAGAGTACAAACAAAGAATCAAAAAATCGAATTCATTTATAATCAGCACATTTAAATTCACAATAATAATAGTGGCACTAATAAAATACACGAAACGTAAGTTGAGGCTAAAATGCTATAATCACGTTACCAGTTAGCAAATAGTACGTATTAGGCACGATATAACGTTGTATGTAATATTCTATAATTTCCAATTGAACAGTTGTTGCACGCACTATACGTAAGTATCAACAGATAGAAATAGCAATCGAGCAAATTGCACCTAATTATCGTTGAATTATTCACAGGAACTACAGTAGTTTGAATTTTCAACAATTTGATCCTCCAACACGCTGTCATAGAAATTGGTATCTAATATTGTATATATTTACATATAATTTCTGTAAACGTATCAAATGTACGGGTATCTTCCAAAAGTGCTTAATAATACACTGTTATCACGTATTATACATAAACTATTGTCACGAATAAACTAGAACTAGAATTCTACGTTGTACTAAATCGTTATAACGTAAATAAATAAGTAAATAATCGAGAAAAATATTTTTTTTAACTTTTTTTTTATAAAAAATGTGAAATATTCTCGATATATTCAATGATTAAAATTTAAAGATAATCGAAAATTTGTTTGCGAATTTAATTTACGCAAATATATTAAATATGTTTCGTACATTTTATATAAATGAGGAAATAATGAATACAGAGCGTTCAGAAAACGTAAGAAATTATTCTTCGATATAATCTTCAAAATGAAGCAAAATTTAAAAAATTGTATTTTAGTTTTTATAATTAAAATCGATCGAAATATTCTTAGGCACTAAACCTTCCTTTGAGAATGTAGGACAACTCAAACAATGAAAAATACAGTGATCCTCAATTCCAGGAAAACACAAATTTACATAGATTTTACTTGTTCTAAATTTTCAATATTTTGTTCTCTATAACTTTTAAGACCATTGCAATCACGCAAAATAACCAATGGAACTTAAATTTTTCACGAAAAAAAAGTAAGAGAAGAAATGAAAAATTTCATCTTTAAAACTCACTCAAGAAGTACAAGAAATTTTACCAATGAAATTACCTTTTGTTTCGTTCCAATATCTCGATTGGTTACCGAGATATAAATATTCAAAGTGTCCACAACGCTCAAGACAGTGCGAAAGTTATGAATGGGCCCACGATCCACTGACTTGTATCTTTTTTTCTTTACATCGCGTACCTTACATTTAAGAAATCGCGCCTGCACTTGTCTGGGCCTTGGGATTGGTCAGTGGCGAGGTGCGAGCGAGAGGGGGTCAAATCAGTGACGAGGACGGAGATAGTAAACGATTAAAAATTATCTTTTTCTTTATACGATGATATCTCGGGAACCGGAAGTCGTATCGAGATAAAAAAAAATGCATTTTAAAGGAGAAGGTTCTGCGCTTCTAATGATCGTTCACTCGTTGACCGGATGTTATTATGTTCGAAGTTATAGCGATTCAAAGTTTTTGCTAATTTTAATAAGCGGTTCGGTCGGATTGAGGGTATACGATTAAGAATTACTCTTTTCTTTAGAAGATTTCTCGGGAAGCAGAAGTCGTATCAGTATGAATGAAAATGTATCTTAAAGAGTAAGGTTCCACGCTTCTAATTGGATCTTTCACTCGTTGAGAAGAAGTTAATATCTTTGAAGTTATAGCATCTTAAACTTTTTTTAACTAAACTAATTTTAATAGAGCTTCAATTTTAAGATAAATTATGAGATGAATGTAATTATCCGTGGAAAAATATATGGAAGAAAATTAGATTATTTATTTCATTTCATCGATTTCAATTTAATTATGAATCGAAGGATTATAAGCTCTGCAATAAAAGATCTTCAAATTGTAATATTCTTTTCTGATCTAGTTATTGAATTTGAAGATTGTTTTCTTTGAGCTGTCCTACATTTGTTCTTGAAGAAAAGTTTTGTTTGCCTATAGATATTACATTGTTATCAACTTTTAATTGTCAATAATTAAAAGAGTAGTTTCTTTGAATTTTTAAACTCTTTACAACTGAACCTGTATTTATCTTACCGCTTATTTAAACAGATTAATCAATATGTCCAAACAAAAATTATTCGTTGCTCTAAATAATAAACACGCAAACAAGTATCAAAACTGTATTTTATATATGAAAATTAAACACTTATATTACATAAAGTACGAACGCGTACACATTCAGATTTTGATGAATGAATGGAACGAAGGAAAGCTCGATACAATCTTCCAAACTTTTGGAAGAATGCCGAACGAATTGGCTCTAAGGCCAATTATCAAAACCGCTGGAAAAGTAGTTCCATTAATAAATGGTTTCATTTATTAAGCAAGCTTCCTCCAAGCATCGTATGCGATGAATCACGCATCGAGAGTAGCGTTCAATATTTATTCGTTTAGACACAACGTAGATTGATTTTAAGATCATCGGCACTCACGTAGAGTTGTGTGATCTTTTTGATGATGCAATGACTACCAGTGATACGCAACAGGTTTATGGAGAGAGATATCATCTCGTCAGAGGTGACGAGAATCGTCTGGTCTGCTTAAACTCTGATAATATGAACGAAGTGAAAATGGATTCGCAAGAAACAACCAGCAACGCGGCTGAATCTCCCTCGAATCGCGAATTGAATGTGGTAAGCTATAATTTCACAAATCATCGTTTAAAGGTTTGTCGAAACTTTAATCCATCACGGTCGATAGATATTTCCGACAAATCCAATAAATTCTTCTGTTTTTCTGAAATCATCAATAAAATTGTTAAATTAATACATATTCCTTTTCATCATTCATTTCATTTTTCTAATATATTTCATTAAAAGAAGGAACTTTCAAAGGTTACATTAATTTATCATAATTTAATAAATAATTAATAATTTTTATCAAAAATAATATTTCACTGGAAAAATTTACTTAATTTAAATTTTAATAAAATTTAATAATTTAAATTCATTAAAATTTAAATTAAATGTAATACAAAATATATATACATATAAAGTTTTAATTATTTTAATATATTATATTGTATATTAATATATTATTATATATATTATATACTTAATTATTTCAATATATTATATTGTTCTGTTTTTGTCATCAATAAAATTGTTAAATTTTAATACATATTCCTTTTCATCATTCATTTTATAATTTTTCTAATATATTTCATTAAAAGAAGGAACTTTCAAAGGTTACATTAATTTATCATAATTTAATAAATAATTAATAATTTTTATCAAAAATAGTATTTTTAAATTTAAATGAAATACAAAATATATACTCATATAAAGTATTATTTCAATATATTATATTGTTCTGTTTTTCTGAAATCATCAATAAAATTGTTAAATTAATACATATTCCTTTTCATCATTCATTTCATTTTTCTAATATATTTCATTAAAAGAAGGAACTTTCAAAGGTTACATTAATTTATTATAATTTAATAAATAATTAATAATTTTTATCAAAAATAATATTTCACTGGAAAAATTTACTTAATTTAAATTTTAATAAAATTTAATAATTTAAATTCATTAAAATTTAAATTAAATGTAATACAAAATATATATACATATAAAGTTTTAATTATTTTAATATATTATATTTATATTATTTTTAATTATTTATTATTTATTATTTATATTATTTATTAATTATTATATTGTATATTAATATATTATTATATATATTATATACTTAATTATTTCAATATATTATATTGTTCTGTTTTTCTGTCATCAATAAAATTGTTAAATTAACATATTCCTTTTCATCATTCATTTCATAATTTTTCTAATATATTTTATTAAAAGAAGGAACTTTCAAAGGTTACATTAATTTATCATAATTTAATAAATAATTAATAATTTTTATCAAAAATAGTATTTTTAAATTTAAATGAAATACAAAATATATACTCATATAAAGTATTATTTCAATATATTATATTGTTCTGTTTTTCTGTCATCAATAAAATTGCTAAATTAATACATATTCCTTTTCATCATTCATTTCATAATTTTTCTAATATATTTTATTAAAAGAAGGAACTTTGAAAAATTACATTAATTTATCATAATTTAAGAAATAATTAATAATTTTTATCAAAAATAATATTTTAAAATTTAAATGAAATACAAAATATATATACATATAAAGTATTTAATTATTTCAATATATTGTTCTGTCAAATTTTTTTGTCATTAATAAAATTATTAAATTAATACGTATTCCTTTTCATCATTTCATCATTTTTCTAATATATTTCATTAAAAGAAGGAACTTTGAAAAATTACATTAATTTATCATAATTTAAGAAATAATTAATAATTTTTATCAAAAATGATATTTTAAAATTTAAATGAAATACAATATATATATATATACATATAAAGTATTTAATTATTTCAATATATTTAAAATATATTTATCATTGAAAATAATTATCACCAAAGTATCTTGATTAAACATTTTAAAAGAAACTCAATACCTTAATATCTTATCAAAAAATATCTGTAATATATTTTCCAAATTAAAATAAAATACTCGCTATTTTATCTATTTATATTTATACGTATTATTTTCATTCCAATCTTTATTTATTTATCTACCTGTTTTCCCCATATTTAACTCTGGCGAAAATACGAATCAGCATAAACGTTCAAGGGTGATCTTCATTCACCCCTGCACGAGAGATTTGTCCCATGAAAAAAAAAAAAAGGAAATCTCGTGCAAACAGTCTCTATATAAATTTCCCCTAATGTTTTCGCCGAGAATGAGAATATTGGACGAAGGAAACGAGGAGGGTAAACAGCCGTTCCTGAACGGTTGGTCGGCGCTACTACTGCTTTAAGTCACGCCATTCTGAAATACCTCGATGGATCGCGATGGATGTCGATGGTATGCTATAATCATTCGTGGTATAATCCCATAAAGGGAGGGAAAGCCGGTACGTGGCAGGTACGATAAATATATACCGAATCTTCGAAACCGTCGCCGTTTTGTATTACAATGGGCTCTGATCGATGGTCTCAGGGCCAATATCGACTTATCAGAATTTGAGAGAGTGCAGGTTCCAACTTTTCGTTCGGTCTTCCGTTTGAATCGATCGTCGAATAAGAATATTAAATCGGCGAAAAATATATTCGGCGGAAAGGGAATATGGGGTGGAATTGTAAAGGGAATTTATCCAAAGGTATTTTTAGGATTATTAATTATCCATTGAAAAGCAGAAGATAATACGTGGAAAGTTAAGAAATTGTTAGATGATCAAAGATTTTTTTTTTTTTTTTTGAGTAACAAGAATATGAAAATTATTGAAAAATATAATAGAAATTTGTTAATGGAAAATTAAAAATTAATAATGAAATTAAAATGAATATTAGAAACAAAAAATAGGATTATAGGAAATTAATTAATAAATTTTAAGTGATTTAATTATTTGAATGATCAGAATGGTGTTTAACGATATTTCTTAAATATATGTTACACTTTTTTTCTTTTATTTAAATTAAGTTTATTTTTACAAGTTGTTTAAATTAAACAGAAATTACTAAAGGAATGTTATTTATTTTAATACTATATATAGATAACGCATGAAGATTATCTTTATTAAATTAAATTTCTCATTCGTACAATTCATACAATATATCGTTCATCTCTATAATTTTTACCAGCCAAGTGAAAATATTTAATATTCCGCATCGAACAATCCTTCTCATCAAATATCTAATCACTGATTGAATTTCGTCGATCGCGGATATTGAAAATTATTATTCCGTAGGTAAAGCCAAACCCGCCATTACCGACCGTCTATCGGTCGAGACCGCAAGGTCCACCTGGATTACCGAGGCACCCTGTAAATAATGGTCCCATAGGGCAGCCACGACCGGGCCACGGACAGCCTCAAATCCGTTTCGACGCTCGATCCCCAGCAGGGCCGGCCAATCCCGGCCAGTTCGTACAGCTGAGACCGTACGGCCCCCCAAGGCCACCCGCAGCTCCTTATCAGAAGCCTCAGACTCAAGCCCAACATCCGCCCAACACCGTGCCGAGCCCACGTTTCCCACAATCGCAGTTGCAACGTCCGAGACCACCGCCACCCCCCCATCCCGGAAATTATCGAGCGCAAAAATTGCAGGGCAGCCCGCAGCGACCCCAGAGGCCGGAATACCCCCAGCAACGAGATCAGGACCCGCAACTTGCGAGATCGCGGTGTGAAATCGTGCAGAGACAGTTGCAACGAAATGAGTGGTTGGTGAGCGCGGGCTTCCAGCAGAGCTTGGGACAGGGGAGGGAAGAGAGGAAGCAACAACAGGTGGCGCGCGTGGTAGTGGCGGACAAAATGGCGGACGTGGACAGCTCGAAGAAGCTGCAACAGTTCGAGGCCGTTGTCTCGAAGGAGAAGAGCGAATTGAGGGGAAACGAGAACGACGACGACGACGACGTTGTGATGGATGACGGGAGGCGGTCGCCTCGCGCTAATGGGGATTTGATCGAGCCCGTGAAGTTGTTGAAGAGCGACGGTGTGAAGAGGCCGGAAGCTGCGACGGTGAACGGGAAAATGGCCGACAAACCGGATGTGGTCGGTCTGGGCGAGACACGTGTTAAAGATTCGAACGTGGCCGAGGGTGACAACAGATTGTCGGCAAAATTGGACGAGGAAACGCGCAAGGGGAGGTCGCTGGGCAAGGAGGGCGTCGATGATCAGATGGATGAGCCGGAAAGGAAGTTGTTGAAAGATCAAAATGAGAAAGAGAACTCGAATAAGGAAAACGATCCTTCGATCGACTCTTCGCCCGCCTTCGAAGGCGTCAAAGTCGAGAAAGAGAGTTTAAAGAAGGAAGGTGGCACGAAAGTGACTGTACAAGCCGATATGCATTCTTCGTCCGTTCCATTGATCAAAGATCAAAGCGAGAAAGAGAATTCGAATAGGAAGGATGACGAAAAAACGACGACACGGATCGACGCGAATTCTTCCATCCCGTCTGTGGAAGAAAATTCAAACGAGGAGATTAAAGACGCGAAACAAGCCGACACCCGTTCCATTCCAGCCTCTGACAAAGTCAGCGCGTCTACCGAAAAACCTGCTGGCGAAGAAAAGAGGTTGGAGCAGAGTTTACACGCGACTTCTCCAGAAAAACCGCGCGCACCGACGAAACCGGAAGAAGATAACAGTCAACAGACGCGAGCTTTAAGCTCCAAGTCAAGCCCCGACAGATCTCCAATGAAGGAGGAACTGAAGACGCCCGATAAATCGAGTAATATACCCTTGGAAGCAAGTCGAAACGAGCGAGAAGATGCGAAAGAATCGACCAAGGTACAGAGCGGAGAAGAGGTGAAGACGCCACGAAGCGAAGAAACGAAGGAGGATCGAAAGGAGAGGAGCGAGGAGGAGAAAGTGGATTCGAAGCCAGAAATGAAATCAGAGGATGCGTCGAAGGGACGGGACGAAGACGAAGAGGAATCGAAGGTGTCCGAGGACGCGTGGATGGAAACGAGTCGGGGCAAGGAGGAGGAGCCAGAAGCCAAAGAAGCAGCGTTGGATCCTGATCATTCTCCGAAGGAGAAAGTATCGAGCGATCCATCCCCGAATTTGGCCTTGAAAAATGCCGACGAACTCGAAGAGTCTTTGGAAGAGAAGAGTCGTCCTGCTTCTGGAAAGGAAGCAAGCGAGACGAAACTTTTGGTATTATCAGAGGATCGAGAGAAGGTCGAGTCAGCAGAATCGTCGGCTCCAATGTCTCCCGAGGAAGGCACGAAGGGTTTCGACAATGGGCAGCAGAGGTCGTTGTCGATAAAATCTTCGCCGAGTCAAAGTCTTCAGTCGCCCGCCTCTCCAAAATCACCCAAGTCTCCGAAATCGCCTATCGACGACAGGAAAGTGACGGAAGGAAAGGTGAAAACTGAGGAGGAGAAGGACGAGGATAAAACGACAGGAACCGAAACGAAAAGTTTGTCGAAATCGGCTACGCTTAAACGCGCGCCTGCGTCTGGTAAACAGGATAAGAAATCGAGAAAGAAGCCCTCTACGACACCAGGTTTTTATCCCTTTGACACGTTTGCAACTAGACTGAGAATTGAGAATTGTTTGTAGAGTGAGTCTCGTAAAAGTCTTTCTTTTATATTCAAAATTTTAATGAAACTTTGCATGTTCACGAAGCATTATAGAGGGTGTTGATATATATTTGCGGTGATCCTTTGAAGATCGATTCTAGAGACGAAAATAAACATGAAAGTTGGTATATAAAAATATTGGCTGACGCTTATTTTATTAAGTTACGAGCAATTTAAGCTGGAGCAAGATAACGTAAGATAGAATAAAACGGTGATGTGACGGAGACGGATAGTTCTAAGCTAATTTTCTATCTTGCTTCATATGGATGTTTAAATTGTTCACTTTTCGACTTACTTTGACTTTTAAAAGATATTTAAGATATTGATAAGGAAAGGATGTTATACGTGGAAAAATTCTTTTTAGATGGGAAGAATGTCTTTAAAGGGATGGTTAAAGTTGCAGCATCTTTTCATATTTTGAATAGAATTTTGCCTTGAGATATTTTTTACGATAGGATGGCAAAATGTTAAAATTCACTTGCATATTTTAAATTTTGCTCTATCTTGTATTGTTACAAAGTTATGTTTAAAAAACGACTTTAAGAGTTGATTTTATCCCTTCGAAATGATATTAATTGTTAAAAAAATATCGTTCCATATGCATATGTACAATCTATTGTAACGCAAGTTATAGTATAAAACTTTCATTAAAAATTGAATTTTTATATTTGCTATATGTTAATCGAAAGAATGTACAAAAGTTCTTGCTAAATAGATTCTTTTCAAATTTTTAAAGGATATTTACGATCGATTGCACAAATTTATACGTAATATATCTCGATGGAAAATAATTCTTTTTGTAAAAAGCTTTGCATAGACTGAAAATATATGAAAAAAATTGATATGTTCTTAATCATTAAAAAAAGATATTCGATGTTCTTCATTACTTTTGACAATTTCACAAGTTCATACAGATAAAATTCAATTTTAAATTGATTTTTATATAAATTTATATTTTAAAAAATATTTTATGAAACACATGCATATTGAACGTTAAAAATTTTAATAAATATGCTTGAAAAATGCAAAAAATCATAATATATTAAATGATTAAACTGGATCAATTGTATCATCAAAAAATAGAAAAGATTAAATTCACTACTTATTGAATGTATAATTATTAAAATATATCATTTTTAAATCTGTATTAAACATTTTTTAAACTATATTACTACGAATTCTTTTCTTTCTCTATTAAAAAAATTAATATTACAAAAATTGTATCCATTATTACAAAAACATTAGAATCTTTAAATTTGTTACTAGGTGCAAACGTGTTGGATAGATTTCAAGAGAGAATAAAAATTAGAAAAATATAGTAACATTACGAGAAAATAAATTTAAAAAATCGAAAACTGAAGTTAAAACTTGACTTTTTCGTACAAAAATTTTTTAAACATTTTACTGAGATTTTGCTTCACATATGCATTATACATGTCGCATTATATCGATGCATTGTTTTAATGCAACAAAAGAATTATGTCATTTCCGTTTCTGTTTTTGCAGAAGTAGAAAACGGCAGTGTAACAAACGAATCGGTTCAATCCAATGCGGTAAATATTTTTTATTTTTATATGCTTTTAACGTATATCTTAAAAAAACAATAAAATAGTTAATTTTGTAAGATAATTTTCAATCATTTTCACAGGAACCAACGACAAATGGAGTTGGGGATTCACCGACGAAAAAGTCACCCTCTAAGACGAAGGAAGCCGATAAAAGATCGACAGCTGGATCACCTGTAAAATCGCCAAGTAAGTCCGTCAAATCGTTGCCAAGAACTCCAGATACTCCTTCGTCGACAACTGCTTTGGAGAAGAAAAGTAAGTAAAATCGAAACTTTCTTTGGAATTTTTTTTCAAATTTTTTATTTCGTGTGATTAGCTTTGTATTAAATATATTTTTATTTTAGATTTTGCACGTGGAATTTAATCTCTTTATGTTTGAAAGAATTTTTGGAAAATCTGAGAGAATATGAAGTTGATGATCATATAAGTTGTAATATTTATAAAAATATAAAAATAATAGAAAATTGATTTTTCTCGAATTTTCACATTTTTTTAAAATTCTAAATAAACTAAAAAATTTGTAAAAATTTGTTAAACGTATTATATGTAATTTAGTCATAGTACTGAATTTCTTTCATGTGATAAAAAATGTTAGAGAAGATGAAATTCAAATTTGCAAAATTTATTAAATTTAAATTGCAAATAATATATTCTATGTTATTATTTTGTCTTTACTTAATATGTCTTTAATATGTTATTATTTTTCATAATAAGAATTTTTAGAAATTTAAATTATATACGTACTTAATATTATTCAAAAAATTTTCATATTTCAAAATTTCACATTGATTTTCTGGCTTTCATTTAGAAATATTGAATTCAAAAATAAAATTTTTTTAAATATTTTTAAATACAAAATTTGTAATTTTTATTCTGTAAATTCTCTCTGTAAAAATGTATATTAATTTTTGATTTAAAAAAACAAATTTTGTTTCAGTTATAAATTTCATTTCATTAGCATTTAAATGACACTTATTTATGCAATTCTTATTCAAATATCAGGTAAGTGGAAAAGTATAATAACAAATAATGTTTTATTTATAAATGTTTACATTTCCAATTAATAGTAATTAATAATAATTAATTACAACTATTTAAATAGTTATTTAAACAAATTTTGTTATTACTATTTCAAAAATGATATATTTTTATATTATATATTTTACATTACATTATATTAATTATATTAATTATATACATATTTAAAATATCAAATTTATTATTAGTTTAATATTTTAACAAAGTACAGAAACTATCATAAATATGTTTAAATATTTTAAAGTAAAAATAAATATTTATAGAATTATGTAAATTATATATAATTATATATTTTTCTACATAAATATTATTTACTTTTTTTATTATATATATTATATATATCCAAGAATATTCAAAACAGATAAATTTAAATTTAAATCAAAATAGTTATCTCTATAACAAATTATTGTTTCTGTGATATCCTCTGTCTATCATTCAAAAAATATTTAATGCATTATCCATTATCTATCCATTACTTTTAATTGTCACATTTATTAACTTGTTGCAGTCATTATTTTTTTTTAATTTTTATACAGAACTGCCTATGAACAAAATTCAAGTGGGATCGGCGCCTTCTCCAAATCTGAAAACAGTACGATCGAAAATCGGCTCGTTGGAAAACGCAAGTTACAAACCAGGTGGTGGAAAAGTGAAAATAGAGAACAGAAAGCTCGACTTCAGTAAAGCGCAACCGAAAATCGCCGCGAAAAATGAGAAATATACACCCAGTGGTGGCGATAAAAAGGTTAATTTTTTTAATCTTTTTAATTCGTTTATTAACTTCTACATATCTTTTTTTTTAAAACATTTTTTTTAATGCAAGCAATAAAAATTAATTTCTTTACTTCTTTAATATTTAATAAAATATCATAATTGATTTATTATATCAAAATTCAGAAAAATATTAGATGATTAAAAATAACGAAAGATATTTTAATAATTAAACAGATTTTTTAAAAACTTCATCATTAACATGACATTTCAATGAAGAAATCTCGAAAAATTTTTTTATTAATTTTATAGAAATAAATAAAAATATGAAAATTTTTTTCAATTCATTTAATGTTCAAAATGTTCAAATTTAATGTTCAAAGTTATATTAAGTTATATTAAGTTTGATTTAGGTTATGTTAAATCTATTTTTAAATAAATTTTTAATCTTATACTTGAATATTCTAGGAGAGAAATATGAATATTCGATGATTAAATTAAGCATTTAAAATTACTTAAATCAAAATATTCTTTTTTTTTATAAAAATGAATTTTTTAAAATTAACTTAATATTCAAATTCCTCTGATTAATTTTTTTTAATGATGCATTAAAAAATTGGAACAATATTGTCAATATTTGAAAAAATCATCAAACTAAATACTAATTATTATTAACTATTATTAAATATTAAATGTAATATATGTAACATAATTGAATTTTTTATTAAATAAGATTTTACAATACAATATATTTAATGAATAATAAATGCTTTACTTTTCTTAAATTTAATTAAATTTATAATTCTTAAAATAAAGATTTTAATTGATTCGAATACAATAATTTAATAAATAAATAATATTGTATGAAAATTATCTTTTGAAAATTACTTACAGATCGCCCAAATTAAGCTTCAATGGAATGCAAAACCAAAAGTCGGATCATTGGAAAATGCAACGTACAAACCTGGTGGTGGAGACAAAAAAATAGAAACAGTGAAACTCGATTTCAAGGATAAAGCAAAACCGAAAGTAGGCTCGAAGGAAAATGCCAAACACATTCCTGGCGGTGGTAGCATTAAAGTAAGAATTATGTCTTTATAATAGAGATAAGAAATATACTTTTTTAATTGGGAATGCCGAATACTTTAGAAGTATTATAGAAAAATTCAGTAAATCTTTTCATCTGCGTTTGAAAAATAATTAATATTTTTTTATCATATTAGCTATTTATTTTATTTATAATAATGAAAATTATCTTATTCTAAATTATTCTACGTATTTATTTCTAGTCATTATATATTTTTGAAAAATATAAATTTGAAAATATAAATTTAGAGCACTTAAAATATCTTTTTTTCAAAATAATAGAAAAATTCAAGATAATAGAACCAATTAAATCAAATCAAATTGATAAAATTTTAAATTTTTTGTTTTTGCCATTAAAAAAAATGTCTATGTATTTTTCACAGAATTATTAATATTAGTTTTTATTCAGATAGAAACATAAGTACATGATTCAATTATTTTCATAACAATACCTTAATTTTTGTGTATAATATACAATGTATAATACACATATTTAGATTCATATTATAATTCTAATATTACTTGAACAAATAAGAAAACTCAAAATTAAAAATTTGATTACAATTAAAAATAATCTCTTTCATAATATAAATATCATAAGTATCCTTCATATTAGATAATAATATTACATAATAATTAATAATTTTTACTAATTAATTTTCATAAATTCGTTGAAGAAAATAATTGTTTTAATCATGTGTTTATATTTTTTTTTCATCTTATCATAATTAAACATTAACAAAAGCTACAATGAAAACGAATGTATTAATAAATTTAAATGTGCTTTATCAAATTTTCGAACCATTATCATCATATGGTTCATATTTTTATCATTATATTGTCGCTTGACGTTATCCGTTTGTAGTGTTTGTCATTATTGTAGTAATGAATCATTTTTCTAATTAAATGCTTGCTTTCCATTCCAACATTTTTATCTATTTGTAATAAAATTAGTAACATAGCGCTTATTTCGTATATGCTAGGAGGATAACAGTTCAACCAAATGAAAAATTATTTATTTCTATTTTTATTGAATCGTTGCATGTAGAATGATAATGTAGATTTCTATTTAAGTTATTTTATTATTTAATTTTATTATTTATTTTAAAAATTAGCGTTTTCAGAATTTGCAAAAAGAACAAAAATTCTGGTATCAAGAAAAAAGAATTATATACATATATATATATATATATAAATTATAAGAGTACTAATCAAATATTAAAAATTAGTTGCAGAAAGAAAAAGTCTCATTAAACAAAAATTTATCTCAAAAAAAAAAAACTTTACTATAAAAATTATCACAGAATTTGATTTAATAATATTATAATTTTCAAGAGTTTATAATAAAGAATTTCAAAAAGTTGAAAAAAAGTTTCTCAAAAGAAAATTTAGCATAAATAAAAATTATTATCGAAAGAAAATTTAATTTTTTTTAAAGAAACTTTACTAAAGAATTACAAAATTGATTTTATCCATAGAATTATATTTACTTATATAATTTTTATCAAACAATATCATTACTATTGAAAAAAAATTAAATTTCTTCAAAAAAAAAAATTCTACAATAGAAAGATAAATTATGAAATAAAAATTATATTGATTAATTAGTTTATTTAAAATAATTATTATCAAATCTCATTGATTCGTTTATCTTGATGCTAAGAAATCTTGAATATAATAATAAAATATCTCTTATAAATGTGGATCTTTTGAATTCGTTGACCAGCAAAAAAAATACACTACCCTCCGTCTCTAAGCATACGATTGCCCTTCGTTGTCGCATGTATTTTCACCCATCATTATTAACAAGTCATTATTGTTTGTTGGTATTCAGTCATCGGCAACACCACCTAAGACGCCTCAGGATACGAACAACGACGTGAGTATATCTCTAATAATTTCACCACATCACATGTTAGTTGTCATTATCCTATTTTCATTTAATTAGCCATCGACACATTGCATCGACATTAAAGTGAAACCTACCCAATCTGGAAAATTATAAAGGGAGTAATCAATCGATTTTAAACAAATAACGTCGTGTTCATTTCTGATTATCTAATATTTGTCGCTTTTACGTATTACTGAAAATATAAAGCAAGTTTGCCATACTTGAACGTTAGGGTGGAACGAAATTTAAAGACAAAATTTTTTTTTTTGCTTTTAATGATTTTTAGAATAAAAATTTGTATAGTAAATGTTTTGATATTAAAATTTGAATTTGAAAAATCATGAAAATACTTTTATATATTTATTATAATAATTTACAATAACTCAATTTCTGTTTTTTTCAATAAATGTTTTTTATTACATAAAAATAATTTTGAATGTAGAAATTCGAATTAGATTTGGAATAAATTAAATAAAGTTATCATTTTACAAGTATTCTCAATTTTCTCATTTATATTAGAAACATCACATTACATATTCATTTTAAAATAATAAATAAATTTACAATTTAAGATCAAAGGAAAAATATTATAATCAATGTATTATAATAACAATAAAAATAATAAAATCAAAAAATATATTTAAAAGAAAACTAAAAATTAAAATTTGGAATTCCTTATATGATCTCAAAAATTAATTTTATAAAAATTATCTTTTATCATCATTAAAGAAAAATAGAGACAAGTTTTTTCTTATCAAAAAATAATCATGCATTATTTGTTTTTTCATTCCACCCTATTAAACGTATTCTTTTTTTAGCAGTAAGTAAATTCAGTTTGAAGAGAGATTAAAGCATGTTTTTGCATGTTTTAAGATTAGTATAAATGTTCGTTGCAAAAGTCAAATCAAATAGTTTAGAAAGCACGTTGCGAAAAATTTTGAAATTTGAATCTAAATTCTTATCTATGGATAAAATATCCATATAAATTTTTAAAAAAATCAATATTTGTTTTTTAATCTAAATTTTTTAGAAATTAATATTTATATAATATGAATATTTTTACAAATTAAAAAAAAAATAACATTTTAATTTATAAATTTTCTAAAAATAAATATTTCAGTGTGTGAAATAAATTCTCTCCATTATATTAATATCTCCACAATTTTAAAAAAAATAATATTCCTACAAATATCAATCTTATACGTGCATTTAACTAATCACAGCTTATCGACAAATTATTATCATCACCTAATCATATATTCATGATTTCTCATAGCAAAAATAAAATAATAACAAATGTTCCAATGTTTTTTCAGATTCAGACACAAAAAATTGACATCAAAGCTGAGAGTAAAGTTGGCTCCTTAGACAACGTGAAACATAAGCCAGGAGGTGGCGATAAGAAAATCTTCAACGATAAAGAATACCTTCGACAAACTGGTACCAATCCTGAAAGCCTTTGTGGCAGTGGATCACAGGTACGTTTCAATTTTTTTTAAATCTCGAGAATCGCACAAATATTTAGTTGTTATTCATATATTTTAAATAAAATACAATAATTATAATTTTTTATCAAAATAATTAATGTTGTCAAAAAGATTCGATTAACTTTTTGAAAAATTGTCTCGACTTTATAATATTTATTTCGGAATTTCGAATTTTTCTTTCTCGAGATTCTTCGACGTATCACATTTGTTTGCACTATTTATCACGAGAAAAAGGCTTGACAACACGCGTCGCATGCTTCTTTGCAATTTTTTTATTCAACTTTTATAATTTTATGATAACACTTTATGACAAAGAATTATTACTGAAATAGTATTCTAGCCTTTGCTTCAAATTTCAATTTTTTTATAACGGTGAATGATTAAATTTTAATTATTTTTATATATTTTTGTTTTGTAAAATGATTTCGTAATACAATAATGTGAAATATGTTTTCTCATTATCTTCTTTTATATCTAATTTAAATTAAAGATAAAAATCAATTCTAACAAAAATTGTTTTTAGATTAGTAAAATTATCTTTTAAAAGAAAATTATTTTTTATAATAATAAGATATGGATAATCAAAAATTTTTAATATATAAAAATTAGAGTAAATAATTATAATGGTTACTTGATCCTTTGAAGCATATTTTTGATTGGTTTTATACTACTTTTACTTCTTTTTATAAGAAGTACATATTTTATGTTATCAATATTGTTTAAGGGAACGAGTAAAGAATAATTCAAAAGTAAGAGCATTGTTTTATTTATTTGTATATATTTAAATGTAAAATTATGTCAATTTTAAATTTATTTTGTTTGAAAGAAAATAAAAATAAAAATTTAGTAAATATATCATTAAAGAAATATAAATAGATCTGTTATTAAAAATATAGTTAATTAGTCAACTTATCACATAGCTTTTATTAGAACACCTCTTTTTAATTATTTAAATTTAAAAATTAAATCTTTTATAATTTTTTCATCAAATAAATTAATAATCAGCTTGCATGCAATTATAAAATTTATTTGCAAAACTTTTAAAAATTTACTAATAATATCATATTCTATTTTAATGTCAATTTTTATAAAAATATGTATTTGCAAAAAATTTTCAATTTAATGATTGATTATTATTTTTCTTAATCCAGATAGTATTTTCCAAACCTCTTAAGAATTTTTTAAACATTTTATCTTTTCAAATTATATATTAATATCTGTAAAGATTCAAAAATATTTGTTTTTATCATGTTTTATATTTCATTTTCATAATAAAATTTTTTATGAAAATATTACGAAATTTAACACGTTTAGACTTAATTATTATATCAAATATCAAAATAGAGATTAGAATAAGATTTCGTGATGACAAATACTTATGATTATTGTACTTATTAAGAAACAAAAATTATTGGAAAATTATTATTGGAAAAAAAAAAGAAAAGAAAAAAACAGTAATTATATAGATCATAAAAATATATCAGAAGTATTATATATATCATTATTATTTTATATATCAAAAAGATGTTGAAATTGAAATTCATATTTTTATTTGAATATTTTACATAAAAATTTCCTTACTTAAAATATTCCTTAATTTCCTTTTTAAATTTCCTTAATTAAAATAAAGAAAGAAAAAAATACTCGACACTTCATAAAGTGTTTCGAATTTGAATTTCAATCCATCTCGCTTTAAAATAATCGAATCATCTTTAAACACACTGGGTCAGAAAAACGATTACTCGACACCCTTAATGCAATATTGACCCACTTCAATACGCAGAATCCATAAATAACCCACGACAAGTCATCATGGAGCGAAGCATATTACGTTCCCAGAAATATCAAAAAATAGAACTCAAATAAAATGCTTCAAAGGTTTAACATGACCCGAATTAAGAATGAGCTAGTGATCTAGTGAGATTCCAAATAGAGGTTAATGGGGCCACCTTAATCCTGTGTGTTGTGCCCGCAGAGCCCTGTGCCCCCTGGCACGGTCGCCGCCGGCAAGAACGGTCTGCCCACGTCGGACGAGAACCTGAACCAGGAATGCTAGATTACGAAAACACAACCGCTAGACCCGTTTTCCTTGTCATTTGCGTCTGATTATAATCATCCGTAATCTCTTTTCCTTCCCCGATCGTCGAATCGAAGGCCCGTATATTTATCCCGTAATGGATTTCAACACATTCGGCGCATAGTTACGTTACATGTATATCGAGAAACGAAGCAAGCGTTCGAATTCAATTTTTCAAAGCGTCGCACGCTTTTCCATCGTATTCGTCGATCTATCGATACATAGATCTCGAGCTACTCGATTTGTGACCGTCACGATCGTTTCGTGTGCCAGCGATCACTTAGAGGTTTTTTTTACGTGCCATACACAAGGGAACACACGTTTAATCGATGAGTGCGAATGGCGTAAAGAAGTAGAAGCATTTATTCCTCTTCTGCCATGTGTTCTTACTCGATCGATACGAGGTGTGTATGTGTGTGTATACTTGTCCAGTGTGTAACACAACGATCAGAGTGATTCTTTTTTCTCCATCCTATTGACGCATTTATCCGGAGACACACACATACAGCGACACCTTTTTCAGATTGAAAAAATGTGTTTTAAAGAAAAAGACTTTTCATACGATAATATATAACCGTAATATATAACTGTCATAGCGTGATTATTATATCGGAACGATTTATCACATCTGATTCTGTAAATTTTTATAAATGATGAAGTAATGCGTTATAATAGTGTTTCTCAATCTTTTGTCACGTAAGTCACATATATTATTTGTTTGTGTGAATCAAATTTAAAATATATAGAATGAAATCTCGTTTATACGAACAAGAACTCATAGATTCTATTATATGAACGGAAGTCAAATAAAGTGAGGTTAAATGTGTAATCTTCTTAAATTTCTTGATTCAAAAAATAAATTTTTAAGTTTGTTAACTATTTTTTTTATAAAATGCTTAATACTTAATTATTTGTATCTAAGGATTGAAACAAATTATAGTAAACACACTTTTTCTTTCATATTTTAATAAATCGTACATAAGTTAGAATTGTAAATGATCTAAATGATAAAAGCACCGAATTATATTTTAAATTAGCAAAAATAATGTTTATTTAAAACCTTCAAACATACAAATATCTTTAAATATTATACCAAATTGAAAATAAAAAAAACAGTTATTACTTATTATTAATCTAATCTCCATTATCTGAACTAATAAGAAAAAGATGATAAAAATGCTAAATCTTTATTAAACAATAAATTAACAATAAAAATTCTATTCTAAATTTTTTGAAAACCTTAATTATTAAATTCCGAATTACTATTTATATATTATATAAATAAATAAAATTATGCATATTTGAACAGTCTATTAAAAATACAATATGATTTATAGGTTGAGAAACATTGCATTATAGATTTTATCAGAAACCTACTTAAATTAGAATGATAAAGGAATATTCGATGAAAGGATACATTAAACTTCCTCTTAACGATTTGCAAAGATTGACTTACGATAAGAGTACTATGCAATTGTTTGCGATATCTTATATATGATATACATATTATACTGCAATAAAAAGCCACTTCGAAAGACTCAAACATTTCTAAGAACATTTTTCCGATCTGAAAAGGAAATGGCGGTAACGTGATACGCTTAAGTTATTGAAACAAGTGAATTCTCATTTTTCGCGATCACCTAGGCAACTAGCATGGCAATTAAACGAGATATAAAAAAAAGTCGCATAATATCTGAAATCATCGTTTCGAATTAATTATTGTAATTATCAACCGAGAGTAGGTGTATTTTTGTTAAACCTATGAGAATAATGCTAATTTTCAAGGCTATAGTGTAAATAACTATTATACTAAACGAAGCTTTGAATGTGCTATGATAACGTTGAAAAATATAACATTGATCGATTAATAATTTTAAATTTAATAATAATATTAACTAATAAATTGATAGAGCTAATTATGCAATCATAATGAATTCGATTCTAGCTTTTTTAATGTGCGTAATAACAAACACATCGATTAATGTTATGAATAAATAAATAATTAATTAAACAGAATGATAAATTTTGGTAGGAAAAAAAAATTAGAAGAAGAAAAAAAATTAAATTGCAAGCGTTGATAAATTGCTAAAATTAATCGATGTAGAATGAATTCTTTCTTTCCTGATTGTTTAAAACTCAAATTAAACGGTACAAAGTAAAAACTTCATTATGATTTATAAAAATAAATCTCGGTTAATGCAAAACATAAAATCAACGATAATAATAATAAAAAACTACAAAAAAAGAAATAATAAAAGAACTTATAGATGAAGACAAAACGTTGTAATTATATTGTCGTATAGAAAATACACTTAAAATTCAAACGCTATGGACGTAGTCATATTTCATATAAAAGGTTTATCCAAACTCGCCTACTCCCGGAAAATAAAAATATTAATATACTTTATATATACATATGAAATAATTAAAGTGAATGAAAGAGAAAATATGTGATGCACAGATTATTTATTTGTAAATGTTATACATAATTTCATTATTATCTAATTATTTTTTCGATATATTTTAATTAAATATATTATTATTTATTTTTAAAAAATAGTAATAAAAATTATACGTTATCACAAGATTACATACAAAAAGAGATTAAATACAAAAGAAAAAACAGAATTGAAAAAAATCACATTGTGCATCACCATTTATTAAAAAATATGTACGGAGTATATTATACCATTAAGTTTAAAAGATATATTAAAGTATTATATTATTATAATTAATAGAATATCTGTATATTCTTAAGATTGAGTTTTCAATATATTTCTTTTTTGTATTTTACAATGCATTTTTATCGTAAAAACAAAACGTACTCCGTACATGATATATGCATATAGGGTGTATATAAAATGTATTACAAGCTTTTTCTTTTAAAACTATAAAAAATAACAAGAAAAAAATATTCCTAATTGTTATTTGAGATTATTTATTAATACTTGTTATAGACCAAAGAGGAATTTACGTTAATAGAATAATGTATAATTTTTATATTTTCAAATAGATTTTATTTAATTTAATTGATATTTAATTGAAACATAATTTTATGTTTCATTTGTAATTTATTTCATTCTTTTTGTTGCATTTAATGATTTGAAAGAAATTGTCTTGTAATAGTTTCTATGATATACCCTGTATAAGGTGTTTGAATAGTTTCTAGTATTTTTCATTATTCATCGCTTGAACTAAATAAATTTGTTTTAACTCTTGAAATATCAAAAAAAAATTTATTACATTATGCTTTTCATTATTGATAAAATTTTTGATAAATTCAAATATTTTTTTTCTATTATAAATTTTCTAAAGAGAATTCTAAAGAGAAAAATATTATTTTTCTTGTCTAATAAGATTATATATTTTTTATTTTAACTAAATAAATATTTAATACATTAAATATTATTAGAATATATTTATATATTTATAATTAATTGTATTCAACATATTATAAAAAATAGTTTATTAGAATCCATTTCATTTACTTTCATCTTGATGTTCAAGAGTTAAATCAATTTCGTCTTTTACCAAATAAAAGTTTTATTTAGTGGATGTTAATCTACTAAAAAGAAAAAGTTCTAAGACATTCAAATCATTTGTATATATAAATCGTATGCTCGATTCTAATGAAGAAAAAATTTCGCAAGAAGCAAAAATTCGATTCATGCTTGAAAATTTATTTTAATTTTTTTTACAAGAAATTTAAACGATGCATGTTAAAAATAAAGTTTAGTCCTTTGCACTCAAAATATATATTTGCTACAAGAATGAAAGTTTTTGAAACTAATATAGAATTTAAGTCTATGTTATGAAATATCGTTTCATTTCATTGAAATTTCAATACAAGTTTTATAAAGTTTTTTTATAAAGATGGGACAAATGTTGCAATTCTATAAGCAATAAATATCAAAATATCGATAGTTTACATACAAATATTGCACATGTACTTTTTATAAAATTTTATATACATCGAAATCACATTTATATATATTATAAATTTATTAAAATTATATTTTACTTTATACATATCCTTATATAGCATTGAATCTTCAAACTTGTTTTTTTAATATGTGAATATACAACTTTTATGCAATAATCTATCAAATACTTTAGAATACAGAGAATTATAGATATCATCTAAAATTTTTGAAAATTGCAAAGATAATAATTGCAATTTTGGGGGAAAAAATAGCTCTATCTTGTCTAAAATCCTAAATAATAATAAAAAATATATACTTATCATAATATCTATTAAGTTTATCTCTAAATCTTTAAATTCCTGTACAAGTGATTATCTATTGAGTGCAAAGGATTCAAAGTGTGTATTTTTAACAAATGTTTATAATGTCGAGCGTCGATTTATTCGAAAAAGCGCGGGAAATAACGAAGTTCCGGTGGAACTTATCGCGCTAGAGGAATCCCACTAAAATGAACTCAAGAGAAATAAACAATAGTAGTGTATTACGCGCAATCATTATTCAATGCATCAAGTGAATAGAATTAATTCACACGATTGCATCGAATAAGTTTCATATTGTATTTAAACGATAGGATACGATCAATTCGTTACTGTAGATATATAAACTATCTCTACTTGTTGTATACGTCAGAATAAATACTTAGATCTTACAACTGTCAGTTTACAGTCAGTTGAAAAATAAGAATCGATAAAAGAGGCAAAATGTCGATGAAAAATATCGAAATATAGGGTAAATGATTTCAGAGAGATTTGTTCTCTCTTTCTCTTTTTCTCTATCAATTGTGTCACACTTAAAGAATTCACGCAATCTATACTAAGAAAGTATATAAGAAGTATTATAGTTTATTGCTTCCATACTGATTATATTATATACATACTTCAATTTGATTAATTACCCAATAATTTACAAAAAGATTAGGTACACGATATTAAATTGCGAATACATATTAATGTATAACGAATATTCGGTATACTATCAGACATAACAAGAGAGCCATTAAGTATAATAATATTTTTGTTTTTAAATTTACATTCTGGGCATTTTTATTTAACCCCATCGTTTTTAATAGCATTGTCCTAAATTGTACGATAAAATTTTTAATTATATAAAATCAGATAATTTTTCTATTTTATGAAATTACTAAATTGTATCATTTATAGATATTATAATGTATCTTGATTTCCAATTTGCAGACAAAAGAGGATTGCAAAATATTTTTTAAAGAATCATTGTTATATTTTATTAATGAATTTATTTATTTTATAATATCATGATTGGTATTATTTTATCATAAAATTATCTTAATTTTTTAAGTTTTCTTTATATAAGAAAAAAAAAACAGAAATAAACTCTTTGAATATTATAAAAGGAGATCATCAAAAAAGATTGGAAAACATCTATATTTTAAATAAATATGTTAACATAAAAAGTAAAAATTAATTTTTAATGTCAATATGAAAAAAATTTATCTATCATTTTTATTTTAAAATATTTATTGCTTATATATATACATATTACAAATATAAATTCTTTATTCTTTATTATAAATATAATTCTGTATAAATTCTTTATATTTGTTTCTTTAAAAAAAAAAGAAAAAATATTATTAATGATAATTCGTTATATCGATTTCGTGTCTTAATTTTATAAATTCTAATATAAATTCACAAAAAAATATAAAAATAAAATTTTTATATTATCATAATTTTTTTAATTGTTATATGAATATTTTTTTCAAAATATGGTATTTCAATTGATATTTTAATTGACATTTTAGTGCACAATTTTATCATCACAATTTCTTTTTTCTTTTTAATTAACTAGTAGTAATTTGTAGCACATATAGTGTAATTTAAAAGCACACAATTTTAATGGCAAATATAATTATAAATGCTAATGCTAATAATATAGAAATGATTTCCTTTTTTATATTTCGAGTATTTAGATATTTAGTATATTTCTTCAGTGAATTTTCTTATATGGATTAATAAGCACAATGTGTACTTCGCTTTTACACGTAATATTTGGTGGACACATCGCTGCTAATCACCGCATTTGTAAATTAAGGTCAGTTTGCACATGAATTAACACTTCAACTGGTGATTTATATAAAATTTAAGTATACAATTACAATATTATATTTTCAAAATATTTTTATTAAAAATTAATTATTTTGTAATAAGATAATTTTCAAATATATTTAACATATATTTAATTTTAAAAAAAATTACGTAAAAATTATAAATTTATTTTATTTCTTCTGAATTTGGCATTAAAAATTACAATAAGCATAGCGAATAAAATAAATTGATAAATGTAAAATTAAATTCACCATATATTTTTTGAATAAAAAAAATACTTGTAATCTATATTAATCTATATATTTTTCAGGAACATACAGTTGAAGAGATTAATTCTTCTCTTGAACAGGTAAAAGATGATTTACCACAACCACCACCAAGTACACCAACAAAAATACAAAACCTACCATCACCATCTTCTATGGTAACTCCTAAAGCCGTCAGAAGTAGTTTGGCTAAATCTCCTGAAATAGGATCAAAAAAAAATTCATCGTTTCTTGAAACTATAGAGAAGGAAGATGGAGACAAGAAAAATCTAAGTTCAGAAGATAGAAATATAATGAAAAACAGAACAGTAAAATCTCCTATAATTTCACATTCTCTTAATAATTCTCAAGCGAAAAGTCCAGAAAATAGAACAATGAAATCACCTACTTCTTCGCATATTCTTAATAATTCTGAATTAAAAAGTCCAGAAGATAGTTCAACAAAAATACCTACTTCTTCACGTCCTTCTAGTAGTTCTCGATTGAAAACTCCAGAAGAAAAAAAATTATCTATTTTCTCACGTCCTTCTAATAATTCTGCATTAAAAACTTCAGAAGATAAAACAATAAAATCACCTATTTCTCCACGTTCCGCTAATAATCTTCGAGTAAAAAGTCCAGATAAATCTTCCTCTCACATATCTGGAAAAATATCACCAAAAGAGTTACGGCTTCCAAAATTGGCACCCTCTCCTACACCACAAGAAATTACTACAATTCCTGAAGTTAATGCAAAAATTAATTTACCAAAATTGACGGAACGTACTATGCATTAAATTATTTTTCGTATATTTCATAATAAACTTATTAATTATTAAGACAAAAAATTTTCTTAAACTGTAAATGAATATTTGCAACATATATATATATATACATGAATTTAGGAAAGCATTAAATATGAGTGAAATATTTTGGCCTAATATGTATATGTTTTCTAAATTACTGATTTTATATTATATTGATAAATATAAAACTCTTTTAAGTAATTATAAAATAAATTTTCGAAAGATAAACTGAAAAGTAATGAAATAGAAGGCTTGAAATTTATATTTGCAAATCTGCTATTTATTAATAAAAATTTGATTTTCATCTCATTTCTTTTACTACAAAAAGATTGAAAATTTTTTATTTTTTAATTAATTTTATTGATTTTATATTATAAATTGTCAATATATATATAAAATATAAAATATAAAAACAAAATATAAAAACAAATTTGTTAATTTTATTATAATCTTTTATTAGAATATATTAATATATCATTTATTATATATTATATTATTCCATTATTTTCGTAATAGAAATATAAAATATTTCACTACTCTTTTTAATTTATTATTTTTCATGAAAACTATATTTATCAATGTATTTATATTAATATATTATAAAACAATGTTGAATGTAAATATTAAGACAATATTTATATATGTATAACTAACATCATAAAATAGAATTCCGTTAATTATAAAAAATGAAAAAACATTTTTAATTTAATCTTCAAACTTACAGTTATATATATTATTTGTATATTATTTAAAATTAACATATATATTAATTAAAAATGATAGCAATTAAAAATATAAGAGTTTTTAAAATAATATACGCATAATAAATAATATGTATAAGTAATTTTTAATGTACATAACAAAATATATCTTTGTTATATAAATGCATTCAGTATATCGGAACTAAAAATATATTTTAGTATAGTTTTCCAAAAATATTTGTTTTTATCAATTATATTATTGGCAGTTTTACATTGTAAGAATTACAAATACATAAAAATTAATAATATATCTTAATCAAGTTTTCTTTGGCAGTGGGGGTGGAACTAATGTAACTCCATTAAAATAAGGATGGCTTAATCCTTTTTTTGCAGTTATCCTCTGATTAGGATCATAAGTCAAAAGTTTCTGTTAAAACATATAACATTAAATTTACCAATTCAAAAATTTTTTTTTTTTATTGAAATGATTTTTACCAAAAGCAAATCTTTGGCATCAGAATCAAAAGAAGGTACAACTTCATCTAAAGGTCGTGGTTCCCATCTTGGAAACATTGATGTGTAATCACGTAGTTGTGATACTCCTGGCCAAATATTTTCATCTGGTGTGCCTAATGTACGGAATATCCTGAAGAGTTGGTCTATTTCTGAATCACCTGGGAATAAAGCTCTCCTAGTTGCCTAAAAAAAAAATGTAACTTTTTTGAAGAATTAAAATTATTAATAGGTAAATAAGATTTGAATATCCATATTTTATATAAGATTATTACATTGATTTTATTATTTAAATTATCATTACCATTTCTGCAAATATACAACCTAAACTCCAAACATCTACTGCATTGGAATATAATTTTGTTCCTAAAAGTATCTCTGGTGCTCGATACCAAAGAGTTACTATTTCATGAGTATATGTACGAACAGGAACACCAAATGTCCTGGCTAATCCAAAATCTGCTAATTTTATATGACCCTCCTGATCTATTAACAGATTCTGTGGTTTTAAATCTCTATGTAAAATGCAATGAAGATGGCAGAAAGAAATTGCTTTCAATAACTGATACAAATAACTCTGCAAACATAAATATAAAAGACCTGTCTTTTATAATGAAATTTCATTATTCTTTTAATAAAATATGATTCAATCATTGATTAAAAAGTACTTTCCTATATTATATGCATGCACCTATTTTCAATTGTGATTTTTTAGGGCAATACCTTAACAAGAGCTTGATCTAATCCTCCTTTAACGGAATCTAACAATTTTTTTAAATCTTGTTGTAAGAATTCAAAAACAAGATACAGATGATTATCCCCATCTACTACATCAAATAACTGAACAATATTTGGATGTGTGAGTTCTCTTAATAATGATATTTCTCGAATAGCAGTGGATGGAACACCTTCACTTTCCCTGATGCAGATTAACATTAATTTATTAATGATATATGTTAATGATCAATATAAGATTATAACATTGAATTATCCTTTTTCTTTGAAAAACTATAATAAATATTTATTTACATATAAAGCAATTTTTAAAGATATGTAAGTTAGTTTCAAATTTAATTAAAATAATAAGTGCATTTTTTGTAATGTAAATTGTGTAATTAGTATAAAATTATCAATTGTAAAAAATAAATATTATAAAACAAATACACAAAAGAAAATTCCATTTAAGAATATAGTTTCATTAATTTAAGAATATAGAATTAAATAAAGGATTTAAAATCAAAAACCAGCTGAGCATGACACAATGGGACAAGCTGAATAATGTGGTGCTACGAAAATTTAGTGTAACGTGGCCCCTGCAGATTCAGCTGACCCCAATGTGTAAATTAGCAGATGTGTTAGCAATGCATATAAGCAAAAGCTCTATCAATATGATATTTTATTTCACTATCTTCAAAAGTTACTTATATTGTTAAATAAAGAATGATTACATGACATTAATATTTTTAACCCTATAAACGTGCAAATTATTTGGATGTTTGCAGGGTGAAAAAAATATTAGTTATATAAAAAATCAATATTTTAATTTCTAAAAAACATATGATTTCAGTTTAATAACAATCTTTACACTATATAATCTATTATTTCAAGTTAAAATAGAAAATCATATTTTAAATATATTTAAAAATATTTATTATTCAAAATATTGAAAAAACAAAATATATTATTCTTTGATTATAATAAAAAAAATTCTATAATGTTATATTCTATAATAATAAAAATAATTATTTCCATTAAATATTAAATATATATTTATTAAACATGTATACAAATATCATTAGCTATTCATTTAATAAAATATAATTCAAAAATTAAAAAACCTACTATTTTGCTATGTATATATACATGAAAATGAAGATCTATTAAATATTTTTTGATTATTAGAATATTAAAATAAAAAAGAAATATTATCTAATAGAAATTATTAAAAGTTTACTCTATAGAATATTTACTAGATTTCTAAATACATTAAAAATATTTAATTTTATTTTAACTAATATTAATAACTTTAAATTAATTTTAAATTGTTATTAAAAGTATTATATGTTTATTTTGCGGTTAATATAATATGGTTATATACATCACCCGGCATAATATAAATATTAGAATAAAAATTCCAGATTTTTATATATTAATATTACAATCGACGTACGTCTCAAGACGAATCTTTTTAAGTGCCACCAGTTTTCCAGTTAACTTATCTTTGGCTTTATAAACCACCCCATAGGTCCCTTCCCCTATTTTTTCTATCTTGACGAAGTTGTCCATAACCTCAACGTCACGTTCGACGTTGTCACTCTTGTTTTGACACTCCGTCGTAATTGCGAATTTTTTATCACCGTTCCGAAATGTTTTCAAATTTTATATCAATGAAACGTCGACAAACAATGTCGACGATTAATAACCTTATAGGAGCCGTTTTATTGAAATTCTTTGTTTATCAACACTAATAATCCACTTGACATGCGTGCTTCAAAGTAGCCATTTTTATTAAGGTTTAGAATAATCGATTCGAGAAATCGATACAATTACATGAGTAATCGCTTTATTAAATAATCACTAATGTAATAGGTGAACGAACTAAATAATAAAACATTTGGTTCATTAGCTTGTATATCATTATATAATTAATAATTCATTTATTTTATTGAAATTATAATATAATTAACTCTATCAGTAAGTACAAGATAATTATTTATGTATATATTGTCATGTAAATATTTCACAAATTATTTCTTAAATTTTTAAAAAAAATTATTATTTTCTTTGTTTGTATTCAAATAAATAAATGTTTGTATTCAAACTAAAATATTTTTTTAAGTTTTAAGAAGTTTTTAAGTTTTATTTTGAAATAAAATGAAATTTAAAAAATTTCTCGAAATTTTAATTTATGTGAAATCGAAATATGAAATGTAAAAATTAATTACATAAACCAAAAAATAAAATTATATTTTTCAAAAATAAAACAATTTTACTAGAGATTTTTAAATATATTTATTTCAGAAAACATTCTATAAAATAGAGTAACAATACACATATTTATATATATGTAAAAATATAAAAATCATTAAAATTTATAACAAAATTTGTAATTATTCAAATAAAATTTGTTCGATTTTGTAATTATTTTTGTTACAAAATTAAGTATTATATAGAATAAAAATTAGATTTAACAAAATAATTAAAATTGAATTAAATTTTATTTATTAAAAATATGTTATATTATATAAAACATAGATTATTATTAATAAAATTATTGTTATATTTTTAGTTATTTTTTTTATATTTTATGTTTTCGTATTAAATTGATTTAAATATAACCTATTTCGATAAAAATACATTCCACTAATATTTTTAAATATTATAATTTAATATATTTTTAAATATAATAATATATAATTTATCATATATATGTATATAGAACAATATTATAAAACATATAAATTATATAGTTTATAACATACTAATTGCAAAATATGAATACTGATACGTAAATTTATTTTATTAAATTTTCTTACCAATTCTGTTTTATTTTTATATTATTATTATTTATATCATTGCGAATTATCTTAAAATCATTAATTAAATTTATAGTATGCTATATAAATTTTTTTTCAATTTTCAAAATAATTATTGGTTCAAAATTATATCAATATATATTTACCATTTATTTTATTTATTTAATACAGGTAAATTATATATTAATAAACATTTAATACAAGTAAATCAAAAATTGTAGTATAACTATTAAAAACATGATTTTAAACGTTTAATATCTACGTGAAAAAATATAAGAAAAATTTAATGCGAATTTTTTTATTTTTTATAAAATCAATTTTTAATTCTAAAAAAAATAAATGATTGAAAGCTAAAAAATTAATTTATTATTGTAATATGATATTATTATCATATATTTTATTATCATATGTTCGAATAATTATTTGTAAGCCATGTTATGAAAAGTACAATAGAAGTTATATTTTCAATAACAGAATAATAAAATCATATTTATTATATATTATTATTTATTAATAATAATATTTATTAATAAAATAATGAAAAATTTTATTGAAATCCATTTATTATATGATTTAAATTTATAAATATTAATTCAAACTTATTAATATAAAAAATAAGATGACAATCAAAATTATATATGTATAATTTTCAAAATTTTTCTCTGAAAATTTTGAAAGGACAAAAAAATCAACCACTAAATTTTTTCACGTAGAAATATTATATAATCAATTATACTATGATTTTTATCTTATCCTATATATGTTTATATATATATATATCATATATATATATTTAATTTTGCTCTATAATATAATATAATATAATTTTCACATACAGAAAAATTATAAATTTTAAGGATATTTATATTATTATTACTTCATATTTTTGATAAAAGTAAAAGAATAATTGGAATGTTAGAATAATACATTTCTATTAACCCTTTGCTACATGTTTTATTATTTTTTATTTTATTTAAATTTAAATATATATAGATCTTCATACTTTATTATGTTATTTTAATTAATATATATATATAAGAAACAAAATTTTTTTCATTTATAATAATAAAATAATTTTATCTTATTTTGTATATTTTTTAATTTATTAATAAATTATTTTATTTATTTGTAATTATATAATATAAGATATTATAAACATAATATTAATATCCTATATATATTAAATATATATAGTACATTATATTTTTCAAAATAATTTCCTTTATAATTTAAAAAATTAAAAGCATTGAAAGGGTTAATATGTATTATTTTTAAAAATATCCTAAAATGTAAAATATATAGAATAAAAAATTAATGTAATAAATAATCGTTATTAATCATTATATATAAAATGTTATAAAAAAAAGATTAAAATTTTATGAGCTTACAGTATTTTCTGAAAAAACAAAAAAAATCTAATCAAATATAGAAATCCTGAAATCAATTATATCAATAAATAATATAAAGATTTATTTTCACAATTATAATTGTAAAAGTATATATAATGTTATATATTTTATTGATAATAATGTTATATTATATGCTTTAATATTATATCTTCAAACCAATTCTATTTATATTCAATATATTGCTGAGAAGGTTTTCATCAAACATTTTTAATTCTTTAACATAATATTAAGATGATTGATTTTAGATTTATCAATAGATACAATTAGAAAAACATTTCTCAGTCAATATTATAGCAAAAGACATATAGTTATATAGATCTTTTTTTATAACAACATATATATTCTAATTTTTTGATCGTGCAATTTTATTGCCGTTCTCTTATTTTAATTATAAAAAAGAAAAGAAAACAAAATTAATATAGAAATAAAAATATTGATAATTTCAACAATATGTACCTTTTTTTTTAAACATGTACTTTCACAAAATAAATAAATGTTTATATAATATTCAGAACATAATATTATAAATACATATTTTAATAAGACATTTATTAGTTAGTGCAATATTAAATCTAAGTATAATATATAATTATGATTATTCTTTTTACTTATTAATTAAATAAAATAAAAATTTTAAAAATTTCATATAAGCATTACATATTTAATAAAGTTAATAATTTTTTTAATTTATTAAAATAACAATATTTTAACTTAATAGAATAATTTAAAAGATAGAATAATTGTAATAATTGGAATATTTCTTAAATGCATCATATATAAAATTTAGGAATATGCTCATAGAATTTTATAATGGAAATTTATAAAAATTAAAGAAAGCAGATTAAAAATTGGAAATTAATAATGATTAGTGATGATTATGATATTATTATACATGGCAGTATTGTAATAATATGCCAAGATCAAAGAATTGTGTATAATATTTTAATCATCACGTTATATTTTTTATTATAGCATTAATATGTTTGATTTGTGAAATATTAACTTTATAATTATTATAATATTAATACTTTATAATTTACAACGAAATTCTTTCGTTTTTTTATAACAATATTTTGATAAAAAATAATTTGATTTAATTTTCTAATTAATTTAATTAAAAATGAAATTATTAAAAATATTTATGAATATTATGAGGTAAAAAAAAAATTAAAAATCTTTAATCTTTTCTGATTAAAAATTAAACCACAAAAGATCTTTACCAAATAAAAAGAATTGATAATATTCGGGACATGTTATATTTTCTAAAACCTATTTAAAATTTTTAATAACACTTGTACTTTTAAAAAATATATTGATAGAAAGTAAATTAGATAATCAATCATATTTATATAAGTTATCTTTTATAAATAAACAAAGTTTTATAGAAAGGCTTTGCATAAATGTACCTAAATATTAAACTACAAGGCGCATTGAGGCTTAGTACGATTTTTCTAAATGGATGACTAGAGCACACATTTTAATTATATGTTATCTAATCTGTTCTAAAATCTATGACTGTTCCAAATGTGCTATTTTTTTTTTCTGTTGAGCATTATAAATTGCAGTGTGAAAGACCAATAGTTTTTCAAAAATTGTATTGTATGCAAGATGATGTTTGTACTGTTAAATAAAAATAGATCTTTTGACTATTAAATAATCAAAGTGACCAGAATTATAGTTATAAATCATTAATCTCATTACTTATTAAAATCTATCTTTCAATTAAAAAAAAATTTTTTTTTAAACTATATGAACTATGTAAATAAAATTATACTAAGGAAATATGGTTTTTAAAGATGGATTTAGTTGATTTCTATAATGTTTTGCCAAGAAAGCTGCAATCACCTGAAAAAAAAAATGATTTGAAATACTTTATATTAATTCTTAAATTTAATAAAACTTATATATATATATATATCGAATTACATAAATATGATATGATGTATGTTATATATAAAATATGACTAATATAAATTATTTTAAAAATCAATATGTAAAATAAAAAATCGCAACATGAGACCCACCATCTATTAGGAGGATCGCATGAGGTGACAGAGGACATAGCGATGATATTAGACTAGAGGAAAGCACTAGGATTAGCTCGTGGATCTTTCTGATTCCTGTACCGCACGGTCAACCAAACACCAACAAACTGTAACGGGTACACAGGTTAACATTTACTAAATAAATTACTACTTACTTTAACAAAGTGAAATTATTCACAAATGATAATCCTTTTAAGCATTAAGTGTAAATTTTCACATTGCACTTTATACATGAACATATATTAAACACATAAATACATTACATAAAATAACTATAAATACTTACTTCAGTAAAACTGAAAAACAATCCTATGCTACCACATAGCTTAAAGGCATAATCAATTGTGGATTGTAATTTTTGCATACAAGATGGACATTCACAATCAATATCTGTAGGATATTGACAAGAACAGAGTTTCTGAAATTAAAACAAAATTTCATATTAAATATAAGTTATATATATGATTGATATAATTAATTTTACTTAAATTATATTTACATTTTTACATGATAATGAATCTGAAGTATTCATTATAAATGTGCTATCAGTACCATTGAATCCACAACAATTAAAAGTTTCCTCAACTTTTGTTCTTAATTCTGGTGCATGTTTCCAACCCTAAAAATGTAATAATAAAATAATTAATTATATAATATTTCTTCAATTATTAATGATAATAATATAATAAAATATATATATTACCTGTTCTGCTAATTGTTCTTGCTGTTTGGCATTGACAGCAAGACAAGCACAAGCAATACTGAATTGAATCAAGAATAACAGAAATAAAATCAACATATACTATATAAACATTATTAAGGATTATATTCAAAATATATAATATAAAATATATAATGTTTTTTTTTTAAATAAACTATACACGTTTTTATTTATACAAACTATTTCATACATTTCATATATTTTGTTAGAGTAACTTTATAATGTTAAAAAAAAAAGATAATATTATATAAAGATTATATTACGATTAATAAGAAAGAATATATAATTTATTTCTTAAGAAATAATTTTATATATATTTTTTACTTCTTATTATTATTAAAATCATATTAATTTAAATTATTGTTTAATTATAAAATTTTATGTATAATTATGATTTCTTTTATGCTTACCATTTTCTTTATATTAAGAAAATTCATATAAAAGAATATTTGTTATAGATTGAAAAATTTTAAAAGAAAAATTGAACCATTATTATAATATAAGAATTTTTTTTATAAATCAATTTAAATTTTATTTTATATATTATTATTTTATATATTATATATACTAAATGATATATTAATAAATAAAGATTCGTATATCTCTTATATATAATAATAGATCATCGTTTTTAATTTTTGATAATATTTTTGATTTCTAAAATAATTTTTTTATTGATTTTATGTCTTAATAATGATATAAAAAGAAATTAAAATATGTGATTAAATATAATTATATTTAATATTTGTAAAAGGATACAAAGAATAATAGAACTTGATGATGTTTAACAGCACCAATCAGACCAATTATAGAAATTAGAATCAAAATAACACCACATGCTAAAATACCTCCAATAATAGGAAGATTTGTAACTAATGCTGAAGCTCTTCCATAAACAGCCACACCAATTAAAATAAATGCAACAACCTAAAATATTATCAAAATAATTTTTAAATTTAAAAATGTATTTGACACAATTCACATGTTATTTATAATTTCATATTATATTAATAATATATTCTATAAATGCATTTATTTTTATGATTATATCACTTTATATATGAATTATATGAATTATTAAATAAATTAAGTACTAATATATAATATTATTATATATATATATAAATAATGATATTAAAGCATTTATTTTTCCATAAAAAGATTCTTTTTAAAATGTTTCTATATTTTTTTTTAATTGTGAAAATATAATTTATTAAATATTGATAGATAAATTATTAGATTTTATAAATATACGAAATTGAAAATAAAATATGATTAAAATAATGTATTTGTTCAAATTTTATAGTTTAATTTTTGCTTACGATATAAAGAATATTTAGTGCCGTCAATGCGTTTTTAGAACACGTAAAACCACCGCACATCTTCGTATACGGTCTTTGTTCTCTTTAGCGTATTCACTCGCGAGAGTTCGTTGAGATATTATTAAATCCGTATTCCAAGAATTTCAGTACTCTAATAACACGGATTAATAAGAAAAACGCATGTGAGTTAACTGGTATAAAAACAAATATCTTGATATTCCTTCACTGAGGACAGACAATTTACGACTGCTCGCACTGCAACGGCTCGAATTATTGAAATGAGTTCGATCTCTCGAAACTTTGGCGTCAAGCGCGAAATTTTAGAAGTAAATCTTTCATGCGCAATGAATATAGTCATATATCCATATATAAATTATAATATATATTAATTTGGATAAATTTATCTTTTTAATATAATTTCTATAATTTTTTTGTAATTTTTAAATAATGAAATAATTTTATATTACAATACATAATTATATAAATAATAATTAGAATTAAATATTTTAAATATTGTGAATATTAGTATTTTAATAAATTATATAAATATGTGTTTTTATTAAATTTTATTTTAATTAATTTTATTAAAAATTAAAATTCAAGAATTTTAAAAGTAAGAATTTCTTTGTGTTTCTAACTTATTTTGTATCTACGACGAAATATAAGTATCATAAACGTATCACGATAACATCTGCAAAGATTAAATATTCTTCACACAGAATTTAAATTAAATATCAGAGATAACGTATTATACGTATTATACATAAATATTAATGTTTATAATTAGAAAAATAAATTTATGAAATATATTGCTATAAATTATTGTCCCATAAGTTATTTTAAAAGAAAATAAATTTAATTTAATGAATTTTCTTATATTAAATAAAAATAACTTTCTATGATATGATATTTTTTTAAGTATTATATCGTAAAGAATTATATTCTCTGTTCAACAAGATTTAAACGACGTCTGTCAAAACAAAAATTATCTTTGTAAGATTTAAAGAAAAAATATTTCGAGTCTGATTTCATTTTTCCCATTGCAATCTTTTTCTTTTTCAATAAGTCAATTTCCTTCAATAATTTGCATGACTTTCATTTTTATTAATGTATTCTACTTTTTATCCGTTTGATTGCAAATAAATCTCTATAATGAAATTTAAATTTAATTATTTCAAGAAGCAATATAATTTATTTATAAATTCTTTTTCATTATTACATTATTACTTTTATAATTAAATCTCTATATATTTAAAATTTTTAATATTAATTTTTGATTAATAATATTAATAAATCATATTATTTTGATATTGTGCAATTTTAGATGCAAGAGATAATAATTAATTATTCAATATTACTTTTTATATTGTTTTGAACTATTTTTATACGATATTTAAATTGTATTTAAATCAAAATTGTATCTAAATCAAATGTTTGAAACAAGTTCTCAAGAAAATTTTGATACTACTATAATACTATATTCGTTATCAATCTTTTTTGATATTCTATTATCAAAGAATCCTATTTAAAGTCCTATGTTTGTAATCATGATGTTTGTGCCTAAATGTCTAATAGACTTTGATTTGTAAATTTAACTATTATTAATCATTAATAAGATAATCATATTTGTAAGCGTCTTTTCTAATATTTTCTTTACGATATTTTGAACATTACGTTATATTTTCATTTAAAAATAAAAATAAAAATATTGAAAGTGAAATTTACATAAAAATATATTTATATCGATAAAAATACAAATGTCAATAATATTAATAAATAGAATAGAATTTTTATAATTTTTTTAATATTTTTAATTAGAATGATATAGAAATTATTTATTAACAAAATTAGAAAAATAACTGATTACATCTGTTTTATTCATTTATTATAATTTATTTATTATCTTGTTAATTTTTGAAATATTAATTAAATATTTTAAAATATTTTAAATACATTATTTTATTATCTTGTTTATTATAAAGTATAATATTTATAATATTTTTACCATTATATTAAATTTAAATTAAACAGTAAGTAAATTAAGTAAATCTCTTCAGATTTATAAATTAATATTTTTTAAAGTGACACATTAAAATTTCATGGTTTCAAAGTACCGTACGTACCATATAGATATCTTCATCAATGCACAGTTAGTAGAACGTCAGAACGGTCGATGCTTAAAGTAGAACGTTGTATATTAAACATTTCATTTCATCTGAATATTTTTCAGCGATGTTTTTATTTTAGTTTCGTTCGAAAAGACGTACAATTATTTTATAGTTTTTATACGATAGAATACTGAATAATATTTAAATAATTTTTTTATCAAAATAAATATTAATTAAATTAAAAAAGAAATATTTTATGTAATTTTTTAATACAATTTTTGTTTTGTATTATAGAAGAATAATAACAAAATGATTAATTTATCGAGATAAGAAATCTTTATTTATAGAAGCTGCATACTTACATATGTTGAAACATTTTTTTCAAATTTATTTTTTTTTAAATAAAATATCATGTTATTAGTACGTTATTATTATTTAAAAAATAATTTATATTTTCGAATAATTTTTATGTATAGAAAAATTTGTCTTTATAAATTTTGTATGCATATTTCTTATATAAAAAAAATTCTACTAAAATATAACATTTCGAAGTCACAAACAATATTTTATTTTTTATTCAAAAAATAAATATAAGCGAAGAAATAAATTCTTAAAATATATTCTCAAGCATGTATTTTCTTTTGTGAATCTTTTTCTTTTTTATCCTTTCTTAAATTTATATTTTTTTTTTTAATTTTCGTGTCTTAATAGATTTCCCTAGTTGCAAAATGAAGGTATGCACGAGATTCGATTGTGATAAGACAATCACTGATAAACCAACATACCTATAAAATGTAGTACATCGTGATTACACTTTTATTCTGTTTATAATGTTTTAAAGAGGTACGAAGAACGCAGCACAAAACCGTCGTTTTTCCTGGTGGCTTGATTGTGTTTCATCATTATCTCTGTAAATATTACAAATATTTTTATTGTTTTACTATTCTATTTGATTTTATATATTTTCATTATTGATAATTTTAAAAATATTTTCATTAGATTATGCTTTATATGAAATATAAATATTTATTGAATATAAATTATTATTTTTAAAAAAATCAAAAATATAGATTGCAGTGTAAAATTAATCATAAAATTATACCATTTTAATATTATGTAAATACTATTTTTGAAAAAATATCATAATTTAAAAATATTCAAAAAAAAATTTTAAAAAAAAGCATATCAAATTAATTTACAGCTTTAGCTTTTTAAATCATTTAATGAATTATGATATGTAATTTTATACGAAAAATTTAAAAAATACTATTTTAAAAATTATTTATATAATTTAGATGATTTAGATTATTAATAAAAGATTTGAAAATAATATAATAAAAAAATACAGACTATGAAAAAAACAATATAATAAAAAAATATAGACTATGATAAAATTTAAAAATTAAAAATATGCTCTTTTTTGTATAATATGAAAATATGATATATTGAATTAATAATTTTTTTTAATTTTTTAATAAATTCTTGAAAATAAGTTATAATAACTTTTCACGATGTTTTATTTATTATATTTATTATAATATATATTTATAATATTATAAAATAATATTCAAAATTTTTTTTGTGCATTCATAAAATGCATTCATTATTAGAATTATATCTAATTATTTAGAAAAATTTAATCGAAAAATGTTAAAAAATTTATAAATAAATTCATGAATTCTAATTTTTATCATTTTAAATTATTTTGCTTAATATTTCGTATAATTTATTTTCTAACAATAAAATATTAAAAATAGTAAAAATATTAATATTTTATAATTTATTATTGAACTTATATATTTATAATATTATCTATTTTTCTTTTTATAATATTATTTATCTATACATGATTTTATAAAATATTATTAAATTTCATTAAATATTATAGTCTGTAAAAGAAGAAATAAGAAGGATGAACAAATCGCGCATTAAGTGGTGGCCGCAATATTTAGCAGCGATTACAGGTAATTTTAAATTATTATTAAAAAAAAAGAAAAATTTTTTATTTTAAAATTTATTTAATACACATGAAATTTTGTTGTCAAATAATAATTGTTTAATTATCTTTTAATTCTGAATAAGATTATTATTAATATTATTAATTATTAGTTGAAATATGTAAATATATCACGAATTTTAATAAATATCAATTTTTTATATTTTTTAATATAAAAAAATCGAATACTACATATAAAAGATAAATAAAAAATAATAATTTTAAATGTAATAACAAATAAATAACAAATAAATTCGATATTCAAGATATTAATATATCTGATTTTAGAGACCAAAAAATACAAAACTCATATAATATATACAATATAATATAATATAATAATAAACAAAAATTTAATTAAACAAATAGTTGAAAATTATTTATTAAACTATTAAATAATTTAAATTAAATAAAATGACTGAAAAACATGATGATAAAACTTCATTCTATCTATGTTTATATTTTTTTCAATATGATTGATATTAAATATTTCACAGTATAATATTTCTTTTACTTTTAAAAGTGATTCAATTCCTCTTCTGCGGAAATTCGTCATGAAAATGAGTCATTTTTAGTAACTCAAAAAAGAAAAAACATATTGTTCCTATCTAACAACTAACCTGGTTTTCAGTTGAATTTCAATGCTGTAGATATATGTCTTATACATGTTCACACATTTAATATTGAACATATTTCTTTTTTTTTTAGCCACCTTATGTTTAGCAGCAGCTGGTACTCAGATAGGGTGGACATCACCGATATTGCCAAAATTAAAATCTCCAGACTCTCGTGTACCACTAACTTCGGATGATGCTTCATGGATTGCTTCGTTCTCTCTCCTCGGCTCAATACCTAGCATTATCCTCTCAGGTTTCATTGTAGATCGACTTGGTCGTAAAACAAGCCTCCTGATAGCTGGAATACCACATATAATTTCTTGGATTTTAATCATCGTGGCTTGGAATCCTTACGTCCTCTACTTATCGAGATTCATAGGTGGCATTGGACTTGGTATAGGTTATGTTATTTGCCCAATGTATATCGGTGAGATCGCCGACAAGGAGATTAGAGGATCTTTAGGTTCTTTTATCAAACTTATGGTAACTTTTGGCGAATTGTACGCTCACGCGATTGGTCCATTTGTGTCGTACGAATGTTTGGCTTACAGCTGCGCTGTAATTCCTATAATCTTTCTTTTAACATACGGTTGGATGCCAGAATCTCCTTATTATTTATTAATGAAGAATCGCGAGGATAAAGCGATGAATAGTTTAAAACGGCTTAAAAGATATGCGACAGAAGATCAATTGGAAGAAGATATGGAACAAATGCAGAAAACTATGATCAAAGATCTCAGTGATAGAGGATATATTTGGGATCTTTTCAACACTAAAGGTAACAGAAGAGCTATGTTGATCAGTTTTGGCCTTCAGTTAATCTTGCAATTCAGCGGTTTGGCTGCCATAGAATCTTATACTCAAGAAATTCTTGAGGAGGGTGACAGTACGAATTTATCAGCTGCAATAGCAGTGATCATTTTAAGTGTTCTTCAGTTGGTAGCAGGTGTTGGTGCTGCAGCTCTGGTGGACAAATTAGGAAGAAGACCGTTACTTCTCATTAGTACATTTCTTGGTGGATTGTCTTTAACTGTTGCTGGAATATTTTATCTTCTTAAACTTTACATGCTGGTAGACATAACTGGTTTTGGCTGGGTTCTTTATGCCTCTATTATATTTTACGAATTAATTATCGCATTAGGTTTGAATCCATTAGCCTATATGATGCTCGGAGAATTATTTCCAACTAACGTTAAAGGGGCTGCTGTGTCTGCAGTAAACTTGTGGGCTTCTTTATTAGCATTCTTCGTTTCGAAAATGTATCAAGTTATTTCCGACTTTTACGGTGTTTATACTTCTTTCGGTTGGTTTGCGATCAGTTGTTTTTTTGGAATTATTTTTATACTCTTTATGGTCCCAGAAACAAAAGGGAAAACTTTATTAGAGATACAAGAAGAATTGAATTGTAAACGAAAACAAGAGCGGAAAATAAACAAGAATAAACAAGAAGCCCACGTAAGTACGATAGGTTAAGTCAGGTATACGATGGAACGATAGTTTTGATTTACATTGATAAATTAATTGATGATGATTAATAAGATTCATTGCTATTTGACTTGTTATGAACTGTTGAAAATTATTTTGAGATCAAGATTGAATAAGTTTTCAGTATATTATTTAACACTAGAATTATCAAGAGAGTTTTAAATTTTGCAATTAGTAAAAATGTACAGATTTTTAACAAAATTTATATTTTCATATTATATTTAATTAAATTTAATTATTATATGTAATCATTTGTTTATAATATATTTAAATATATATAAATTAATGATTCTAGTGTTAAAGATAATATTTTTATTCAAAATTTATAATTTACATTTCGAATATAAAATCAAATATATAAAATAACAAGAGAAATAAAAGAAATTTATTAATTTTTATTATTTCAAGATGCAAGAAAATGTTAATCTACATTTTATCAATAATACATAATTGAAATCTTATTAAATTTTAAAAATGATTAAAGAAAACAATGAACTATCGTTCCAAATAAAAATTAAGAATCTCTTAGATATTGTTTTCAAGATATATCTCGAGCGTTTTCGATGTTAAACTTGAATTTTAAAATTTAATTCGAACAAAATATTGCTAAATTTCAATGAAAAGAATTCTATGGATCGTTTTCTATCGAAATTTTACTTTTTCGAAAAACATACTATTGTATAAAAAGTCGTTGTTAATATGAAATTTTATATATTAATTTTATTTTAAATTTGTTTAAATATTAAAAAATTTTTTATTTATTCAAATCAAAGAACAATTATGAAAAATAATTATGAAAATTCGAAAATTGTGACAAGATTAACACCGAAACGTTAAATTTTCTGAAAAAATTATATTTTTTGTTTTATTTTCTTTTTTTTTGTTATTGTAATTTAGAATATAAGACTTTGTTTCCTAAAAGAGGGCCCTTATATTCCAAAGAAACTTGCTTCGGATGAAATATCAAGATCGTTGAAAAAGATACTTGATTAAGATTTCATCGTTGATCAAAAAAAGCAAGTTTGTGAATTTCTTTAATAAATCATTCACATAAAAGCAAACATGGATAGATTAAACAACAAAAATAAAAACTCATATGTCATAAAAACAAAGAAAGAGAGGAAAATGTGATAAGTATGATTTAAAATAAAGACTTTGTACACATTTATTTTTTTTTTTTTATCATGTTCATATACAATTTACATGAACATTTATCAGTATTTTCAACGACTGATTATTTACATAAATCGTAGGAATTTTACGATGAAATCTTAGTCGAGATAATAACCGGAGCAATTTCAATGAAGAAGTACAATACAAGAATTTTTTTGTTAATTTCTGGAAATTAATTCGAAAATTCGAACAAGTTTCTAGAAATTGTATTGTATTATGAATGTGTTATTTAGGGTCCCAATTGTGTAAAGAGCAAACTCGCATGACCATCTTTTCTTTCCCTTTTAGGCAGGGTTAAACGTTGAGACTGATAGATTTTAAATTAATCGTAAGCGTATTTTTATTCATCGTCAAATGATATCACATTATAACGAAAAATTGATATATTGCAATGAAAGATTTATTTAAATTTTTGCGATATTATTCAATCTGTAGATTACTATGATAAAATTATATATTTATGTATACACGTTAATATATTTGTGAAACATCTTTGAAGAATCGATTCTAGAAATCTTATTAAGTTATAAGCAACTTAACTTTGTGTTAGATGAAATGAAATGCAGAGTAAGACATCATTATTTCTGTTACATCATTAGCTTATTCTGCCTTTGTTTTGCTTCATTTAATGAAAACTTAAATCATTTATAATTTAATAAGTAAGCCTCAATTGGTATTTTTGTATATAATATCAACTTTTATATTTACATTGAGGTCGTCTCTTCTATATTGCAAAAATATTTTAACACTATATAAAATATTCTTCTCATATTATAATATCATAATATCATATTATAATATCATGAAAAACATTTAACAAAATTATTTCCAATATTTATTTTATAATTTCATACTTTTAAATTACAAAGTTTTTTTATACAGAAGGTCTCATTTTAATAATTTTCTTATATTATTTTTTTTTCTTGTATCTACATATTAATATTTCATCTATGTATTAGAGTATTTAAGATATTGGAGTAATCTACAGATTAAATATATATTTAATAAATATTTTGAAATGTTCCTTGTGATTAATTTGGCGATTAGGACCATCTTTTATCCCTTTCAGGCAGGGTGCAAGATAAATAATTAATATAATGATTACGATTAAACATTATCAAAGCGCGCCGCGTATTATCGCAAATACAAAGAACCACGCGCAGTAAATGGCCCTGATACGAGATGGATTTAGATTGAGCACCGTAGCATGACTAACTTTATTTATCCCTTTTAGGCAGGGTGAAACATATTACTATAAGAATAGCTTCGGCGCAGAATATAATCGGCCCGATTATAATTATATATTTCTTATTATTAACATCGCTAATGAACAGCTGATATTTTATATATTTCGTTGGATATGGAAGATGTGGTTTTATGGAAAAATAACGAATATGTAATTGAACCGATTAATACTTGTGAAACATATTCGTTAATCGATTCATTAAAAATCGAAACAATGTAACCACATGTTATGCAAAGTGTCTCGAAAGGAAACCTAATACAGTAAAATCCCTATATCTTATTATTGATGTATGTACTTACTGATCGTAGTTCGAAAAATGAATAATTTCTATTTCTATTTTTCGTTCATCAGAAAATTATTAAAATTTTGTTGAAATTATAATATTGAAAATTTTTATCAATATAAAATGTTGAAAGATTTTTAAAAGAAAAAAAATTAATCAAAATTTTTTTTAAATGAATAAAAAACATTTGCTATTATTTAAGGGTTTTACTGTAATTTTAGATACTATCGATTTGTTTGCCAAATCATTTGAGTGAATACTATCATATATATTATAAATTTTAATTCATTCATTGACACCTTGTATATGATCGATTAAGTATTGATGAAAATTAATACTTATCGATAATGTAAACAACGAATTTATATAATATGATGAAGCTTAATGTACTTATTGTAAAATGGTTTTACTCTTATTCTAAAATAAGTATTATCCCTATGTTTACGCAATTGCAATTACGACTCTCTACAAGTCCCTTTAAGGCAGGGTGCAAGACTCGAAATGTATAATTTCATATAAATTTCTACAATGTAGACGTTTGCAATTTACGTTAACAATAAATATTATTGATTCAATGTAATCTGGACTTATATATTATTTTATTTTATAATATTTATTTTATTTTTAATTATCATTTTCATTTGTGTTTCTAAATGTAATTAGGATTTTTTTTCAATCTTTCACTTATACCACATTCATCTATCCGACAATAATACATTAAGCTATTTAAGTAACCTATTTTATTTAAATTATTTAACAATATAAAATTTGAAAAAATTTATTGCTAGAAAAATTTAGAAAGATAAAATCTAAGAAGAGATAACATATAGGACTATTTTTTTTTTTTAATTATAAAATTAAAAATTTTTAATCAATTTTATGATTTTAAAAAATAGTAATTTAAAAGGAAATGATATGAAAGTTATTCAAGAAATTTTATGAATAGAAATTTATATTTTTTTATTGTTATATTTAAATTTGTATTAATAGTATATATTGATTTGTATTATTTAACATATTTAAAAGAACGTAGTTTGGAAAATTATTTTGATATTTCTAAAAATAAAAATATTAATCATATATTTATCATTAAAATACTTATCTTTTATAAGTTTAAATATTTATCTCTAATTTTGTAAAAAATAAAGAGAGATTCTATCTCCGTTATATTTCCATCTCACTAGTATTTAGTCATTAGTGCCATCTTTATGAAACGTGCTCAAATTTGTATAGCTTTAAACGTCTTTTGCCATTAACTCCATCTGTTTGAAAAATATTGAACTTCTTATACTTGCCAATGATAAAATAAATAAAATCGACATATATTTTTCTTTAGATGCTTAGCTGTAACTTCTTTTGATGTCGCTAATATTCGAGGTAAACAATTAATGCATCATGCGTTATTAGATAATACATTATTCTATTGTCGGTAACTATATAAAGAATTTTAACATTTTTTTCAATAGATGGAGTCACTAATTTAAATCTATTAATCTTTTATGGATAACAAGTTTGATTTTTAGAAGAAATAGCGCAACTAGTTAATTGTTATTTAAGACAAAGAGAGAGCATTTTTTTATTCAATACAAAATTAAATTAATTATAATTTAAAAAACAAGTATCAACGAACATTTTTGCATTTTGCATATTCAATTTTTGTGTTTGTTTTAAATTCATTTTAAATTTTATATTTTGTCTATATTTTTTTATATATAAATATTGAATATATATGAATATTCTTATATCTAATAAAAATATAATAGAAATATATAAGAATATAAATTAGAACGAAAAATAATAAGATGCAATAAAAATCGAAACATGGACAACTAGTATGTATATTTTTTGCATTATAATAACCATTATACATAAATGTTATTACAATATAGAAACATAAACCTTAATATTTCATCCATTAACATTTTACAACATTGTCAGTATGATACACATCTCAGTTTCGAGATTATTATTATGTTTTCCTAAGATAAATCTCTTTGCTTATGCCTTATAAATACTCGTTAACCCATTCGGATTCGAGTGAAGGTTGTTCAAGAAAACGTTTACATCTCATTGAATAAAATAATCTCTCGTTGCACGTGATAGCAACGGACAAGATTCAAATTCGTATCTTTTAATTAAATCGTTACAATTCGTTACTTCATCGTTAAAGACTTCGAAATCCATTTTCAATATTTTATTGGAAAATGTATAATGTGCTGCTCTAGCATACGGTAATTAGAATTCTATAGTTTTCAATAATCTAACTTCGAAAAAGAACGATCGCGAGGTTATTACAATCTTTTTTTTACTCGATGCTTTTTTTTTACTTACTTTCTAAATAAATATTTTTTTATCATCGTTACAGCAAATCTTCGAACTAACAAACTTTCGAGAGAACGAAATTTATTTAAATAACAATATTAAACAATATTAAATAGTCATTTTATTATTTTTTACAATTTATTTTTCTTTTTCATTTTCCAATGAAATTTGGTATAAAAATTTTCGAGAAAATTATTTAAATAATAATAATAGAACCAATAATGGCACAATATAACCAATCGTGGATCATTTAATTATTTTTCAAAATTTATTTCTCCTATTTCTCGAAATTTTTATTCCGTTTTGGCGCTACTTTTATTTTAACTTTTTTTAAAATAATTTTAAAGTATATAGGAAGTATTTCTACTGTATTTATTACTGTTAATAGATCGACCACAAAGAATTGAAAACAGACAACAGATTTAAATAAACAATAATTATACAAAATCTATCAAAATTCCTTAAAAAAAATTTTTTATATTTCTATTATAAATAATTACATTACATAATGAAGAAATAATTTATTTCCTTTTATTTTCGATTTTTTTTTTTTTTTACGTCTAAAGGAAGACACAAGCAGAAGGAATAAAAAAAATGAATTTACCTCACAATTTGGAAATCCTAGAAATAATTCTCGCATCATTCTTCGTATATACTTAATTTTTCTTTTCTTTTCTTTTTTTTTTTTTTTCTTTTTTTCTTTTTTTCTGCAACACGATATATGTATAAAGCATTCTGAGCGACATATCGACGTATTTACGTCTTTTCTTTCTCGTATGCTTATTATTACACAAAAATATGCACACGCGATCTAGTACACGCTGATTGTCGAAGGAGAAAGTAACAATTTTATTTCAACTTTTCATTTCTTATTCACCCCTTACGCATCTTTTAATACGGTAAGAATAATACTCATTTTGGCACACAGACTGCTCGCTTGTAGATTCGTCGTGATTATCTCGCACACTGTTACAACGGTATGTAATTGTCTTTTTAATTTGATTGAATTTTCTTTGGTGACGTAGAAACAGAGTATATTCTAATATTTTCTTATTCTTACTTAACCATCGAAATCCTCGTTTCGTTATAACAGGGTGGAATAAGATGTAGAATTTTTTGATCAGAAATTGAAATTTAATTTGATCAATAAATTTGTCAATTTGTCGTATAAACTTTTGTTCGATCTTTTTTTTTTTTTTTTGGTAATTTATTCGTCGTTTGAAGAGAAATAATTTTTATTTTCTAATGATTATCTTGGATAAAAAAATTCAAGTAGATTTGGGAAAATTGAGAAATATTTTATCATTTTCTAAGAATTCTTTCCTTAATTTGCATATTTATGAAAATCATTTTATTCGTATAAAACGATTAATTTATATTAAAGAATTAATTTACGAAGTAAGATCAACGAAAGAATTTAAAATGATTGATAGGATGAACTTTTGAAAGGGCAAAACCTTGCGTTACCATAAAAATTAATTTCAGAGAAATTTAAAATTTACGCAATTCTTTTCATTATTAGAAAATGCTCACTTTGATTTTTTCATTCCATTTTATTGTGCAACAGTATTGATTTTTAGTATTACTATAAAAACAATTAGATAGAAAATTTATAATTTTTAAAAATTTCGTAATTTTTTATAATTTTCAATTTCATTTTTTTTTCTTTTAATTCTCTCCATGTAATATCATTGGATCCATTTAAAGGAGGAGATAACTTTTTAACAATTAATTTAAGAAATCTGATCAAAATAATTAATCGCGAGTAAATTTTCTTATAATTTTTGAAAAAGAAGAAATTTTACAAAATGGACCCAAAATATTAAGATTGTAACAGTAATTGGATCGTTATCAATATGCAACAATTTTAATTTATCCTCGTTTTAAGAAAACCTCGTCGAGAGAAGTGAAGTTTTCGAGGAGAAAAACTTCCAATTTTCATATAATTCGAATGAAATCTAGAGATCGAGATGCTCGTTAGTTTCGAAATTTTTAGATAGTTGAAATGTAAAATTTAATTTATTGTAAATATGCGCGTATTTTATTAACAATTTACGTTGCTACGTCACCGTTTCGTATTTAATCCGTCGCATTAAGAATATATTACAGAACGTTACAAAAGAAGAAATCAGAGATTTAGAGGAGTCGTACACTTTTCATTGTAAAATGCATTTACGGCAGGTCTTCTTCGAATAAAAATTTAGAATAATTCGAACATCTTATTATTTTTATCTCAGAAATGTTAATAGAAAAGATACCTTCATTTCCTGTAAATAATAATTTTTCACTCGTTTTTTATTTAATTAATTTGTTCAATTTATTTTAGAGAAAGAGAAAGAACAGACACGTTAAGTAACAAAATCTTTCATTTCAGAAAATTATGGATGAAATCGAACATTCACAATTTTTTCAAATTTACTTTCTATTTGAAAAAGTACACTTTATAAACTTTTTTATCGTTTCACACGAACTGCATATATCTGAAATCTGTCTTCTATTCTCCTCTATCTTTTGTATTTCAATCAAACGAGTTTCACGTTCGATTAAATTTAATGTACTAGTATATTCCATCTCTTTGGATTATTTCAATATTCGATATCGACGAAATTATACAGAGATTTTGCTATAAGATTAATTTCCAAGATTAAACATTTCTTAATCCTCTCACTCGCCTCCATAAACCTCTTAAATATCCGATTTCCACTTTCCAACATCCTTTTACGATGAGTAAAGATCGCATCACGGTGAGAATAATCCCTTTTTTTCAGTGATTCAGATTCACACTCGGATTGGAAGATGAGAATTAACGGCAGAAAATGTTCGCATTAGGCCAAATTATTTAATCTGCATCTGCTCGTTCCCCTTGAAACGAGAACGTTAAGAGGATTATTTATTCACATCCGAACCACTCTTAATATATACACTCATACACGCACGCATATACGTACACAAGTAAGTACATACATACATATATATACTTTATACACAAGCGGTGTAATGTTATATGCACAAGTGAAATTTTCTTGTTGGTTGGAAAATAAAAAAAAAACTGTTGGCAGCCATATTAATGCCACTGCCTGTGATATTAAGCGTCCGTAAGAAAGTTCTGTCGTTTCTTTTATCTGATGGAGGAATGTATGCAGGGTGTAACATTAATTTGTATATATTCATGTATATTGTTGAATTAAACAAACGTATATTGTATAGGTAATTAAAAGTTAGAAAAAAATGTTAAAACGTTGCGTAAATATAGGTCGTTTAAATTATTAATTAATGAAAAAGTTGCGATAAAAATATGAAATGTATAAAGGGGAAATAGCAAACACACAATTATTGCTATATGATTGAAGAATCAACAATATTTACGTTCGCTCTATTTATTCAAAAGGTAATCAACTATTATTTAAATTTATTTAATAAATTAAAATTTTTATTATTTTTTGTTATTGTTATAATATTGTATTTTATATTCATAATCAGTTTTGACATTAATAATTTCCTTTGTCTCTCTTAGGATAATAAAATTAGGCTTTTTCTAAATCTTAAAAATCTTTGTTTAAAGGATGAATTGTGTGATGGAATTTCAATTATTTTAATATATATTCTGAAAAATGGAACATGCTACAAGGTAAAATATTTTGAGATGAAATGATCGTTGAGACTTCGTCTTTAAAATCATGTTTAAAATAAAAAATAAAAAAAAGGATGTTGAAAAAGAGTTTTTCACTTTTCAAGGTTGTGGATCTTTTATGAAATGGATATTTATAATTATTTTCCTGCTTCGAACAAAGTAAACATGCTTATTTTTTAATGAATAGAAATTTTCACATGGAAACGACAAAATTTTTTTATCTGCTATCTGATATATTCATTCATCATATTTGTTACATTAGACATATAACAAAATGTTAATTTTGTAGCGAATTTAATGCAGGAAATTAAATTGTAATTAATGTTCGATAAAATGTAAATGGATTATTAGATTAAACATAGTGAATTTGCATAATCGTAAAAGTCAATTTGCATCATAATCATGAAAATATATGTTCATTTCATTATTGTATTATAAATTGTTATTACAAGCAATCTTTGTAATTTCAATATTTTATGATTAGAAAGATTACGAAGACAGTACGTCAAAATAAGGATAAATAAATAACAGAGAATAATAATAAAGCTAAAAAAAATATATAAATTAATTTTTTTTTTCCTTTTGCTTCAAATTTATATATATTGCTACAAATTCTCAGTTTTACGAAATAAATAGAATGTCATTAATAATTTAACAAATGATAAACTTAAAATTGTTTCTTACACATCGATAGAAGAAAAATTATCTAGAAAATGAAATTAATTTTAAAATAAAATAATTTTTACGATATTCTATCATCTAATGACTGAAATAAATATCAAATCAGATGACATAAATACAAAAAAAAAAGTGAAAAAAATTAATAAAGAAATTAAAAAGGAAATTAATTTAAAAATATAATGAAATTTAAATTTTATATCTAAGAAAATAAGAAAAAACTACGAAAATAAATATAACTCTTATGGCGAACTTCTACGCCATTTTCAACTTGACATTAAATTTTCCGAATCAATGATATTTATTTCACTTATCAGAGAATAGAATATCACATTTTCCAATAATTATTATTTTAAAAATAAAAAATTTAATGATTACTTGGATAACTTTTCTTGTTGGTAATCACTTTTTCAAGAAATATTATATTCCAAGTAGAAAACAAAATGAAAGTTGTTTCAACAAAATGGCGGCCAATAAATACGAACGAATCTACGATTATACTTGTAACTCTATACGTTCTTGTGTTAATAATTATTACTCATACAATTTTATTTGCCATCTAAGAAGTTGCAATTAAATCTGAGATTTTTATTTTTCTATTGTTATGCGAATAAGAAAAATCTTTTTTCTTTTTTTTTTTTTTCCTTTTTGGTTTCTACGAAATCAATGATCCTTTTTGTTTTAACTAATTCTACGAGATATAAGTATTGGAAAAAATCGACGAGAAGGGTCGATGGTGGATTGTACGACGCAAATACAATTTTCGAAAGCTTCGATATAATACCTCGAGAATTGGCCATTCCTATATAAATTTTCTTTTAAAGAGTGCTATATTTTACAGGTTTAATTTATTTAACTTATCTATCAACAATTTTAAAAGATTCATATTCAGAGATTTTTTAAACGTATTCGATTTTGATAATTTTGTTTAAAAATTTGATATCAAAAGTTTGATTTTAATTTGTACAGAGAATGAAATAATTAAATGATTCAATATAAAAATAAGAGAAAGATTGTTTTCAAAGAATGTATTACAATAAAGAATCATTAATTTGTTTTTTTATTAAGTGCAAATTAAGGAGAAATAAAAAAGAAAATAAATGGTATTCTAAACAAATAAAAAATAATTTAAGACTTATCTTATATCCATTGATAATGATTACCAACATAAGAGAAGTGATTATAAAATTAAAATTAAAATATCTTTATATTCATTCATAAAAAGAAAATTTTAATTCTATAAATTAAAGATTTTAGTATAGGATTTTAGAAAAACTTGTAATTAATAATAAACTGCAGAATCATTTATATTGGATTTTAATCAACTTCAAATAATATTGTACAATGCTAAAGAAATAGATTTAACGTGAAACTTATTGCCAATAAAAAACTTTGGTTTCTTGTCGTGAGAGATTAGCTTCTGCTCGTAAAATTTGCCAAAATTTTTTTGCACGAATTTCATCAACTTTTACTTTTTATTTGATGAAAACAACATTGATAATTGAAGAAAACTAAATATTGAGAATCAATTAAATATAATCAATTATAATATAATTTTAATTATAATTATAATTTTACAATTTACTTGTGTAGATTATAAAAATACGTAAATACATAGATATAAAAATAGATATTGAAAAAATATTATTCAATATCTGAAAATAAATTTTTTTATTTTAATTAATTATTTAAATAATAATATGATATATGTAGTTTATTATATATATTGTTAATAAAAGATTTGATGAAAAAGAAATTTTTGAAAGACTAATATCAAATTGAGAAGATAATTAAGTAGTATAACTCTAGAATTACGAACTCTATTATTTTGTGTATTACTACTTATTTATCCTATCTTGTCGTACAGATCTCGTTTTAAAGATATTTTTCAAAGAAAAATTATTAAACTTAGAGACAATCGATAAGATGAGCTGTAAAATAAAAGCATGAAGAAAGAAACAATCTTGTTAACATTTTGTAACAACAAAATTATTAATAATTTGCTTTGTTAATTCTTATTTTGTATCAACATGATAGATTTATTTCATAATATTTTGGGAATGGGAGCATATAAAATAATAATATATAACAATCACAAAATCAACTTGTTACTTTATATAAACTATTACAGAACATAATAAATAAATAAAACAACATAGAAACTTGTATAACGTAATTAACCTAATTAATAAAATTAATTATATATCGCTTTATCACATTTTTCGAAATTATTCATTTCGTATAAACCTCTTTTTGTATTTAACAATTTTAAAAAAAAAAAAGAAAAATTACAAAATTACGAAAAATCAAAAAATGTATAAACGAAATTCGTGAATTATTTAATTTCTTTCCATATTTATCACGATCAAAAATATTCTCTGAATATGATCTTTATTTAATTTTTGGAGAATCATTTTGCGACAAAAGCCTGTTCGAACTTTCCTTTCTCCTGAGAAGAAGATCAATCATTTCTTGAGGACGGCTGCCTTTAGAATAATAAGAGAAACAGTGTGTTTATTAGTAAAAATTCGGCGTAAAAGACGAAGAATTGACGAGATAGAAATTTGGTCGAGTATCGATGGATAAAACGATTCAATTCATCGAATTACGCTTAATTATCGTTTTACAGTGTGTGATTCCTAATAATTATTATGCTAAACTAAATAATATTTATTATAATGTATATCACTAATAACGCGTATTATTCGATATTACAAAGTATGCACGTATGAATTATAACCTAAAAGGTAAACGTTACCTTTCACAAATTATTCACGTTTCAATCCAATTATTATTTCAATACCATTTTCTTCTCTTTCTGTGTAGACAATACGTGTTTCGTTATTTTTCTTTTCTTTTCTTTTCTTTTCTTTTTTTTTTTTTATTTGATCGACTGATAAACCGAGAGATATTTTGTTGATATTCGCGAATACGTTTAATTGAGAACATTGCAGCAAGAGGGCAGATCCATCTTTCATCTTTAATAGTTTTTGAGTTATTATTGATACATTTTATGTATCTAAACGAAATATATAAATTCTCTATTTTAAGATATAAATAATTTTTTAGAGAATTTGAATTGAATTTTGCGAAATAGAGAATGCAAATTCTTTCTCTTACATCTAACAAAAGATGATATTTTTGATTAATAAAGTAACGATAAATGATGTGTTGTATTGTCTATTAACTATTGTCTTACTAAGTATTTTTTTTTATAATTTAGTAACAATTAAAGACTGCTTCATTTGAATAATTTATCAAGAATTGAATAAAATTTTATCACCATAAAAATTTATCACTTATTATATGAAAACATTTTTTTCGATTAGTATTATTTTTCAAATGTTAGAGTATTAGATAATAATTTTATAAACAATGTTTTTTAATTTACATTAATTTTACGAATTTTACAAATGAATGTGCCACGTTCTCTTGCAAAGTTCTCGAATTCAAATTTTAATTGCACATATATTAGAACATAAACTAGAAATAATTGAGAAACTTTGTAGAAGAGGATTTATAATTATTTTTGATATCTTAATGATTAAGATATTCTATTTCATATATTAAAATATTTTAAACAATTCTGATAATGCAAGAACATATTATGTAAGAATAAAAAATAAGTTTTTAACATCAAAACTCTATAATTTGAAATTATAAATTTTATTTCATGGAATGGAAAAAATTAAGAAAAAAATTCAGATTTAAATATTATCATTTACAAAAAATTTTTCTATAAAATTTACTATATTAACCAAAAATCTCAATACAGTTACAATTAGAAAATTAATTGCAACATTTCGAAAACAATTATATGATATCGAATAAAATGTTTGTTTATATCCTTTTTCAAAAAGTTTCTCAATCTTTATTTCAATTGAGCAGAATTATACGTTCGTTTCGTATATTTTCTATAATTCGAGTTAACGAAAGATCAATTTTTTTCGACGAAGAAAACTTCTATCCTTTCACAAGTTAATTATCAATTATAATTCTTCTTAAACGAATTCTCATTCGAGCCAACAATAGTTAACAATTCATCACTATTGTAAGTATCCAAAGTTTTATTCGTTTCACGATTTTCTTTTTGTTTCCTTTTTTGGCAAAAAATATAAGAGGTACCTTTTAAATTATTATTGTATTATTATTTCTAAAAGGCGAGGTCTCAGATGCTACGGCTTACAAGATTACACGACGAAAACATTAACGCTTGTTCAGATCCATCCTTTGACTCTTTGACACTGCGACTAAATCTAAAATGGTGATGAGATCTAAAATGGCGGCATCGATAAGTTCTTCTCGAACAATACTGTCACGAGAAAAGTTGTTCTTTCATTGGTATACAGTCGACGTTGATACGCATCTTATGGACGTAAAATAGTTTATTCAAATAAGTTTCAAGGGAAATCAAACAATTTTATCCATTGATGAATCGATCAGGCTTTGTGTTGTAGGTATTGTTTGCTTCGATTTCAATTGCGTTTAAAAGTATAAATTGCGTATGTCAACAGGAAAATTGTCACGATTATTATGAAAAAAATCTCAACTATTTTAATAATTGTTTGCTTGATTGTTTGAAAAAAAAAATTAATTCTAAAAATTCGTGTACACAAAGAAATTAAAATTTTATTCAATATCATTATATTATTGCACGAAAATCTTGTTTAAGATCACAAATAGTCAAAATAAATAATCAAAGTACGTATTTATTACATTATATCTGTAATTCTATCATCGAATTTACATTTCAATTTCTGTAAAAATTAATTGACAAATGATAATTGCTTTTGATTTAGATTTAAATCTATTTAAAATTTGAATGCATAAAAATGTATACAATACGTATTCGAAAAACAAAATTCAATTATAATATTTGAAGAATAAAAAGATTCTTTTAACATTTAATCTAATGATATTTCATGTAAATAAAATAAGTTTTTAAGTGTAAAATATTTAAATCGTGACGATATCCTTGTCAACGAAGTCCAACATTTCCTGCATTTTTTTCTCTTAAATACCAGAATAATATAATTTTTTTCTCGTATGAGATTGTCAACAACAATTATTCTGGCTATTTTTCTAACGATCGATGCTTCGTGTAATATAAATATTCAACTCGAAAGATTTCTTCACGAGCATCTTCATTGGGAAAAAAAATCGAGCAGTTCACTCATTTAACAACTACTTGTCACGTTTCCTCTAAATTGGAAGACACTTTTGCAACGAAAATTATAACCACTCTACATTTCTCGGTAATGAAAAAATCAAATTTACACAATCGAGAAATCGAGAATATAATTATAGAAAGAAAAACGACAGACGGATCTATAATTTCGTTTTTTTCAATTATTTACAATTTTTCTTCTAATAATAATTAAGCTTGTTCTTAATTTGAAATCACACGAATAACAAAGAGAGGGAAAAATAATTTATTCAATTTCGAGCATTGATAGGAATCAAAAATATCAAAGTCTTTATACTCTACTTATAATTCGAAATAAAATTGCAAATATACACAATAGCGTTCCATTATTTCCTCTTAAGTTAAAATTCATTTTTTGAAAAAGAAATATTTCAAATAAAAAATTATTTTGCAATGATCATTAATTTCAATTTATGTTTGCAACAGAATCGACGAAATATTCAGACAAACGAAATCTAAGGAAATTTGAATCACCTTGAATGACCTCAGACACGTTACGAGTCATTGAATTCGTCTATCTAAATACACACGATTCCATTAATAATAGACAAAGTTCACCTTGAAATCTCATCCACCAGGATTTAAGATAAGATTTAATTTGCGACCGCAAAGAAATTTCAATTTTCATTTGAAACATTCTTTTAAAAAATGAACAGTTTAAGAGACGATTTCAAATGGAACAGCCTGTATATATATATGTATCTACAACACACTTTCATTTACGCATTATCGATGGAACAACAGCAAGGTTACACTTTTGTCTCAGGAATACTGATTGTTTGGATTTCTTTTTTCAACAAGGAATTTTAAAATCGAGTTTCGCGAACTCTTTTCTTCTCTTTTTTTTTCTTTTTCTTTTTCTTTTTTTCTTTTTTTTTTTTTTTAACATTCCTTTCTTCGTTGTCGATATTATACGATGTGGGAAATTCGAAATTCAGTATACGGTACATTTTTATTTGGAATAGAATTTCTCGTGCATCGAACGAACGATACAATGCAGTTTCGTAACAAGGCTTCACACGGTCATCCATTTGCCGCGCCAATAACAACAACAAACTAACAATTGCGACTTGTATCTACATATAATCGTCGCAGATAACTTTTTTTGTGGATTCTTATTATCTTATTTAATTTTTTTCTTTCTTTCTTCTTTCTATCTTCGTGTTTGATTGTGCAGGATGTTTCCAACTTTTAAGAAAACTGCAGGAACAGTGGTTCTCAACTAATGGTAATTAAAAAGTATATTTCCAATTTTAATTCTTGTTGGTTCAATTTTGAGTGATGAAAGGGTTGCAAGAAATCGATAAAAATATTGATTTTTTTTTCTTTTCAAATAATATAAAAAAAATATGTATATATATATATATATTGATACGATTGTTAAAAAGAAAAGAATTGGCTTCTATATTTCAAATTATCGTATATTTTTAATTTTAATTTTAATTTCGATATGAAAATAACCGCTGTGCAAAAGTTGTACAATCTATAAATGAAAATGTAAAAGTTTGTTTAAAATGTTACAAAGTTCTAGGCTATTAAACGCACTTTAAATGTGTTAATAATAGTGTTCAGTATTAAATTGATTTTTATTTTATTTATATATTATAATTTTTTTTTAAATTTTTGATCGTTTAAATTGTTCACATTTTTATCTGAAAAAATAAAATTTCGAATTATCCTAATGCAGAATTTGCCGTTATGGAAATATTTAGATTGCACATATTTTAATGTATAACTTTATCTATAACTTTGTATGAAAACATTTACAAACTTCGTATAATATATTCACGAGACACCTTTCGAGGGTCGATTCTAAAGGCCAAAACAAACAAAAGAAGTTAGTTAATTTAAATGAAATAAAATGAAAATACTCGGCTCTGTCATAAGAATATATTAATATCTTGTATACATTTTCTTTTCTATTTTCATATATAGATTGTGCACCTGCAGTTTGATAGGAAAATAGGAAACACCCTGTATATCATTAGATTGTCTCAAAAATTCTTTTCGTTATTTGCATATTTAAGAAATTATTTTTCATTTTTCGAGAACACTTGTATTTTTGTTAAGTATCTTTTCGTAAAATTTATCAATAATATTAGAAAATTATCGAATTACAAGTTGAATAGATTGTAATCTATCTATTTTATTTAATTATATTAAATAAAATGGATTTGATTTTAAAAAAATTTATTCTTTGATATTAAAAATCTGACATAACACTATAATGATTAATGACAACGACACTAGCGCTACGTGATCATTAACTAATGACACTTAATATATTTATTCATTCATCTATTTATGCATTGATTTAATCATTTTTTACTCTTTAAATATTCGAAATATTCTTCTATAAAACATAACATGAAACATATTTTTATTAATTATTGATACAATTATAAATCAAAGTTATTTTGGAAAAATAATAGATGGAATATTAATACCAATCAATTTGTATATAAATTATATAAAATTTCACAAACGATGAAATGTCATTGTACTATGTATGATCATCGAAATTGCAAAAGTTCTAAGAGAATATAATAAATTCGTATTAAAAAAAAAAAAAAGAAGAAACGAAAAGAATTTTTGAGACAGTGTAATATTCGATTCCTCCCAGAGAATATCAAATTATACACTTCAATGAAAAAAAGTGAGGTTGGACGTACCTTCGAAATAACGAGGACAGAATTACAGATGTCGACACCATCTTGTTATAGATTTAGTTTCGAAGTTCGTACTCTATCGACAGAGTGGACAAATTAGCCTCGTGTCGACATTGACAAATGAAATTTGGCCATTTCCTCGCTACACCTAACTATACGTCTTGGATAAAATGGAATTGTAATAAAACTTTGCCTGCTTTTGAAAAACGATCCTTGATCTCTTCTTTTCTACTTCGAAGTTAAGCGATAGTTTTTCTTCTTCTTCTTCTTTTGCTTCTTGCTTCTTGCTTCAATTTCAAACTTCTCCGAAAGACGCATCAAAACAGGCCACTCGTCTTCCTTAGAAAACAGTTTGTTCAGAGTGTCATTGTTGAGTTTTCAGTTTCGAAGACTCTGTTGAGGGAATTCAACAGCTCCTCGTTTTCTCTGCGCACTGAAATCGATTAGAATATCACACTGTTAATTTGTGTAATTTCCAAGTGGTGTTATTAATTTTATTTAATATTTACGTTTCATTTTGTAAATATTATTGCGCGAAAATGCTGAGTGAAATCAGATGTGTTATTACAATTTTGCTTGAATGAAAATATTATCTATACTTTGAATACTTTTCCGCTTTTGTTTTCACTGTTATTTTATGAAATTTTCTATTTTCTTATAAAAATATCGTTGATAATAAATATATTAGTAGAAAATTAAATCATATTTTTAAAATAAAAAAAATAATTGTATTTGTGATATAGTTTTTTTCTATATAAATTCTGATTTCACTCGTATTAATAATTAATATTAGCGAAAAAGTTCTTTAATATTAAAATCAATTAGATATTCATTTATTCACAGAATCGATACTGTTATAATTTATTCTATTACTCTAATTTTTCCTTTGTTAATTATGAAATTAGACTAATAACTATTTAAATCTACATATTTTTTTAGATAAATTTTATTTATTTAAATCATTATACATAATATTTATATATTTTTTTAAATATCATATTATTTGAAATTAATTACTTCAATATGCTAATTTTTAGACTGCAGATTTTCATGTAGATATATATATATATTTCGTATTATATATGTTTTTCTTATTATACATGAGTGATAATAAAATCCGTTTTATTAATTAAAATAATTAATCCAATTGATTAAATAAAAATCCAAGTTACTTCAAAAAAGTTTTTCTAAATCAATTTAGAATTTTTAATACACTTTTAATAAGATCGTAGTAAATAATATTTTTCCAGAAATAGAAATATTTATCTCATAATTTACTTAAAACTCGATTAAACTCTATTAAAATTAAGAAAAATTTAAGCCGTTATAATTCTGAAGATAGTAATTCCCGGCTAATAGATGAGAGATCATTAGAAGCGCGGAATCTTCCTCTTTAAAACTAATTTTTTTTTATCCCAATACGACTTCCGGTTCCTGAGATATCATCGTGTAAAGAAAAGATTAATTTTTAATTCTTTACTATTCGGGACTTTTCGCTCGTATCTCTTTATGACCTATCGCAATATAATACTTTAGAAATTCTATTAAAATTAGGAAAACTTTGAATCGCTATAACTCCGAAGCTAGTGATTTCCGGTCAACGAATGAACGATTATCGGAAGCACAGAATCTTCTTCTTTAAAACGCATTTTTTTTTACGTCGATACGACTTCCGGTTCCTGAGATATCATCGTGTTAAGAAAAGAGTAATTTTTAATTCTTTACTATTCGCTCGCATCTCTTTATGATCTATCGCAATGTAATACTTTAGAAATTCTATTAAAATTAGGAAAACTTTGAATCGCTATAACTCCGAAGCTAGTGATTTCCGGTCAACGAATGAACGATTATCGGAAGCGCAGAATCTTCTTCTTTAAAACGCATTTTTTTTTATCTCGATACAATTTCCGGTTCCTGAGATATCATCGTGTAAAGAAAAATATAATTTTTAGTTTCTATTTTCGTTCTTGTTGGATTTCTTACTCGGATCTCTGATTCGCATTTAATCACTGACCAATGCTAAACAAATGGCAGATACAATTCTTGGAAAAGCGTAGTACTCATTTCCAGAAAATATAGGTCACTGGGTCGCGGTCCCATTCATAACTCCCGCAGTGCCTTAAGCGACCGTGAGTCCTTGTATCTCGGCAACCGATCCAGATATCGGGATAAAACAAAAAGTGACTTCAATAGCACGATTTTCTCTATTTCTTGAATAAATTTTTCGCATGTTTTTTTTTCTTTATATAAAAAATTTCCAAGTTTCGTCGCATGACTTTTATTATGATACGAAGCGTGTGGGATATGTTCCACATATTATGCCATAATTTCTGTATATATAATTGAATATTTGAAGATATTTTTGTTACACGAAAACCCACAGTCTATCGAATTTGAATATAAGAATATATAAAAAAAAAAATTATTTTTTTCTTAAATATTGATTCAATTCTCCGACTTCTCAACTCCATTTCTTAATTATTTCGAATAAATTTGGTCCAAGTTTAATTCCAGTATCGAACACGTAGCATTTTCTAAAAATTTCATATCTCTCAAAATCACTCGTACGGATAAGATATTTCAAAATGATAGTTTACGTCTGAGCTCGATGCTCGGCAAGCTCCTTGGAGCCCATGGGCGGGCTCAAAAACGTGCTGTGGGTTAACGTAACCACCACGACGAGTACGGAAGCCGCCAGAAGGAAAATAAACGTTCCCACGATGATCATAGTGATCCTTCGATGGCGTCTCGCCTGCTCTAAACTTCGTTCATCCTCCACAATTTTCTGCGCCTCTTTCACTACCATTTTCAGAGGCCGGACAGAATCCTTTCTATGAGTGGAACTCGCCCTTCGTACTTTCGTTCTTCTACTCGAGCTACCTCTTCTACCATTCCCTGGACATTTTTTTTCTCTTTTGAATAGCCATTGTATTCAACCCTCTTTTGGGTCCTATTATAACACAAGTGACACGAACTTCATCGTAATATATATAATCGTGATTTTTTTTCATTATTCTTGCAGTTAATATTATCATTGTTATTATTATTATCGGTGTGATGAAGTTTGTGTTGGCTCAATGAGACCCAATTTTTCGCTTTATTCGTTTAATTTATATTAATTTTGTATTCTTACGTCATCTCAGAGATATGTAAAATACTAACCACGTGCTTAATTGTTTGAAATGTAATATAATATATAAATATAATCGTTAAATAAATGTGTAATACAAAAATTAATATTATAAAAACGATGTAAATAATCGAGAAATTCCATACGTTAATTTTCATTCTAATTGATTAAACGTAATAAAAAATTATTCATCTTCTCTTTTAAAGAATAAAATGAAACAACGAAGCTCATCTTCCAAGTTTCGTTAATCTCAACAAAGAAACAAACAATCCTTTATCCAATAATACATTCGAATAATATATCATCATCATCTGCAGCATCATTCTTAACTTCACCCGTCAAAATTGATCATCGCGGCAAATTTGAGTATAAAATCGAGAGATAAATAAAAAAATTCCCTTTCTGATCGGTTGTTGTTATCGAAAGATGAGAAAACACCGCCTACGCGTATTCCCATCGATCGGAAAAGTCCGATGACCCAATTGTCTCCTACCTAGCGGTGTTGGCCTGCCGCAGCTGTTTGTCCTCGAGCGGTTCGATTGAACGCTGGAACGACGGCGTTGATCGACCATCGAATTGCTTCTGCCCTGTTTCGACATTTTTGCGCGCCGCGGTTGCTCGTAGGACGGGCAGAGACGATTGTTGAACTCGTTCGCGAACTCGATGCTCTCGATGTAGAAGGAGGCGGCGCGTTCTTGGCCGTCCCTTGGGCAAAGTACGTAGCAATTGTCGATCGATCGGTGGTAATTTAGGGGTCGAGGAGGGGTCTCGAACGGGGTGTCGTCGTCGTAGTCGTCGTGAGGGATTGTTGCACGATCGAACGAGCCACGATTCTCCTCCATCTCTTGATGGCGTTCGCTGTCACCGTTGTTCGACGTATCTGCCGATCGATTTTTTTTTTTTTTTTAGTTTCTCTTCGCTATCTGTTGATTTTAATTTTGGTGGAATTTTTGTTAATTTCTGCCATATTTATTGGTCAAGTTAATTTCTCAACTTTAAATGGATTATTTAAAGCAATTATAGTGGCAATTTTTCTTTTTTCTTCGAGAATTTTAAGGGGATGAAATTAAGGGAGAGTTCCTTTGAAAGGGATTTCTCGTCGAGAATACATGCATTAATTTAAAATGGTTTGGAATGTTCGAGTTGGATGAATTTCTCTGTGAAATGTGATTCGAAAAGCGAAGATGAAAAAAATTGAATAAGGAATCGTCTGATCAAATTTTCTTCGTGAATTTATTATGTAATTGAACGAGATAATTATTGAAAAGTAAATATATATTCCAAGTGTACAATTACGCATCTAATTTTAAATCTCTCTTTGTGCAATAAAATTCTATTGTTTGTAAAATGGTATTGCACAGGTGTGCAATTTTAAAAGTGATTCTTTATTTTGTCATATATTTTTTTTCTATCGTAAAAGGAATCATGGAATTTTCTTAATTATTTGATAATAAATTTGTTATAATTGCTTATCTCTTAAAATCACTATGGATTGTTTTGTTTCCATGAAATTCTTTCTTGTCTGTCTGTTACTCGTTGAAAGAAACAACGAATTGGAGAAATAGTATTGGAGTGGAAAATACGAGCTTCGTACTATCAACATTAATCAATACAATGGGTGGTCGTAAAATAGGCTGAACAAAGTTTGGCTAGCAACTTTTATTATCCCGACTATTATTTTCTCGGGCATTAGCCTATTATTTTATATCTGCTGCTTATTTCGTGTTCCAATACACTTAATATTATGTAAAATTTTATAAAATATTTTTTTTTAAAAATGAACAAATAATAATATCTTTTTTTAGAAAGTCACACAAAATAAAATGATATCTAGATTTATGAAAAAATTATTAAATAATTCTTGAGATTGAAAAAAAAGGATAATATATTCTCTTTTGGACAAATTCAGAATTATATTTGAAATGTTAATTTGCACTTTTATTTTTTTCAAAGAATATGCAGAAATCAGAATTAGTTCTCTCGATTTTGATTGATTAAGTTTCATTTTTAATATAACTTGATATAATTACAAATTTTCTTGGATTTTTCGAGTGGATGAAAATAATAGATGTTTAAATATCCGATCCATATTTAATAGAGGATTATTAAAGGAACACGATATTGTATTTCAGCGATAAAATTTATATTCTTGGAAAATTCATCAAAATAGAAGTTCAATTATAAAATTGTTTATTTGTATTTAGACTCTATATCTTCTAAATTTTAGATTCTGTAAGAAAATGATAAATTCTAAGAGAGATATGATTTTTCAAAAGTGTTGATGTATCTTTTTTGCTGAAGTAAAATGGAATAAAATGAAACGTTTTGAATCTATATAAAAATATAAAATCTTTATTTTGAAAAACGTTGAAATTGTAAAAATAGATTAAATATAATTATTACAAATAATAATACTAATAATAAATTTTATAATAATAATTACAATTATTTTTTCAACGTAAAAGAAAAATATATCTAATATTTTATGAATTTAAATATTCTTATATTATCCAACGATATTTTTCAATTTTATATTTAATTGTACAAATATTAGAAGAGAAATTAATGATGATAGCTCAACATTTATTACAACGTTTGATTAAAAATTCTCCCAATGTTTTTTTAATAAAAGCAATTTCCCTGTTTGTACTTGTTACGTACAATTTTAATAACTTTTCAGCAAAATATAATATAATCTCACATATTCAAGAATAAAAGAATATAAAATTTTTAAAAATATAATTAAACGTTACTTTATCAAAATTATTAAAAATTAAGAATATAAATATATCGAGGATACAAAAAAATACTTCAACATTCGAAATTAACATTAATCTTGCTCCTCTGATTTTTATTCGTCTCTTTTTATTTCCTTCTTATTTCTGATTCACAAAGGGATTTTCAATGTGCGAAGAAAAATTTTGATGCAAAATTTTAAAGTAAGAAATAATATTGATTTTTAAAAGTTTTTCTTCGTATTAAAATCAATAATTTAGTAATATTGAAAACACGAGAGAAACTTTTATATCTCGAGTTTCTTCTATTTCTGAATCAAAGATAGATTTTTTTTAATATTGGAAATATTTAAAGTAAGGATATTGGGTCAAAAATTACCCAAAATACTGGAATATTCAAAGTTGAAAGAATCGCACTTTTGCAATGACGCAGTGCATTTAAATGAACATTTCAATGGAACTTGTAAATATCCCAGTGGGACGAACGTGACGGAGTCTGACTTGGAACATCTGAAACTACTTTCTCGTTTATTAATTCTAAATGAGCTTCATTAGTGTCATCTAGTGGGATGCTTTGGAAGTTTATTCTTTTGGAAGTTTCCGTATCTTCTACCGCAATGCCGTGGCACAGCTAATCAAAGATTTTTACTTAATAAATAATCAATAATATAATATCACACGTCTTTTAACACGAGCAATCTGAAAAATATATTCATTAAGATGTGCAAATTAAAAAAATTTTAAAAATTGAAAAAAAAGAAATCGAAGTAATGTTAATACGAAAAGTTTTTTTTTTTAAATAAAATTTGTTCAAGTAAATTACTGCATATAGAGTAATTTCGATAGATATTTTGTAAAATTAATTTCGAGAATTGATATCGAAATTAAAAAAAAGTAAAAAGAATCGATATAGCTGGGAAAATAATTCGAAACTTTTGGCAAATAGTTAAAAACGAAATATTTAAATGTATGGAGTCATCGAAAAAGAAATAAGGTTTGTGCAAAGATTATTATTTCAGTTATGAGAAATAAATAGAATTTAATTATAGTTGAAAAATATACTATGATATTATGTTCTGTGTGCACACTTCATTTTGTGTAAGTCTTAAACTTAGGAAGCAATTTGACTTACTGTTATTAATTACTCACGATCTACACTGACGCACTGCAGAGTCCAGATACGCTATATCAACAAACTAACTGTGAAGTTATCCATTTACATATCCAAACTTCATCTATTACGCTGAATTTAATCATTTATATATGTTTAATTTAATCAATTGATTATTTTTTCTTATAAGTATCAAAATTATATGTTTCTTATAATGAAATCGAAATATTTATATATTTATATAAATTTAATTTTTATGAAGATTTTATAATATGCATTGAAATTTTTGGATTTTTGTTCAACTGCATTCTTTCTTGAATTGTAAAATAATAATAAATCAAATAAAATGTTTTCTTTTTTTAAAAAAAATATATTATATTCTACGATAGAAATTATTTTATAATTTAAATGTGCTTTAAACAATATCGTATTGTTATTAATCTTCTTTACCTTTCTTATCTATCTTATAAATATTATTTTAGAAATTAAACAATACGAAGACAATTATTCAATTAACAAAAAAACAAGGAAAAGCATCCATAATTCTTTATTTAAATCAAAAAATAAAAATATATCTCATTTTTTGAATCCTTTTTTTGATATTATAATAATAATAATAACAAATAAAAGATAAAAAAAAAATATCCTAATTTTTTAAATCTCGAATTAGAATGCATTATCAAAATAAAATCACAAATTCAGAAATTCTAATAAGAATGTTCCAAGAATAAAAATTTTGTCATAATCAACGAATTCTTCTCTCCTACTTTTATATCAAATACGATGAAAACGTATGACTATTATTCGTCATTTTACTATTTCAAATATAAAATAATTTTAAAAAGATAAATAATCCACGAGTAATTTTCTTTCCTTCCTTATTTATCATCGCCTAACTCCAACTAAATAAACACCAACAATTCGAAAAATAGATAAATTATTAACCTCCCTTCATTTCCCACTTCCATTCCAAATGAAAACTCTCCATTCATCGACACACACGAGCACACTCTCAATCACCTTTTCGAGAGCTAGCTTTTCGATTGCGACTCGGATTCAGCTCCGCCGGTAAAAGGAAACTTTCTTTTAAACGGCCAACTCAAAAGAAGAAGAAGAAAAAGAGGAATAAGAATGAATGTGTAACTAAGGACAGCTAAATACGTCGTGTCTATGTAGTGGACGTCACCCTTGAGTTTATTGCGACGTGTATTTTTAGCGGCGGATCTAGCAGGCCGCCTTTCCATGTCTCTTCTCCCCCCTCCCTTTCGCGCTGCATACGGCATCCCGCCTATGTGCTCGTGCCTGTTAACTCGCTCATACGTCCACCACCGACATGTCGATAAACACGCTCGGCCAAATATTTAGAAAATCCACGCCTACCGTCCGTGGATTTGAATTATTTGAATATTCGGCCGGTGAAGAAGAAGAAGAGGAAGAAAATTCGAAAAGATTGCACCCGCGTCACGACACCAAGCTAAAAAGGATTTATGCAGTGACGCATAATCGTCGATGGTATCATTGTTATTGGAGATTCGTGTTTTTTATTTTTCCTTTCTGAAATTTTCTTCTTTTTTTTGCAGTAAAAAGGATTGAACATACGTTTTTATAGTATTCGTGAATAATTTGTTATTAATTGTCAAGAATTGAGTTGTATGTTTAATGTATGGAAAATACATCAGATACTTGTGTTATTATTATTCCGTGTACTTTTGTTAAATGTAATTTTATTTGAATCATTGATGCTTCTGTATATGTTGTATAAAAGATAGTATTTCAAGAGTATTTAATTTTGAATGAATATTGTTTTTAATTAAAAATATGATACACTGTAGATAGAATTTTCTTTTAATTTTTATAAATATTGAATTTGAAGCAATATCCTTTTTATTCGATTTTAAGAATGTATTATAATATATATTAATATTTTTGTTGAAAGATAAAGGAACGAGGTATATTATTTTAATATGATTTATCGTAATTAATCTTTCGATAAAACGTGCGAATTCATTCACAAAGAGTTAAAGAAAATAAAATCCTTATCATCGATGCTCGTGATTATTCGTTTCTGCGAAATTGCATTTCTCTTTGTTACTGTAAGACGAGTTAACAAGAACATAAGCTACGTAGCTCTGCTCCGGGATATTTTCTGTCGAAGGTTTATTTTCGTAATTTCTTTTTTTTTATTTTAATTTTTCTAACAAAATATAGCATACGATTTATACAAATAATTATACAAAAATATTAGTTAATCAAGAAAGTTTCTTTCTTTGTGGAAAAGGAAAATTTAAGCAATGTAGAAAAGATCGAAAAGAAAAAAAATATATATAAATATGAAAGTAAAGACTTTAAAAAATTCTTCTCTTTAATACTTTTATTTTTAATTCTAAAAATAATTATTCTAAAAATAGGTTTATTAAAGATTACGTACACATATATAATAATTCAAGAAATCTTGAGACGATTTTTCTGGAAATGCTTTGCAAAGTCTCAAAGTATCATTCGAGACAATTTCGAGACGAATAATTATATATTTATGATCTATCATGAAAAGAAATAAGAAAATTTTCTTGATTACCTAATATTAAAATTAAAATAAGAAATATTAAATCGCGTATTATATAAAGAACTTTAAAAGGTGAAAAGTTAATGAGTTATTTTTAAGAATATATTGTCCCATAATTAACTCGTTTATTGAATATTGTCACACACAATTTTTATCTTCCATATAAATTAAGAAATATATTTGCAGAGAAATTGTAGAAAATGTTCCATTAAATTTAAGTGGATCAGAAATATGTTGTTTCAATGATATTATAGATCGCATAAATTAGAAGAATATATTTTGTAAAAAATTTGTAGAATCGTCGCGTCGCAAATTATATTATTTAAATTTTTTTAAATTCAAGAACATTCATGGAACAAGAATTAGATTATTTCAATCACACAAATTAATTTGCAGAAAGTTTGTAAAATTGTTGAATTAAATTTAAGTCGAATTGAGAATATTGATAGAACAGATTATTTCAGAGAATTAAATCTTCTCAGCACAGATTGTCTAGTCTACTACATTAGTCGCACGTTTCACTTGGGAAATTGATGGCGAGGAGAGGAAACTGGCTCTAATTGATTCATTCCTCCTCGGTTTTCTCATTCTAATTTTCAACTCCAATTCTAACATGCCAACCTTCTGTCATTCTTTGATTTACAAGTATGAGAGATGGTGAATTGTAATTTGGAATTTTTAGAAATATCAATTGGTTGATCTGAAATCACGTACAAATTGATTAAAACTTTCATTTTCGTAAAATTATTAAATTCCATTAAATTTTTATATTAACTATTTCAAAAGTTTATGTGAAAGATGATTTTTTCGCGATAATATTATTAATAATATTTCACAAAATATTATAAATGTATATAATAATAGTAATTATTTTTAAAATTTAATTTTCGTGATCCATAAGATAAATAGCTAATGAATATTTAAAACGACATGAAAATTTTGGAATTTTTAATTTTAAAATATTTAAAAAATGAAACAACAACAATTTATAATCTACTCCTTTTTAGAAAAAATTGTCGCTATTCCGCTTATTAATACTCTCCACTATATTCTTAGCACTTTTTCTTAATAACAAAAATAAATTTCAACTGTCAATCAATTTCACCACTCCTGAAAATAAAAAATTCTTCCCCATCTCATCTCTCAAAGATACGAATATAGATCCGCCATTTATACATATTTTCGTGAAGAAAGGAAATACAATCAAATTCTTTTTTTTTTTTTTTTTCTAAAAAAGACGCATAGATACCCCGTTAACATCGTAGGCGTATAGGCGCATTTGTATTTCCGGTTGTATTTCATGCGGTTATATCACCTGTTACGCTTGTCGCTCGGTTGTCCCCGTTTCTCCACAACACACTGTTGACATTATTATGCGAATGTCCTTACAACGGCGAAACCTGCTATACGCTAATATTGGTAACGAGTACACGAGTACTATCGATTATCGATATCTGACGCAGTCAGTGCAATGAGAGGAATCACAGAGCAATATCCTAACTCGTAAGGAATTTCGATTTCTCGTCAAGATTTCAGCTCGAGTTTCTCGAAAAATTTCGATTACCGCATCGAATATCGTTAATAAGGAACGGTGTTCAATCGATGGAATTTCATAGATTTTTTTCTTTTTATGTAGATCGAGAATATATATATATTTCGAAGGTAAGGAAAATATAAGTTGGAAGGCTTGACCTTGGGAGGAGGAGGAAATGTAAACAAAAGGTTTGACCTTGAGAGTCTTGAGAGAAAGAGTCGTGAGATAATTTTCGATTCGAGCGTTTTATATATCGTCTCACAGATATATAAATATCATCGTGTCTCTTGATGAGGAGCATTATATTTACAAATTGATGATGAAAAAATTCTGTCAATAAGAGATGCGCCTAATATCTTTTTCATAACAGTTTCTTCATTTATTTTGTTCTTTTTTTACAAAATAATTTACATTTTCGTCATATTTTTTTCACTCGAGATCGAACGAATTTTGTTAATTTTGGACGAGAAAAAATTAAAAACTGCATTTTTTAACAAACAAAAAGTTTGATAACAATTTTACGGAATAAGCCTCGATACTCTTCTGCGATTGAATAATTTCGCACAAATTCTATTAACTGTCTTCGTCCATCCATTCTTTTCAACTCGTTTTCAACGGATCAAGTGAAATCGTATCAAGAATATTGCGATCGCCGATTTCACGATTCCACGATTCAGATTTTCATTCGACTTCGCTTGTCAATTCGCTGTGTGAACCCTCTCATTGGATTACGTGTGATATCGACGTGTTGCCCGATTCCATGAGTGATCCGACTGTTAGTGTGAATCAAGCTTTATTCACGCTGCGCACGGATCAATCGTTTTACTGTTTTATGTAATTTTATATATGTGTGTGTTTGTGTGTGCGCGCGTGTGTGTAATGTATACAGCAAAATCAATGATTTGTTCATTTTTGATACTCAATGATCAGTATGCGTGATGAATTCAATAATTAAACGATTAAGCATTAGAAATCTCGATAGCGTGTTTATATATATATATTTTTTATCATATACGAGAAAAAGCCAAGTCAAAATCGGAATGGAAAAAAATATGGGGGGAGAAGAATTATATAGAGAAAAATATTTTAAAAAATCAAGGCTTGAAGATTTTTTATTTTTGATTTGATTCGATAGCTAATTTTTTTAAATGTCTTAATCTTCAAGTTAGAATTTCTTTTCACGATGACTCTTTTCACGATTCAATAAAACGATAAAAAAGTCCTGTTTATTCGGAAATTAATCCGTATCAACTATTTTAACTTTTACGATCTCGTTACTTTTAGCAAACTGGACGGATCGAACGTGTGTTTAGATCTTCCTTTCTAATCTTTCTAAACAAAATTATTTCATTGTAAAAAAATCTGCATATATCTCCCAAAAAGGCTCGAAAAAATAGAATCGAAAAATGCAATTTCAACGTGGAATATTAAAATCTTAATTAAAAAATATACATATATAAAATGTAAAAATATTTTAAGGGAAAAATGATTTCTAATTTATAATAATAATTTGCACAATGGCAGTTGCAAGAAAAATTGATAAAAGTCGAAATGTTTTACACGAAATTTACGTTATCGCAGCAATTGTTAATTTTCTAAATGAAATAATACGTTCGTAATCGTTTATTTAAGAATGAAAAAAGGGGATAGAACATCATCTTGACATCTTGAGAGATTTTGGAAACAAATTTTCTGATTCAAAAATTTTAAAATAATCTTCGACGTTAAAGAAGACTAAAATGGGGAGGGGAAGGATAGAAACGAAAAGAACGTTTTATGCAGAAAAAAAATTGTGGTTCGACAGTTTTAAGTTCGAAAAGAATAACAAAAAGAATAACAAAAATTGCCTAGGTGAGAAAATGTTAAAATTTATGTTACTGGAATACAACTGTAATTTATTTGGAATAGTAACTTTCGACGTGGAAAGATACGCAACCAGTCAGTTAAAGAAAACAAAAGTGATAAAGAGGAAAACATATCGATATATTAAAAGTTCTGACAAGATTTATATACTCTCTTTTTAAAATCAATTGAAATATAGAAATATTTGAACACGGAAGAAAAATGGTAAAAGATCTCGATGCAAAAATAAAATAAAAATTACTTTGTATAAATCCAACTCTGTATAAATTTTGTTTAAAGTATAAAGAATAGCAAAGGAAGATAAGAGACATTAAAAAATATTTATGTTTCTCTGTTCGACAAAAATGACAACAAAGTAACATTTCAAATGTACATTTTAATAATAATAATACAAAAAGGAAATTCATTTCCAAAAGTCTATTTCCCTGATACGATCATTCAAAAACCGAAATCAAAGAGAATAAAAATATTAATATTAATTTTAACATCGAAATAATATAATTGTTAATAACATCCTACAACGAGTTACAAAAAAAATCTACTTTTTCCCCAATTTGTAACTATTCGAATGACTAAAAAATAAGACTAAAAATAATATTTCAAATATACATATATACATACGTCGATAACGATGACAAAAATACTATGAATATCTCATCAAGTAAGAAACCCATCATCCTCCAATTTGTTGGAGGAAAAAAACTCAACCATTCGAATATAAAAAGAACGACAAAGATCGGATATAAAAAAGCACGAAGCTTTGAAATTGGACTATTCTTAAGACTTCGTCGAATCGGTAAATTCAACGGCACGATACACATTTCTGGCGCGCGATGTGCGTCAATGGAGGCGATGCAGGAACATTTGGGGAATCGAAGAAGAAGAAGGCTCGAGGCGCGTACGTGATCGAATTGGATATCGTCTGAACGCATAGGCGAAAAAGAGCAAGGTGGTGGTTGCTTTTATACACGATGTTTTAATGACGCACATCAAAATCGAACGATGGAGAAATGTGACTCGCCGTGCACACACATACACACACATACGTACACACATACACAGGCTTGACCTGATTCTAGGTGAGTGCATAATGGTGTAAACGTATCGTGGAAAAGTGTCGAACCGTGAGGGGGAGACGTTATGCGAACGATTTCGCGACCTATACCTCTCTCTCTCTCTTTCTCTCTCGATCGATCGATCGATCGATCGATCGATCCGAAAAGTAAGCAAACGCGTGTTTTATAGATGTTTTCGTTTCATGGTTGCCGCATTTATTACGGGCTATTCCATTTCTTTTTTTCTTTTCTTTTCTTTTTATCTTCACACATTGTTCAGATTTAAGGGGCTACTAGGGGTTATTTATCAAATTTATCTCCATGTAATTTTCGTTTGAACATCTGTTGAATTTTGTGAATTTTTTTTTTTTGGAATATTTATATCCGTTGCATTTTAATATTTCTTCTTTTTTTTAATGTCAAGATTTAAGTGAATATCATCAGCGTTCTCTTTGAAAATTTAAAATCACTGAAAGATACTTTTTCATTTTGATATATTTGTATAGAATATTAAATTTAAATTTTGTGATTATTAGATTTTTTATACGTATTATTTAAATTTGATAAATATTATATTTCTTCTGTGAAAATTTTCTATGTCAATGTAATTTATATATGAAAATGATTAAATATGTTTAATTTATGATATTTAAATTTAAATTTTCATTTTAAAATTTATTATTTTGGGATAATCCCCCCCCCCCTTTCACATTGTGAATCATGGCATCATATTTCTCTTAAATTGATTTACACATTTTTTACTTGAAAATACATAAGCTTGATTATTAGATGTTTTCGTTTTAAATTTATTATCGAAAGATGTCTCTACGAAATACTGCTCAAGTTTTATACACGTTGCTTAAATAACCAAACATTTTTCTTTTCAAGATATTAATGGTATTTATGGATCTAATAATACATAACCATTCTGTATATTTTTCATTATACTAATAACGGCTATGAAATCTCTTTCTCGAATTTTTCTTTTTATCCTTATGATGTTTCTAATCTAATGAATAACTCTTGTGTGTGTTATATAAATCTTGAAAATTTACAAAAGAAATTCAATATATTATTGCCATTTAAATTTGCTTAAGCATCTTTCACTTGTCTTTTTTATTCCGAGTAATCTTAAAAAAAAAATATATTTAATTTTGAAAAATTATTCGGATATTAAGAAAATTCTTATTATGATAAAAAAATATATAGTGTAATAAAACAAAGAAATCATTTATACAAAATATTGTATAATATTATTCTACAGACAAATGATTGTTCGAAGTAAAAAATTCTATGTATTGCGTTCGATGAATTTAAAATTCACAAAATTCGATTCACACTGTTCTCCTTTCGGATTGTTACACGTGCAAGTAATTCTTGTTAAACCCGGACAATCATCTTCGAAATTAAAAATAGAGAACGTTGAAGAAATGTTTTTCATTTCCTCGAATCGTGTTCTTTTATCATTTCTTTTTTTTTATTTTTATCATTGAAGCAGGAAGAAAATATTTATCTTAAGTGAATGGAAATTTCATTTCTCGTATTTTCCTTACAAAAAAGAAAAAAGAAAATTACAAAAAAATCTCTGGCGCAGAACATAGTTGTCTACAAGTTGCTTTAAATTTTAATAAAGAAAAGATGCATTGGAATTACGAAGGTATCGTTTCAATTTCTCAGAACGTGATGAAATAGTGAGTTCTTCGATAGTGTTCTCTTTGAGAATAGCTTTCTTAGTATTGACAGTTTAATAGTAGCATTGGCTATAACTCTATTCCACCGTCTTTCTCATTATTTTGATTTCTTCTCTATTTCGTGAGAACGATCATTAAAAATCGATCTATCATCAAAAGAAAATGCGATTGTTTTGAATAAAAGATTTACAAATAATATTGTAGTTTCATTAACTATATAATAATATTTTTTAATAATCATTTTGATTCTTTCTCGAGCGTCAGATAAATATATTAAATTTTATAGAATAATTTGTATTATAATTATGAAAATAAAATTTTTCGATTTTTCTAATTTAAAATGCAAAAGTATTTATTTAATGGATGGAAAATGATAAATAATATTTATATTTGTAATATAATAATTGAGTAATTTTCAATGCAAATATTCATTGACTTATGTCATTATAATGAACTTTTATATTTAGTGATTGTGATTATTAAGTAATTTTTGTTTATTTAAAAAATAAAATGTTTATTTAAATTATGAAAGAAAATTTATTTTTTATATAGATTACAATTACTTTTATTATTTTTGCAATTCATGGCATGAATAATAGTTAAAAGTTAAAAGTTAAGTAAGTTAAGTAAAGTAAAACTTTTTAAAAACAAATTAAAAATAAATTCCATAATATATAGAACACAATTTATTTTAACGTATAAAATGCTTATATTTTAGGAACTATGTTTCAACTTTTTATATAGGGTTGAAGAAGTTAGGAGCAAATGTCTGAATGTGCAAGGGTTATTTCAAAGTCATTTTTAATAACGATACAGTATATATTTTTGTATGAAGTGATCAAGTACAATGAACCAAGTTCAATTATCTCGTTATCTTTTTCATTTAATTCAGAATTCAGCAATTTTTCAATGAATTTAAAAACTCTATTTTTACATTGAATCCAAATCATATTGACATAAATATTACATTATATTACATTATATTTTTGAATAATTAATATCAATTATTAAGTACAAAATATCACTGGATCCTATTATGGAAAAATTTTTGAAAACATTTATAGAAATTTAATAAGGTATGATTAATTGATTATTATTTATAATTATCTGAAATTATCTTGAAATCCTTTTTAATTAAATCGTTTATTTTTTAATTTTTGAAACATGATAAATTAAAATTTGTTATAAAAAAAATTTTAATTGTATTTTTTAAACAAACAAATAATACTTATTGTATTTATTATGTATAAAATAACATATATTTGATTTTTTTAATAACATTTTATCTTATTTATTTTTTAGATTTAAAATTTAAAAGCATTAAGATTCTACCTCGATTCTTGTTCAATTATATGATGATATTCACATCGAAGGATAGTTACAATGCTTTTTCAGATAAAGCGAGATGTTCAAGAAGTGTGTTCGTTAAACTTGGCACAGATGAAATACTCGATCATGATCAATTGAATGACGTTTGTAAATGATACGTGATTTTGAAATTCAATTCACCATTCTTTTTTTTCTTTTTTTTTAGATAAAAATTTATCTGCTTATAATATATCTTTAATGATATTAAATTGAAATTTAATAATGCAATTAAACCTCTTATTTTATATTTAATGAATTATTCTGATATTATTTTTGTTTTAAAATTTGACGGTTAAAATTTACATATGTTTCAATTATTTTTAAAATAATTATTACAAAAAATATTCAAATAATTTTGATTTATGTTTTATATTTAAAATAAATATGCATAAAGCGATAAAAATATTTTATATTATATTATATATAAAGCGTAATATATATATGTATATAAAAAAAATACGAAAAATAATTTTTAACTTACGATTAGAATTAAAATTTTTAATAACTATATAGTTACAAGTACTTAAAAAAAAATAAGAGAGATATGAATCTATATATAACAAAAATAAATTACATTTAATTTAATAAATTTTTATAATGTTCTTGTGAATTCAAACAATTTTTCTCTCTTTCAAGTATCTTTGAGAAAAAAGAAATCATCAAAATTGTTTTTCATCAATATCAACAACAAATTGTCGAAATAAAACAAATATTAAATTTAGAAATTAATTCGATGCCTTTTTAAAATAAAATTATCATTTTTTCAAAAAACCACACAACTTTTATTTCTTTAAGATAAAAGATTCGCCATTGTTTTCAATAATTTTGTTCCGGAAAATCATTATAGAAAAATTTCAAATCTTCTAACTGAAAATAAAATACTACTTTTAATGTGTAATCATCGATATTTTTTTACATATTTTCTAATCAAATGAAATTGAAATGATTTGAACACATATAAAATTTAATAAAAGAATAATCCTCTAAATGATTTCTTATATCAGTAAATTATTTTTTTCTCTTTTGAGTTCATTAAGAGTTCATTTCTCAAGATTGATGTTGGTAATAATTTGCATTGATAATTGAGAACAAATCGTAGTGAGAACAAGACAATTCAGACAAATGCAATATCCAAATATTCATGGGCTTTTAGTACTTTGTGCATTGAATCCATTGTTCTTTTGTTTTATCAACAAAAAATAGAAATTCCAACAAAGAATTGCAACTAATAATATAACATAAAAATAATAATTCAAAAATGTATTCTTACTATAATTATATGTATCTCATGTTAAGAATAGCATAAGATGTTATATTAGGAACATTCTAAACAGAAAAATTAAATTGATCTAAAAGCAATTTATATAAATTTATATGAATTTTTCATTTAACCGATAATAGAATGTTTGTAATACAAAAAACTTGAAGCTAATAAAGAAACTAATCAGAACTTACTGAAAAAAACTTACCTTTAGTAGTAATATATATATGTGTGAATGAGTACAGATTTTTCTCGACGAAAAAGAAAAATAGATTTTAATAGTTTGTTAATGGAACAATCATATTCAAAATCATATCCATAGTTCCAACTACGTTTCTTTATAAAAATACTATAGATTCTCATACCTTTACTCTACCACATTCTCCACATCTTACGAAATATTTAAATCAAAATTATAACCTTTAACCTAAAAAATGAATTAAGTCCTACCGAATTAAGTTCTAGACCTAACGCCTAATCAAAAGAACAAATTTCTGAATTTTATATGCTATTTCTCACTGTACCACTTTCGATCTTGGATCGAATCCGGTTATAATTCCACCGATATCTCAGTTTGGATAGATCACTCGAACCCCACTCCAACTGTACAAATAAGCCACAAAGACAAATACACCCATCCTCCAAAGCAACGGCCGTAACCAACCGCAATTGTAAAACTACACGTGACGAATGCGCGAATAGGAAACGTTGCTTGATCGAAAATAGAACATGGACACGAACGAAGCTGTTTCCACTCGTGAGTGAAACATTGACCAATCCGGCATCGATGCACTCGTGACTCGTTTCGAACTTTTTTGTCTCTCTCGTTCGATAGGTATAGTAAATAGCGAAATGAGATGCGGTTTCTTCACGGGAATCCGACGACTGACTGGAGAATTCGCAGACGTGCGCCTTTAATTTAGAGCCACGGAGCGCCCTCGAGTTTTCACACTGCATACGCCTCGCTCCTGTCCATGTGTACATCGTCTGCGTGTATCCCGTACACAAATCCCTAGCCAAAAGTGGCTTTTCGCGTTGGATACCGTTGCTCGAGTGCTATCGACTGAATACACAATCCCACCGTGTTAATTGGCCAAAAAGGTCGCAACTTCACCGTTTTCAAAAAGTAGGATGTTTAAATTAGTCGATCTAACCTCTCGCGCGTGTTCTTCGAGAATGGATCGTGCATTGAAGATGGAGATCCTTTTCTTGGTATCCTCGTGTGCGTGACTTTTGACGAACAGCAGACAGCGATGTTCAATATGTTTGAGAGCTTTGCGAGACGTCGCAGTATTTTTATCAATTTTGGAAATTTTAATTAAAAAACAGAAGTTGATTTTCTAAAGCAATAATTTTTCTAAGGTAATTATTTTAATTATTGGAAATTTTTCTAATTTATGATAATATGAATTTTGATTTTAATAGATAATGTTTTTAATAGATAATGAAGATAATTTTAATTTATTTAATACAATTACAATTATTCTTTTTTTCATCTAATTGTAAATTGTATGACTTTATATTGTGTAAAATTTGGAAAATAAAAGTTTGAAATTTATAGTATTATGATATATTACATTTTTCTTTAGTGAATTATTTTTGATTATCAATCAAAAATATTTAATATAATTTTATCGCTTGAAGATGATTCCTAAGTATACATCTGCAAGAAAGGAGATCGAGTATGTAACGAATAATTGATGCATTTTTTGGAACAGTATTGTTGCGAATAGTTATGACAGTCAAAATATGAAAGATTGTATCTACGTATAATGTAATGTTCCATAACCTATTAGCTATATACATTTCTAAAAAGAAGATCGCGGGGTTACCGACCAAACAGGAAGATCTGTCATCAATCGTACTATTGTCCATAACCTCTAAAAACAAAGACGAAAACTAAATTTGTTAAATATTGTAAATTTTATAAACAAATTATTCTGAAATAAAATCTAGACGAGTGATTACATTTCTACGAAAATTTCAATATAATCAGATAGCAAATAAATAGAATTATACTCATTAGGAAAGATATTGGTACAGTAAAACATTAACACGGTATGATTGCAACTAGAGGTCATCTCTCTAGAGGTTGCTTGTATATTTTATCGTTAATTCAAAGAAGCTTCTCTGGAGACGTGCCCTAAATTTACTAGATTCTAAACTTCCTTAAGATATTATAAGATCGAGATCGAAATTCTTTTACATTGTATAGATATTGTACAGATATTCTGTTTATATTGTTTTCTTCGTATAAAATAAAATCATTAACACATAATTTTTTATAAAATACTAAAAATATTATTTAATTTCAAATAATTTTATATTCGAAAAAATAGTTATCGAATATTTTCTTTTTATAGAAAATAATAATATTATCGATTAAAATGTGCTTCGTTATTTTATACACGCTTCAGTAAAAATTTACGATTATATTGTGGATTTCATAATTATCTAAGCATATTAAGGTTACACGATTTCAATCAACATTTAACAGTATCGATTCTGAGATTTATAATGATTTCGGTTTTAAATTCTATGTTTTATCTCATAATAAATATTTTAACTATTGTTGAATAATATTGTGTATATTTAAGTAAATGTATATATATAAATTATATCTATAATCATCTTATTATAATCATCAATTATATCTTATATATATATAATTTAATCATAAAATTACCTACTTGAAAATTATCTATTTGAAAATCTTTAATTATCTTCTTTATTATCTTCTTTATTCTAATTCTTTATTTATTTTTAAAATATAATATGCAATAAAAAAATTGATATTGCAGAATCTTATAAGTAAATTATATATAACTAAAATCTTATAAGTAAATTACTTTTAAATTTAATTTTACTATAAATTTATAATATTATTTTTAAACATTTCAAAATATTCAAATACTTACAAACAACAGTGTATATTATATAAAGTTAGACACATACAGAGAATCAATTCTAGAGATCAAAATAAATATAAAAGTTGATATACAAAGATATAAAGTTAAGATATTTATTTATTAAGCAATTAAAAATTGTATTTAATATTACAAATAATTAATATTTAATATTTTTGAATACCAATTTTTATTTTTTGATCTCTTCTGATCTTTTAAATATAACACCTTTATATATCCCCTTTCCAATTGAATCAACAATATCTTTTCCAATATTTTCAAATTTCAAAATTGGACCAATAATTATTCTTTCAATACAACGAAATCCTATCTCAATTTTATCGCAAATAAAAGTTTCGTCCATTTTATAGAAATTGATGAACAATTTTTTCAATCAAAATTTTTTTTTAAATTACTCACCCATGTCGTCGATGATTGGCGCCATCCTGAGGGTAACCCCGACCAAAAGCAAAGACATGGTGAGAAGGAGGCAAGCTGTGGCCACGATCGTCCAACGCGCCCGTGGTGGAAGTTCTTCAGGATCGACGAGCTCTTCTTGAGGACCGGTATTGTTAATCTTGCATCGTTTCCGCTTCCTCTTTCTGCGTGGCCGGTGATACTTCTCCCGAGGTGCCTCGATCTTCTCAGTACCGCTCAAGATCTCCTCTTCTTCCAGCTCATCCGTTACGTTCAACGCCACGTAATCGTCGTCGTCGTAGTGGATCTTTCTGCAAGATATGGAATTTTTTGCTTTCTCGTTATTTTTGTTAAACGTTTGGTTGTAATTTTGAAATGAATTTTGAAACTAGCAATGAACGATGTCGCGATAGAATTATATTTTAAAGTGTAATTGAAAAAGTACAATAGAAAAAACTTTGTTAATGAATTTGTATGATACAAACGAAGCAATAATATAATAGTATAGTAATTTTTTGATAAGCGCAGCATATTAAGTGATGTATATCATTTTTCGTTTATCATGAAGTAAGGTTATGTTTTATGAAAAGACTTTTTGTAAGAGATACAATAGTTGATTATTTATTTTACAGTATAATAGTAAATTTAAAATTGCTTTCAGTTATATGATTGCTTAAAAAAAAGTAAAAATATTAAATTTTCTTTTCCTTTTTTATTCAACAGATAGAAAAAATGTCTTATTTCTTAAGCTTTTTGACAAATTGATACACAAGATACAAAAAAAAAATCATACTAAATTATGCAACATTATTTTTAAAAAAATAAATATCTTAGATTTATAATTGTATAAATGAAAATACAGTTAGAATTTATTTACAAAAATTGATTATCTTTAATTTGGTAGTGTTATAATTTTTCATATGAAAAATTAAATACAATACTTAATTTGAAATAAAAAATATTGAATTAAAATAATTTTAATCAACGCTATATAATGTAATGATAAAAAAATGAAAAATTTCGAGATTTGTGATCCACAGATTGAGAATCGCTGTCCTAGTCTATCCAACTCGAAGATTAAAGGAAAGCAAAGGAAAAGCAAAGCAATTTCCCTTGGATAACTTTCGCTCATGTAATCGTGAAAAGATACAACTTGTGGTCGTGTTCTCCATTATCCAGTGCAATATCTTACGATATTGAATACTATATTGTAGTAGAGATATAAATCTGCAAGGAGATCCGTAAATTATAGACAATTGCAGAAGTATTAGATTAATTTGGTTCAAGAAGTAAATATAAAAAGTTCATCTTTTCTAAAATCGAGAATAATTATAAAAAATGACGAACAAAAATATACATTTATCCAATCGATTTTTTTTAAGCTTTCATAATAATACGAATATATGCAAATATTTTACTTTTATTCTTAATTTTCTCGAATTAAAAAAAAAATTTAACACTTTTGCTTCGAGAGTTTGATCAAAATTAATCTTTCAACTCAATTATTTTATTCTCTTCTCTATTTAATTTTTATATAATCGTACATAATCATCTGTTTTCAGGATCGGGAGACATTCTGTGTAAAGTTTCCAAAACTACAAAATTGAAATTAATATTTAATAGTTTCCAAGATCTACGCCGAAAATACTTGAATACAAGAGTGAAACTTTATAACATTGACGAAGTTTCGTTCAACCGTTAAATATTTCAATACACTTTTGCAATCTATGTCTTGGAAGAACCCACTATTAGAGCAAAGTAAAATACTGCATTATACTTTGCAAACTAAATCGATACTTGTAGTTGCTCGACTAATAAATTAGAAGTTGTGAAATCGACATTTGATGTGTCAGAATTTTAAACATTATCGAAAACAGTTAATTTTATTTGAAGAAAAATTACATTTATAATAATTATATTGAAATGATAAATTTTATAAAATTTCTCTAAAATTTAAATTCTAGTTAATCAAAATTTTAAGTAGGAATTTTTATTTTGAATAAAATTATTGTGCTATTATTGTCGAAAGCAATCTTATTGAAATTCTAACGTGTAATTATCAAATTAATATAAATAATAATTTCAATCAAAACTTTAATTCTGTTGATACGCGTTTATTTAAATAGTTCAACGAAATTTAACATACAATTTAACATACACGATATTTAAAATTTTAATACGAAATCCCGATTTTAATCAAGTGACAAATCGATTTCCTCGAGAAAGACTATTTATATCGTATTCTTCAAAGCATTTTTTTTTCATGAAATATTTATTAAATTTCGCAAGGAAAATATTCAATGTGTCTCTGGGATAGGAACTATATTGTATATTTTTACATTTATTACGTTTTATTTTTTAATTAAAATATCCTTTATACAACAATAGATTTGAGACATTTTAAAATTTTATTTTATTCAACTGAAATGAAAGATGAAAAATGTAATATATATCGATTTATATGTTTCATTGAATTAATAAGTAAAATACGATGTAAAAAGACAAATATTTCAAATCAAAAGTGTATTAAAAAAAAAATTTATATATAATGAGATACAAAAAGAAAAAAGTTTTTTTCTAAATAAAATTATATATTAATCCTCGAAAATTTTTCTGAATTACAAAATTTGTTACAAAATAATGGAATCTTTTAAAACTACTATATTAAAATAAAATTGAATTTTACATTATAAAATACTTGATTGAAACCTCGATATATCTAATTATAATAAATTTTCCATTTAAATATAGAAATATATTGCAACTGTTATAAAGAACAAAATATTTTGCAAATTCTATTATTCTAATTCGACAATTGGACAATTTTGAAAAATAAAAAAAAGTTTGCAATTTGTACAAAATTAATAAACTACAACCTGTAAATGATCAAGAAATATAATTATTGTTATATTAATTTTATCATTGAAATTCTCATTCAATAGTTGTACAAATCTTTTAATTCATCTCACATTTTGCACTTATAATATTGTTTTAAATAAATTTGGGACACATCGATAAAATGCTGTATATAAGTTAATCGAATATCAATTTTTTACCGACATCGCTGATATCAATTTCTGATGAATTAATTCACTTAATGGCAACGTATTTTGTTCGTTAAGAAATCAGGAAATTAATGAACGCGTTATATTTACCGCGGCATCGTTCCTAATCCTTTAGCGGGTTAATCCATAATTAAAGACGTTTCAACTTTCGTACAAGTGGCTCGATCCAGAAATGTGTCGGACAAAGCCGCCTGATAAAACATCTGACGTATTCGTAATATAGGTCATGCCATATTTTTCAAGTATTACTTTTTAAACTGAGATTAAATGAAGAAAAGCGTATATATATATATATATATACACACGTCCTGTGTATAATCACGTTGCACGTGTACATATTTCAATACGTCTTATAAACTTGAACAAGAGAAACCGATATCTATCTTATAGGTTATCTTATAGACCGATAAAATAAAAATGTAAAAAAAAGAAAAAAAAGGTTAACTCGTAAAATTTAAAAGAAAAAGAACCTGAAGAATAATACACATTTATTTAATCTTCGCGAATTGAATGAAATTACTAGTGATTTTTATAATAAATAAAATTTAAATATATATATATATAGCGTGAAAAAATTTGCGATTATATAACGAAAATAAAGATTAATGAGGGGGGTAGAAATGAAATTGGAAGGAAAATCAAGGAATCTTGGAAGAGAATAAGATCGTAATTGGAAGAATCATGATAAAAATATGGATAGAGGTGCTTCAGCGTGCGGCAGTTTCTAAAGGAGGGGAGTGGGGGAACCACATCATTACGTCGAACAAAAGAAGGGCTATTGTCGATCTTATGCCGACTGTATACGCTGTACAAACATATTATATATTGCTTTGGCTCGTAGAAACGTGTTGTTTCTGTTGTCTTTTAAATCTGGTGGAGCTGTAAGTGGTATGGTCCAATGATAAGTTAGATTTTGGTATAAATACTACCATAACGTATGGTGATAATGTAGAGAGAAATTAAAAATAATTTCTAATGTTTCTTTCAGTTTCGTTTAATTGGAGAATAATTAAAAATTAAACGATTTTTAAATATTGTATAAAATAACACACAGCTATTAGTATTAATATTAATTATAAAATGAAAATCATTTTTCTCAGAATGATCTCGTGTTAATCGATGTTCTATTGCATAAGAAAACGTTCGAGGCTTCAAAAGTATGAAGAAAATTTGTTGAAAAAAAATCCGTATGAACATAATTTCAAAAATGAAACTCGATACAAAACAATTTTAATCAATAAGTAAAAAAATCATACTTTTACATTAATTTTTCACTGCATAAAATGTATGAATTTCAAATTTTACAGTTTTTTTTATCTTCCATTTCCAATAAAACATATCCTCGTCTTAATATAAAATTAATCAAAATTAAAATTATAATTATGTGAAAATTAAATTAAAAGCAATGTGAAATTTATCTTCGTACGTACAGAAATCGTGCACTGCTGCACTCCTGAGTAACGTTTAAAATGAAAAAGAAAAAAAGAAAGAAAGAAAGAAAGGAAAAACTCGATCGTCGAAGCGGATTGATGAAAAAGTAAATGCCTCCTGGCAAAATAACGTCTCTCCTCTTGATCTTTTCCACGTAACAACCGTCACCGACAATCTGAGTTTCATTACACGGTCGAATACGCTTTGTTCGCCTGGCGATCCTATGAAATGGTATTGGATGGAACATCTAACGAAGAGACCAACGATGTGCAACTACGCACCGACGATGACCCAGTTCTGCAGTATATTGCATTTAAATCGAGTTCCTCCCCTCTCTCTCTTTCTCTCTTTCTCTCTTCTCTTTTCTTTGCAAACACGCCTACGAATGTCTCCTCGTCTCATCCTTTGAAATTGCAATGTTGCAAAGGGGTATTTGTACCAGACGGAAATAAACAAGGTACAGTGTGAAAGTTGAAGCGATATTTCCAGGGTTTTTAATGTTTAAGCTCGAAGAAAAATGTTTGATTATTTTTGTAAAACGTTTTGGATTACGATTTTTATTATTTCTTTGTTTATTCTGTTCGTGAAATTTTTAATCAAATTTTAATTATCAATTTTCGTTTCTTGTCGCCATTTCCTTAGAGGCTGAAATTTTTAATCTTTCAAATTTTTACTTTCAATTCAAAGTTAGTTCAATAAATTATTCTGCTACATATTTGTGAGTTTCAATAACTTTATCTATCCCTAAAATTTTGTGACAGTAAAATTGCGAATTCAAAATTACAAAAATTATTTCACTAAATACTTCGAAATAGTTTTAATTCTAAACTACAGATTTCACCACTGCCTATTTCTCTTTATTTTCTCTCTAAATTACAACAATTGAAATGTTGAAATTGCAATTTAATGATAATTTCATAGTCAAACTTTTCAATTCGAAATCGTGAAAATTTTATTATTTCAAGTATTAAAAATTTTTTTTTAATTTTAATCTTAAACGATCATCGATATAATAATTGCATTGTAGAAACGTGACATTTTTTCTTTCTTATTACCAGATGCATTTCTGATGAATTTAATTATCAGAAGATGATGAATTGATCGATTCGAAAAAAAAAATGATTAAATGTATCGAATAACGTATTAACATTTTCAATCGTGACGATGAAACATTTAACAAATACATCATCACGATATAATTAAATATTTACATCAATAATCAAATTCATTTGTTTCAGAGATACAAAGTGATTGTTATCAGGGAATAAAAACAATTACATGCTACAATATATAAATACAATAATTTAGAAAATTAGATCCATCCATAAGGATCGACGAGAAAATTAAGAAAAATAATTAAATGGTAGAAAACAAACATCAAATATTATTAAAAAGATAAACCACTTTGTACTCTTTCATAGAAGAAAGAATAGAATCAATTGATTTAAAATTTATGATTTTTGTTCCAAATCTTCGCATAAATCGACATAACCTAACTAACCTAATGACGTTAAAATATCGTTGCACAGGTTTAAAATTCTTAAGTTTCATCGTATTTTATTATCGTAAAAGATGATACGATAAAACTTTCTTGATGATACGAATGATCTAACACGTGACATTCTAAATAACACGAAATACTACGAGTAGACTTACAATTGAGCAGTACTTTGGGGAAAATATGAGGCACTTCGGTGCAACTGTGGATATTCACAGGAATCGCTGAGAGTTTCTCGAGTCCTTTCAAAGTTTATCAATGCGAGATCTTGATCACCATCCATCCCAAAAAGCTCTAAACGTGAATCAAGACCGGCCGGGACGTCTTGGATTACACCGTGAAGGATGTGCGGGCTTTTCGAGTGTTTGCGCTTTTTTTTTGGACGTCGTGGACTTTCTGACGCTCTCCGCCGTGTTTTACCTGCAACAATGCGACATTTATTTCCATTTATCACACGAATACGAACAATGCGTGTCGACGTTGAAAGTCAATCGAATGTAGTCGATGGTATTCCTTGAAAAACACTCCAGAATAATGGTTTAAATTTCCAGTTGACAGATCCGAACACCGAATCAACACTGAATTATGAAAGTAAATATTGATCGAGAAAGAGGAATCTTTGAACTGTGCAAGCGATTTTCAAAGAATTTGTATACCGACTGGTCTCTGAAACCCTTGTGAAAATATTCAAGCATATTAATTTTTCTTATTCAATAGAATCTCGATTATTGGAATTTCTATTAATGGAACAATCAATTATCATGTTTCGAAGGTTTTTTTAGCTTTTTAATAGAAAAACAGAGTTACTTATTCGAATAACTGTGACATTTCTGCTTCCAACGATGGAATTTTTTATCGAAATTTTATTTCAATATAATCATTTGCAATTAATAATTCACGAGATATAAAAATTGATAAAATATTTTAATGTCAATCACAAACGAAGTATAGCAATTACGAGTGATGTTTATTTAATATAATTTACGATTTGCATCAATCACATTATGGATGTCTTTCATCGATAACACAAATTTTTTTATTTGAAAAAAGATTTACATTAATCAGGATAATTGTACGTGAAAATGTTGGAAAATATATTTATAAAGTAGAAATTATGTATTTTAGGATAAATTTTATGAATGTTACAATGTTATCATTGTATTTATCGATTTACGCTTTGTGCAAACTATTCTTTGACGTAAGCTAACCCTACGTCAAAATATAAATTACATCGGCGCACTTTACATAGAGTAAAATTTATTTTTACAATAAGTTAAACTTAGACACAGAGGCATTAAAAATGAATATAATGTGTATTTAGTGTATTTTTGAAATTTGATGATATTCGAGATGTTGAAATTTCAAATAACATATCATGCTTTTATTACATAATTCATAAGTAATGGCTGTTGTATAAAAGATATTTATCATGTATAATCGTTACAGCATAGTTTTAGAATAATTTTTCTATGAATTGATTACTCAATTTTCTATAACTTTTCATTTAATGATATAATGAATTTTATAAACTACTGTAAAAAAAATTAATATTAGATTTGATCTATTTTGAATATATAGAATATAATTTAACAGTCAAATTACCAATCAATAATATGTATTTCCATATATATTACACACGAATTATTAGGATTGAAATCTAGTATCATGAAAATTATTATACATAAATTATATATAATTACACTTTTGTTTAACGATACTATTATTAATTTTGTCAAAAGTGCGTCAAATTTTAGAAATTGTGAAGATATCTGAGATCAATTAATTCGAATAACTCTTGTGAATTTGAAAGTAATTATTTATTTATTTATAATTATTTCTATATCACGACAAAAATTTTTTTCTTTAAAACACCCTGCATTGAAAATTTCTATTTCGATTGTGTGTGCTTTTGTGCATATGTTTGAACTGTACACTTTTTTCCCAAGTATATAACATCATAAAATAAATTCACAATTACTATGTCTCATCACGTTGCGCATTTACGAATAAACAATGGCGTGCTTAATCGTGCACTCTCTGTATGCAACATGAATAGAACATTGATTAATGATCCATCGTATCTACAATTGACAAAATGAATATTTAATTCTATTGCTGGTAAAGTTTCATTAAACGCAATTTCCAATTACGATAATAACGCATGAACTGTTTCAAACTGTTTGCAAAATGTATATAACAAAACATCAAGTTTTTTCCCTGATCTTACTTCGCCCAAAATGAATTCATTTTCGATACATTCTCATCACGAGAGAAAGAGAGAGAGAGACTAGTAATCGGTCGATAATAATTTCACGAAGATCTAATGGAAAGCATGAATATTTGAATTTCTGTTGGAAAATGATTTTCATCAGATGCCCTTAATAACCTTTTTCGTTTGTGGCTGTACGTGGGTCGATCGTGAGTCATTAGTCCTCTCTCTCTCATCCATTTTTCATTTTCGCTCGTTTTCATCCCACAAAATCTCGTAAAGAAATTGTATCCCTGTCGAGTGATTGTCATCCATCTTGATAGCATCCATTTACCAAATCGTTTTTGTTCATTCTTTTTTTTTTATGGGAATAAAAATAAAAAAAATCGTATTAGATTGTTTTAAAAGTCATGCAAAGATTTGTTTTTAAAATCTACATGATTTTACAGTGATCGATTTTTTTTTCTAGAAAATTATCAAGTCATTGGATTATTAAAATAACAATGGAACCAACTTGTTAATTTTTTAATATTATTAATTAATAAATTTTTGTAAACAATTTGATAAATAGAAAAAATCGAATTTGTGATTAATACATAATTGATGATTTGATAAATTATTTTATATTTTCAATTATTTAACTTTAAATATAAATACTCGTGCGCGAATAATCGGTCATCGAATGATCGAAATTCGGATAATTAGTTACGTGAAAATACTTTAATTAATAGAATAATATTAATAATATCATATATTTGAGTATAAATAAAATTTAAACAAATTATCATTGTCAAATTTGATGATTTTATGTAAAAAAATATAAATATAATTCTTGGATCGTCATCAGTCAATTCTAATATTTACTTATACTACTTACTTACACTTATACTACTGAACGGACTTTTCACTTTGATTCTTTTTTACTTTTGAATCGTCCTTTGATACTTTTGAGTATCTTCTCAAAGAGAATCTAATTTTTTTCCAATACAATAATGATTCAAGTGTCATTAAATTGACAGTAAATGAAAACCAATAAATTTCAAAAGGTAATACATTCTTAATACGAAATTAATACGAGATCGAAAAAAAAAAAAGTGTCATCACTTCAATTTCGAATAATTTCTATCTGCTCCACATATTGATTCGCCCATCGATGCAGTCCACCGAGAGAACTAAATCCAATTAAATGATTTAATATTCGATAATCGCGGGGTTAATTAATGCAAATTTTCTTGCATGCATCCATTATATTCCCTGCTCTCTGTTCTATTTCCTGTATTATTTCGTTCGTTGCATTTTCTTCATTTAAGTGTAGACACAAAACGTTGCAAAATCGATGCAACTTTTGACAAGAATTATGCTTATTGTTTGATGCTGAGCGTTTCAGAATTGTGGGACAATTCGGGGAGAAAATTCAAGAATTGTGAAAGATTTTCTTGAAGAAAAATCTTTAAGAGGCAATTTAACCTTCAAACAAACACTCCCTTTTATGGGTATTGCGTTGTTTCAAAGGGATAAAGAGAATTCAGACAAAACACAAGTCAAACACTATCATCAGACCATTAAAGTTTGCTGTGGAAACTTTCTGTTTTAAAGAGCACCTTGGATATTGTTGCAACCTTCTCAAAGTGATCCCCTTTAACATTAATTTGTCAAAGATGCGTAGAATAACTCATACAGGTATTGGCAAACGTATAATAATTGATCTTTTGTATGAAAATATAATATAACGCATAAATTATATTTCCCTTTTTAATATGATCATATTTTGTATAAGAAAATCATTGTAATATAACATATTACATACAATATTTAAAGTTTAATCTTAATATGCTTCAAAAAATTAATCTTTCAAATAAGATTTTATTATTGAAAGAAAAATCTTTGAACTTTAATTAAACTTATTACACAATAAAATAAAAATTTTAGATTAAAACAATTATTAAATTAATTTCCTTCAACTTTTAAGTAAAATTAGAAAGTTTTTTTAAGAATCAGATTTAATTTACCTTCTCTAATAAAAAATGAAAATGACAAAAATTTTTAAATATTTTTAAACACTACATGTGACATTTTAATAAAATCTCAGTTGTAAAACAAATATAAAATACTTAAGAAAATTAAATATAAAACAAGTATAATTTCTTTATGTTACACACAACTTCGTATATAAGACAAAAAACCAAAAAGAAATCTATTCCTCTAATACATGATAATAATAAATCACTACATTTTCTTTTTCAAAAGAATTCAAACGTTCTGAATTCAACTTCTCTAAGAAGTAAGAAAAGGTACAATCAAGTCTTGATCTTGATCCAACTCACCATGATGCCCATTGTGCCGATGATCGGTGGCGTCGTCGATGAAGTCGTTGCACGGCGCCGAGTCGTGCCTCCTACGATGATGATGGTGGTGGTGGTGGTGGTGGTGATGATGATGATGACTCTTCCTTCGATGTTGGTGATTAAGGGAGGAGGAGGCGGTCGATGTTGAGGTGAGTCTGAGCCGGCGAGGGCTGGCCGGCGCGCTACCAGAACGCTTGCCCAAGGCCGAGGATGCCTTGATCGCCTCCACCTTGGTCTCCACCAGGGCGGCGAGGACGGCCTCGAGGCGTGCCACCTCCATACCACTGCCACCATCGTCCGTGGACACTGCCTTGTCAGCGACATCGGAGGTGGACGGAGTCACCGTCATCATCTCTTCGCCTATCCGGGCCACATTACGTTCACCGGCCTCGATCGCGACCACTTTGTAATAGGAACCGTCGCGGGACTTCTCCAAGGCCCGCTGACCGAACGGTCACAAAACCGACGCACCAGAATCCTCCCCCTTCTTCTTCTTCTTCTTTCCTCTTTCTTCCACGGCACTATCCACTGAAAGATCTCGAATGAATCGGGACAACATGTAGCCGACTATCTTCTCTCTTCTTTCATCTTGTGGAGAATCCGTTCGAGGTCTCTAATCAAGAAGAATGGACTTCTCAGGTTTACCGATTGCTTCACGACCGAGGATTTCGAAAGGAACGATTGTCATTGTTATCCGCTTTCGATAAGCTTCTCGACAAATTTTTCTCAACGATTTTTGCTAATTCGATGATGATCGATGCTGGTTGAACAGGAGGATCGTTCTCTGCCTCGATTCGGATGGGGTTCAATGGGAGAAGTTAATTAGACCATCGATGAAGTAAATACGAAAAGATTCTTCTGTCTTTGTTTCGGATTAGATTTGCCTTGTCAGAGAACAACGACAAGGGTTTCGTGCGAATTAATTTATTTTTCAGAATTCGAATTATCCATATACCCGTCTCTTTCCTTTTCTCGATTTACCGCAATTTGAGGAGCAACTCGATGTAACGCCTCGAACTTGATCCCCCGTTTAAGCACGAATAAAGAACGTGCTCGACGGCCCCTGAATAAGAGCTTTCCGCCGCGACCGCCTCAAAGAACTTTCCACCTTAACCGATCAACGATCCACCGCACTATCTGACGACAGTTATCAAAAAGAGAACGTACGACGAATCGGCGAGTTCATGCTTGGTTACACACCAATATTTAAGTGGATTTCGATCTGTCTCCATCGTAACTCGACACTTTTCCACTCTTACGTCATTGAGTTCTTCTCTTTTTGTCACAAGACCCATTCAGCCCGTTCGCCCGTCGCTTCCAACCGATTGGCCAGAATTAGTCACACTCCAGACACATCTGGTCGATCGATCGTTCGATATTTCGGTCCACTCAAACGAGATCGGAATTAGTACCGTTGCAATCGGTTTCCCGAGTGTTTCGTGTGTTTGCTAGAGATTTGTCGAGCGGCTCGAGGCTTCGAGAGGAGATCGAACTACGAAGTGTTGACCGTGGTGACGCTCTCACGAAATGATGAAAGAAAGGAACCGGCAGAAGTGGCGGGGTAACTCGTTCTCGCGTGGCCAACTTCCCTCGACCCTTCCTGCCTTCTCGCGTACCTAATGACCTCGTTCCTTTGTGGAGCTTGAAACGTAGCTTGGTCGAAACACGTAGCCATGTTAGGCAGCGTTCGTTGTGGAACACCAACGGTCGTGTGTTCGTGTCAAGTGTGTTGTCGAAACTGAGAGAGAGAGAGAGAGGAGGAGGAAGAGAGAGAGAAAGAAGGAAGTCAGAAGAAGCTACCTACTCTAAATTATCACCGAGCATCCACGACGAAGATTCGACAATTCATTCGTGTTATTCTCATCCCTCGAACCTCGTTCACTTGATCGATCACGAGGATAGAGAAATTTGATCAAAGTCGACGCATTTCTTAATTTCTCTTTTTAGGGTCGACGATTGTTGAAGCATCACTTTCCATATATATATACATCTACCAAGTTCGTTAATACGCGTTCTTCAAAACTTTTTTCAACGTTCGATTCTCAGACGCGTAAAATTTGAAAAGTAATCTCTTCGTCAGCTGAGTTGGATCGACTCGATCCTATGCATTCTCGTCGGGTGATTGATCGCCTCTGTCGGGAACGCGTAATCCCATTTCGCTGCCAAATTTTCCCACTAGAATTCTTTATCGCGTGACGATCGACACGGAGAAACTGGCGAGCTCGTTGCTCGTTAACAGTGTCCTTAACAAGTCCCCAGTGGCGATAAACGAAAGAGGAGGGACGTTGATGGGCAATCGAAACGAGCAACCCGTTGCCTGCGAGGCTCGAGCGCGAGAGTGCTCCTCGTTTGACCTATTAAACTCGGTAAACATTGATGCGGCTCTCGTACGAAACGAAATCCCGAATTTACACCGTGTCCATTAATCACGTTTCGAGCATCGAAACACGCGGGGCATCATCCATCTTCGTTCGCGTCCGTTCCAAAGCTCCGCCAACGGACAGAAAACGAGAAACGTGTCGTCGAGGCACGGCCGAGTCGAGGAGCTGCGAATACGCAGCGGCAGCCGAGGTACGCACGGGTTGCGTCGTTCAGGGGCACTCGTGGGATACCAGCGCGGTGATTCCCGGCGGATCCATAGCTGGGGGAGCAACGGTGGCGTGACGAACGTACTCGTCGGTGCGGTTGCTCGTGCACAGGCGGCAGCTATGAGACTCCTTTCTTTCTTTTCCTTCTTCGCGGGTATCGCGACGGACACGTCACCTCGAGCACGTTGCCACTACGTTGGCTGGCACGTAATTCGGTAGTACGATGCGTGTCGGCGCGGTGGCGCGGTCTACGCACATCCCAGCAGGGAACTGCGTGCGCGAGTAGTAGCGATCGCTCGAATACTGGGAAGCGTGGTGGAGCAGACAGGGTTGGTAGGCAGGTGGCCGGTCTGGCAGGGATGCGTTCAGCCTTACCCCTTCCTAATGCCACTTCCACCACCAGATGCCACCCTCCTTTCGCCTCGGACGCCCCCTCCGGCGACCTCCCTTTCTGCCCATAGTGCGGTCACCTTTGCCTGTAGTCGCGGGATATCGCGATTTTTCTTTTCTTTTTCTTCCTATCTTTGCTCGCGTAAACGGTATTAAGGGGTTCGAGGAAAATTGCGTAAAGGGAGGGATTGGTATTGGGAATTGGTCGGGAATTTGTTCGAGTAATGATGCAGTCGATTCTTTTTTCGGGTAATGGATGATATTTGTGGGATTTTGTCGGGATTAGTATCGAGAGGTTTGACGGGATAAAGAGGGAATTAGTGAATTTAGCGTGTTAGGAGGCTCGAACAAATTGAAGTAAATGAATAAATAGATTTGATATTTGGTACTTTTAAGGAGAAATTCAATCTGCTCGATATGATAGTTTTTTTCTTTCTTATTCACTTTTGTTTAAATATGAGTATAATATTGGGGTTTAAGATGAGGTTTGACATTATTGAATGTTTGTATTTAACGAATACATTAATTTTTTGTACAATAATGGCATTAGCATAGAAATAATTTATTTATTATTATGTGAAAGATTACGTGCATTAAATAAGTGAAATTTGTGATTGTATTAATTACAATAAGTGTTTTATCGTATTGCGAATCATTGGAAATAAGATAAATCTTTGCGACTTGACTTTTCCTTAGATTCCTCACGTACTTTAACCTTTTATCCTTGTCGATATCTCCTTTCACTATTTCAACAGGAACATGTTCAGCCTATAAAAATCAAATCACAGGATAAATCTTCACGTGGGATTATCTTTTAAATTGTATCACAGGAAAACAACTACCAATGTTAATTATTCTATTCTATGATCCATTGATCATAAAAATTCCAAATACACGTACATATCAAATTTTAATTTATACGCAACAAAATTATTACCGAGGAAATTTTAGTGATTCTGGTATTAAAATTAAAAATGAAAAATACGTCAGATAAAAATGTTTAAATTAAAGGAATAATTATATTTATAAAATCCTTTTTTTTTCATTCTAGTTTTTATTTAATTATTTAATAATAAATGTTAAGAGTTAAATGCAGTATATAAAACACGTAGATATATAAACTTTGTAAAGTATTAATTTTAAATGAAGTATTAATTTTCATTATATCACAACTGATTAAATATAGAATTTAATTAACTTTTTTCAAAAAAAGTTTATCCTTAAAATCCAGATAATCGAATGTATAAATAATGTGTAAATAAATTATTTTCTATTTTAAAATTTTTTCCATAGTCGCAAACAAAAATTGCATAAAACTTAACAGACCTCAATATGGATTTGGAAAATGTTCTAGGATAAATATTATCTCATAGAAAAATGTGCAGAAACAATGTTCTTTTCTTTCAATATTTTTCCAATTATTATTATTGTTTGATAATTTTAATAATAATTTAATCGCAATATTATAATAACAATTTATTAAATTAATAATGTTTAACAATATGTAAATAATACATCTGAAATATAAAAAGCCACTTTAATTGTATTTATTTATGTAAATTAAAAATAATAACTTAAATAAATAAATTAAATTACAAATAATATTATTTTTCATCATTTTATGTGGAAATAAGATTGATTGATCTTTTTTGAATACAATTCAATTATTTTTCAAAGCAACTTAAAAATTTTAACTCAAAAAATAAACGTGCGTAAATCGCGTGCTTAAATTTTTATGAGAAGGCATCCTTTGTTACATTCTTGTACCGTATGGCGAAGAATCCCAAAACTTTCCACGACTCGTTTATAATTTAATCCTAGAATTCCTTAGACCATACTATCCTGCGGTATAAACTTTATATCTAACTACGTCACGCAACTCGTGCGTCATGAATAATAAAAACTAAAAGAAACAATATTACAGTTTTATTGGGAAAAATCTTTTCAACAAGATCAATTCAAGAAATTATTTCTCCAAATCTTTGAAAATTATTATGATTCAAAATATTTTTAATATTGCAATAAATTATTCCAAAATATATAATTCATGAGTAAAAAAAAATATTATTATATTATAATGGAGTAATTATGCAATAATTTACTATAATTTGTGATTTTTTTCTTTCAAAATTACATAAAAATGCATTTTTGATAGAGTAAAATAAATATAAATTTTTTTACCATAAATTAATAAATTATAATAAAATATAAATTAATACCAGAGATACAAATCTTTAATCATTTTTTTTTATTTGCTGCGATAAGCATTTATTGTATACCATATAACAAAATAAATAAGTGTTGAAAATTTTCATTATAAAATCTTTATAAATAATTGCATATAAACGTCATAAACTATAAAAATATCGTAAAATGATCAAATTATAAAATATTTTATTGTCTTTAATACAATAAATATAAACAGCAAATAACAGCAAAAAAATTTTTCTTTATGGAATAATATTTTAATTTTATAATATAATTAATCTTATAAAATTGCTGTTCATTAATCTAATTCAATTACAATTTTTTATAATACTAATTTTGAAATTTTCATTAATTTATTAATTACCTATTTTATAAGAATATTTTAAAAGTTAAAATATATAAACGACAAACTTCTAGATTATTTTATTTCGTTTATGAATATAATATGAAAATACTGAATAACAAAGTACAAAAATAAAATGATAATTATTATCATTCTAATAAAGATAATCTAAACGAAGAATTGTCATTTGTAATCTCAATTTAGCAACTTTTATATTACGTGAAAAAATATATGTTATTTTGAAAAAGATTCTTCTTGGAAGAAGATTTATATCAATTAAAATTTACGTAATAGATAATGTTCATTATATCTATCCAATTAAAAATAATTTAATAAATTGTACATTCAAGATATTTCAATGAAAGAGAATCTCCATTTTTTTAAATGAAATTGTAACATTAATATTAACGAGCATCCAAACTTCAAAAAACTGTTTATTCCTTTTAACAACTTTGGAAATAGGATCGGAGGGATAAAACGTGAAAAGTATCTCCATTTTTCACTTTAAGTTATCGTTGCTAGAATTATACTTACATGAATGTGAATATTTTCCACCCTACTCTACAATTCTCTAAAGTTCACGACGTAGCATATGGATGATATCAGCTAGTTTTATATTCGAATATTTTTTCAAAATAAAGAAATCAAAAAATTTCCATATTCGAAATTTACTATTATTTTGTTGAATTTCTTCTTGTCTTTTTTTTATTTATTTTATATATTTTATATATTTATTTTATTATTATATATTCAATTATAATAATATAATTAATTATAATATTAAACTTTGAGCGATATTTTATTAAGTTAAATTTTTATTCGACGAAAATTGAAATTCTGTGATGGCCGTCAATATTCTATCCACGGCACGAAATATGTTAATATTGTTCAATCAGAAATTGTATTCTTTAGAATATGACATTGTAGAAATACAAATTTATTCGGTATAGCTATAGATAGAAATTTATCAGGAAAATCATTGCGAAAATAATTTGATTCCAAGAACGAGGTCATGTTCATAAATAATACTTTTCTTATCTGAAAAAAAATATGGAAGACAATATTAAGTTCTTGATACACAATTATACGATTCCTCATTTGCATTTGAATATTTAAATATCAGAATATTCGTTATAATATTGTGCAGAATAATAAAATTAATTGAAAAACAAAAAGTCGGCATATATTTTAATAAAAAAATAAATATTCGTAATATACAAACATGAAAATATTCGATTTTTTTAACAACATGTGTGTATTCTCAAGTTATTTAAAAATTATAATCAGAAAAATTAAAAAATTACAAATTATTAAATGAATCATTAAATATTTCAATTATTTTGAAAATTTAACGCACAAATAGCAAATGTTATAAAATTTTTATATATATTTCTTATTGAAAAGAAAATAATTTTTATCACTTATGATATTTTACATTTTATATTATTATTCAAGTAGAATAATTGATCAAGTGATAAAAGCCTCTATCTATACAATTTTCATTTTTAAATGCCAAATTCGAGATATTGTCGAGAATTAGAAATGGAGAGTTGTTCTAGACTTTTGCAAGTTAAACACGAAAACTTCATAGGATTCCTACCTGTTGCCTCATGCCGACGAATGCAGACTAATTAGAGGAAAAAAAATTTTTTTTTTTTTTTAGCATTTAACTCATAATTTGACACCTAAAATCCTGGCAATATATATAGGAAATAGAAGGATTTTGTTTTCTAAAAATAGAAAATTTTCTACTATTTTTCTTAATATCACATTGATCATTAAATTTTTTTAAATTAATCCTCACTTAACGATTAATATTATAAACTTTTTTTAAAACTTGATCTCACAACACAAATATAATACGTTTCTATTAAAAAACGTATTTTGTTGAATCTGTGTAAAACAACGATAAAATTATTATTTTAGTTTTTTTAGATCGTAATTATTTCGAAATTAAAATAATATTCTTTCCACTTTGATGTTCTTCTTCTCTAGAAATAGATTTTAAAGAAGATTTTAATTTTTTATTTTAAAATTTCACTTTTCAACGTATGCTCTTTATGAAATAATGATAATTCTGAGAGGATGTTCAGACAGTTTTATCAAACTACATACAGGAATCTTTTTATCGTGAAATTAATTTTCAGCAACTTGTTTGAAGCAACTCACGGTATAAATGATTAATACATTAAATAAGAAATTAAAATTAATAACATTTCCAATCTCTATATCATTAAAAATTAAATTTGTTACATTTTATGCAAAAACTCTTTTTATTCAAGATAAATCTAGAAAAAATGATATTTCAAAGAAAAAAATTTATATATTTATAATAATATAAAATCACTTTTTATATATACTGTTTTAAAATGTCTTTTGTGAACAGATATGGGAGTTGGACTGATCAATAAAAAAAAAAGAGTATGTTTTTTTAAATTATTATATAAAATTCAATCAAATATAAAAATATAAAAATATAATAAATCAATTGTATATAATATTTTATTATAAAATCATATATAACAGAAAAAAATAATTAAAATAAAGAATCAAAATTTTATAATAAAAAATTTATATTTATTAAATATTATATTAAAAGGTTGATGTAATATTTAAAAATAAAACAAATGAAGCTTTCAGAATAAAAAGTTGTTATAAAATATATATGTAGTATATAATATATATATTATAAAATATTGTATAATAAAAGAAAACAATAAAAGTATTTAAACAAACTATTTAAAATTTTATAATGAAAAATTTCAAATATTTATGTATACCAAATGTAAATTAGAAACAAGAAAGATATTTTCTTGGAGAAATATAAACGTGTATTAAAAAGAGGAAAGATATGATAAATGGAGGAAAGTTTGATGTCTATTTCACAAATTTTAACATAGCTAACAGATCAACAGCTTTCAATGCGCAATATCGTGCATACTTTTCCAATATTTTCCAAGTTATTCCGTTCTTTGGAAAATCCATCTTGCGTGAATAAATAGATATCTTCACTTGCATGATATATTAAAAGAAAAGAAATGTTCTGTAAATATTTAAAGATTAATAATCTATTTAAAAATTGAACGATTAAATACATATTTTCGTGGTATTAACATTACTTTATTATTAGTTATTAAAATTTGTTGAGAAATATTAAATATTTTACAGTCGGATGAATTTAATAGTTTAATTATTTATGAGAAAGAAACCAAGTTTAGAAGAGAAGAAAGCTAAACTTATTATCATAATTTAAGTTATTTCATGTTACTTGTAATTTTTTAACAATAATGAAATATTTTTGATAAATCATTTTAAATCATGCTCAAGATATTAATCGTTAAAAAAATGTAACTTATGTACAATTTGTTTCATTTTTTAAGTCTCATAATACTTTAATGATTGTATCTTTTTTTTATCATGCACATTTTTGTTTCATTTAAAAATTTATATGTTTCATTTAAATACAAATACAATTATTATATAACAATTATATAGAAAAATATTATTTATGAGAAGCTGAAACAAAGAATGAGATTCTTATCATTCAATCTCAGGGTTGTTTATGAAAGGAAATTGAGTGAAAAAAGTTAAATCACCTCTGTGGACAGCATTGATCATATATCTATTGTTCTTTTCTTTCTGAAATATATTAAAATATCAGGACAATAAATAAAATATATCAATCCTTGTCATTCTATTGTTAATTTTTGTAAAATAAAAAATTATTTCGTTTAATATCACGCTTATTTCATGTTAAAGTCAAATGAGCTATTTTTTATTATACATTATAGTAATTTTATAGATTAATTTGATAAATTAAATATTATTAATATAATTTTTAAAAAATTTTATTTTTAAACTTGATATTTAATTATGAAGTTAATAAAATAAAACGTTAAATCAAATAACTATTTAAAAGTTAAATAATTTTTCATTGAAATTAATTTATTGAATGAAATAATTAATCTTATCACAATCTCTGTGAAGAGATTTATTTGAAAAAAATATTTATTCAAGTATAGAATGTTAATTAATTTTTACATGTAGCAAAAATCGAAAGAAGATTTTTATGTAATAAATATATAAAATATAAAATGCAAAAAATAAAATTCTGTACAATGATGAAAAATGCAAATGAAATTTTAAATATAATATCAAATATAAAAAAATTGTATAAATATATAAATATATTATATAAATATATATAACTTGGTATAAAAAAGAAAATATTACTCTATCTCTTATTTATTGCCCCATTTAAGTAGATTCAGTTTCTTGTCTCTCTTATTTCAAATTATATCAGTTTGTCATTATCATATATCAGTATATAACAATCTGTATATAGAAATTGCATTAAAGAGAATAATTTTTATAAAATAAATTTTTTCATACAAATATTTATAACTTTTATCGGTTGAAAATAAATTTATTATTATTATTATTCACGCAGTAATGAAAAAAAAATTTTCCAAATTTATTTTTTACTGCATAATATCTTTTTCTTTATTCATATTTCTATACAAATTGTTTTGTTTTATTTCTTTAATAATTTATTTTACAAAAGAAAAGAAAAAAATTCATTAACATTTTTATTTTTTCAGAATAATATTTTAAGAAAAACCACTATATAAAATTCTGAGTATTCGGTATACAATAACCAGAGAATGTAATAAAAGAAGTAGTGCAGTGGTTGTTATTCAGAACAAATGAAAAACGTCAAATTTACGACTGGAGTTTGCATGGTAAGCTAAAAAAAGCAGCCAAGTAATTTTATTGATCGACTTGTGGATTCTGGAATACTGATCGTTAAATTGTTGTAAAATCCTATTTATATTTTTATGAGAGAAGGGATATTTGGTCTTATGACGTGAAACGTGGACGTTGATATATTTCTAATTTGATTTTATGTTTCAAGATGTTGCAAATTAATTCAAATTAATAACTTTGAAGAAGAAATTAATATGATATGATAATTAATCATACAACAATTTATATTTTAGATTATATTTTATGAGCAGAAAATAAGTATATACTAAAATTGTTAATAAATAAATTCAAAAATGCATGTTATAAAGAAAATCTTTTTATTTTTCCATTATTTTAATTTTTTTTTTTAGTTAATTTGAAAAAAAATTAAAGAATTTTTAAATTATAACTGGAGAAATATAAATTTTATATTGAAATTGTTATAAATATGTTTTAAAAAAAGAATTTTATAAAAAAAAATATTTTATTCTACATTTTTCATATATACATCATATAAATATATACATATATGCAAATATTGCATTATTTTTTTATTTTATTATTAAACGTCAAGTGTGGATATATTATTTTTATCTTTATAACTATCATTTTCTGGATCATCTACCTGTAAGAAAAAAAAAGAATATAATAATAAATTAAAATTTAAAAAAAAAAAGAATACATCTTTTATTCCTTTTTAATGAGAATTCAATTAAAATAAATTCTATAGAATTGTGAAATATTTTCGTAAGAAAATTATTTAAAGATATTAAATAGTATTTAATATTTATACTCAAATTTGATTTATTTCAATTTAAAGTTGAAAATGACTATATTCTATTTTTATTTCTTTTTATATATTTTATATATTTTTATTTACTTTTTATTTCTTATTTTTTAAATATTGAAAATAGAATTTTATATTAATATATTCATAAGATATTTTTGCAGTTGATTCTAAAGCTTAAAACAAAAATTCTTTAAATAAAATGTCGATCTTATTTATTAAATTATAAACAATTTATTTCCATCTCATTTCATTTAATGTAAGGTTCAATTGTTTAAAAATTGTTTATTCGAATTATTATTTTCTTATACTTCAAAAAATCATTCATTTATATTAATTTATATTTAAAATTATTGTAAAAAAGAAAATATTACTTTCAAAATCCTGCATTAGTGGAAAAAATAAAAAAAGTAGAATTATACTTATTTCTACATGTTATTCATCCATTTAAAAAATCTACTTTCTTCAAATTTTTATAATTTTTTTCATATGTATTATAATCTTTTATATTAGCATAAATTATTCTTTCTCTTTTTCGAATAAAATAAAAATTGAACATGTCACTGAATACTTTCACCGATATTCAACCTTTTGGTACAATGAAACCACATCCACCATACATCATTCCTAGATATCGTATAAAAGCAGACTAACCTCGATTAGGAATCGATTTTCAGAGTTCCTATTACAATAAGTTCTATCATAATATATATCAAACTTCTTCAATTATACGATTAATTGTGATTAAAATTAAACGCGAAAATTCTATATTTACATATGCCATAGTTTTAATGTTATCGTTGAAAATTATCATTGAAAATTGATTGAAGATGTTTTAATATTGAATATTGAAAAATTAATGAATTGAAAATGAAAATGAAATTTTTTTTTTAAATTTTTAGGTATGAATTAAAGATTCTTTGATTTACTATATGATACATGTGTGTTAGAAGAGTTATGTTAAATTTAGTTTAAAAATAAATAGTCTGTTTTTTTAGTTATAAAAATTCTAAAAATTTACATAATAGAAAGGAATCTATCTTTATAAAAATTTTGTAATATTTATTAAGATGAGTATGGATTATATCAATTTCAGAACAATGATATTTATGTTATTGCAAATTGAAACTTGATATTAAAAATAATAAAATTAAATACAAATGCTCAACCTTTATTATAAATCAATTTCAAATAAAATATATTCCTTAGTTCAAGATTAGCTCAAAAATGAATTACTAATCTTAAAAAAAATATTAAATAGTCATAATAACAAAATATGAAAAAAGAAAAGAAATAAAATGTATACTTACTTGTGGAATGAGATGAAATTGTGGGTTGGCAAGATAATCCTGACTTTGTTTCTGCGAAGATGGAATGGACGGTGATTGTGACGAAATTTTGTTCCCTGAATTGTTTCTTAATTTCAGAAACAATGAAGTCACCAAAATAAATGGCAGTGACAATATCGGCAACTTCAACTGCACAAAAAATTATTTGGTTATTCATTATGGTTCTTTTTACCAAAAAACAGTTACTTTAAAATATATATATATATCAACAATAAATGTAAAAATATTTTTAATAAATTTATCAAAAGTATAAAATAATAAAATAAATTTAATTACATTTTTAAAAAGGAACAATATAGAGTATTGTACTATCATAGTGTAGATAATTGCTACAATCGTAGCTGCAACCATTTGTCCATTAAATGTATAGAAGAATCCACCTAATGATATTCCTGTCAATAAAGTATTGAAACCCCAAAAACCGATATATATTTCATTAATCGGTGCTCCAAATATTAAAGCTAAAAGAAAAAAGAAAAAAAATATTTATATATATTAGGGGAAAAAATTCTTCTTTTATCATTCATTTTGTTATTCTAACAAACGAACAAAAGTTGAAAATCTGAATTTGATTTGAAAAGTTTTTATGAAATCATTGCAAAAAACTTGAAAATTATTATTTTCATTGATCTTATTCATTTCTGATTACAGCTTAATTTTTGTTTAAAGCAAATAATATTTTTTACTAATCATAAAAATAATTTCATTAATTTAAATATCATTATATATTCATTTTATAATATAATAAAAATAAAAAGGAACAAAAAGTCATCAAAAAATATGTTTAAAAAAAAACAAAAACCTGAAATTTTAAAACTTTTGCACTGTATAATAATTTTTAGAGAAACTATCATTTGCACAGAAAATTTAAGAAATTAAAAATAAGATTTTTTATATTACTAAAAAATAAACATATATTTTTTATTTTTTCCTTCTATCCTATACGTATGTAGATTGAATATTATTTACTCGATAAAGTAAAGATCTGTAAAAATAATATAATACCCGTCAATGAACCGATAAATGCCCCCAAAAAAGCAAAACTAGCTGCCTTTGGCGAAAAAAGTAGAATAGCCAAATAAACGACGCAACCTGTAATAGCATTTTCGACTGCTACTACTTGCGACGCTGACACTATAACGCCATGAAAAATCTGAAAAATGTATTTATATATATATACAATATATGCATCAAATTAGCTAAAAGTTCAAAAATATTTCATGGTTAATAAATATTAATAAGCCAGTATTAAGTATTCCAAATTAAATTTAGATTTAAACTGATTGATGACTGTATGTCTGGAAGATAAAAAACGCAAGATTTTAAAATATAGATTGAAAATATAGTTCATAAAAAAAACATAGTAGATTAATTTTTTGGATATTGTTTAATATATAGATTTCCAAATTGAATTTCTCAAAATTATAAAAAAATAATTTTTAATGATCTTTCACAATTTCTTTTATGTGCAATTATTTATTTTTATAGAAAATTTTATAACGAAAATTTCCAGGATTTGTTATTCCAATATTATATAAAAATTTTATATTTGACAATTTTTTAATAATTTCTTTTCTTTTTTTTTTTAAGAAATCAAAAATCGTTTTCTTCTACTGTAAACGATTCAGTTACCAGTATTTTTAAACAAACTGATATCGTCACAATCGAAACAAAAAAAGAAACCAAAAAAAAATGAAAGAAAAAGAACAATACGAAGCATCGCCAAAGATTTCGACAGGAAATATTCGAAAATCTGGAATACTTTCACGTATCGTATGTGTGTGTGTGTGTGTGTGTGTGTGTGTGTGTGTGTGTGTGTGTGTATGCGATGCATGATTGAATTGTGAAAAGTGGAGCACATACAAACTTTACCATTCCCCAGTCAATGTGCACCCCTGTCGCATTTTCTCCGATGAAACTGACATTGCTTGTCGTCGCATCACTTGTTGCATTGTCCTAGAAACAATGAGAATGCACCGTATAAACAACTGATCGTGTATGTGTGCGTGCGTTTGTGTGAATGCAATACATGTAGGCCGTGTACGTACACGATTCGCGATATCTTTGTCTCGAGTGCACATAACAAACCGTGCTCAAAACTAGGCTAGTTCGTCCATTGATATCCATGACCGAGAGAAAATTCGATGTAAAATTATTCTTTTATACGAAAATTTGGCAAAAATTTCATCTTGGATCTAACTTCAATCCATTCCCAGTGCTATTATAAAAATTATACGATTATTTCTTAATGGAAAAAAATTTTTAAATTTTGTATGTTTTAGATTTTTATAAGCAAAATTTTTCATTTCTGTAAAATAATTTTTGAGGTGGTTTTAAAATTTTAATTTCTTCTTTTTTTTTTAATATTTTTAATATTTTTAGTATTTTTTTTTTCCTCCTCTTATATTATAAATTTATTTTTGTTCTGAAATAAATATGAGTGTAAAACGATGTTCATGATATTGAAAAATTCAAAAATTATTTTTTATATAATAAGAAGCGTTATTTATTGAAAATAAAAATTAAATTACAGAAAATATAAAGTCAATGAAAATACAAATTTTTAAATAATTTATGTAATATTTAAAAATTTGTTGATCAATTCAGATTTTAATCAAAACAATTTTGATTTAGGATCAGAATTTATGAAAAAAGATTGATGTAAAAAAAAAATTAATGATAATCTATTCTATATATGATAAGAATTCTCTTTATTTCTTTTTTTCAATTAATTTTTTATATATATTTATGATTTTGTCTTATCAGAATTCTTATTTATTTAAACGATTGATTGAATTTATAATTTTTAAAAGAGATTGATTTTTTTCAAAAATTGTAACATTTATAATATATTTTAAAAGAAAGAATCATCATTAGAGTATGATTTATATAGCAGTTAATGTGTAGGATGATGTATGATAATTTTTGTGCAGCATACATAAATTAACATTTACATAATGAAGTCATTTATCTTTTGGAAATGCAAGAGAGTTAATTTTGTGTGACTTATTCTTGAAATTATGATTCTTGTTGACAAAAAGTTTATAAGATTAACTTCAAAACTGAAAAATATTGTTACTTAGAAATTTTTAATACCTTATTCTGCAATAAAAATTATTATATACATATATATTATAATTTATTTTTTATATGTATTTAAAACCAATGAAATTATCAGAAAAAGTTAGCATTTGAAAAATATAATATTATACATGTAAATCGTAAAAATTGTTCAATATTGTAATTTTTAAAATTCAAGACAAGTTCTTTTTTTATTTTTAAAAAATTTATCGAGAGAAAAATTCTCTCAATGATAATATTTTAAGAAGTATTACTGAAATAAATCCACCACAATTAACAAAAGAAATAAACTACCAAATGAGATTAGCTCTAACAGGAAAATAAAGGAATGGATTTTAGATGAATTAAACAGAAGTTTAAACAATTAGGATTGTTATCTTATTTCTTCAAATAAGCGTTGAGAATTAATGTTTAGAATTTGTTTACTTATAATGAAAAATAAAATTCTTGTATAATAATGGAAAATATTGAAGATGATGATGATGTGATAAAGATATCTGTGCATAATTAAATACAAAGAAGCTTATATGATTTATTGATATCTACTTTAATTATCTACATTGAAAAAGATACTTCTTCTTCTTTAATAAATATGCATATGTACATGTGACTATAAAAAAAATATTTTTAATATTTTAACTTTAATGATGAAATGTTTCTTTTGTCATAATCCATGTTTCATTTCTTCACAAATTTTTTTAGTTGCAATAAAAATAGTACTATAATAAAATGGACTAATTAATTAATATATAAAAATTATATAGTATAATAAATATATTAGTATATAAATATTCATAGATATTGATTAATTGATAACATAATCATATATTACTTGATATTATCTTGTTATTAAATTAGTAAAAAATTAATTTATAGTATCCATTATTTCATATATCAAACTTCATTGTGATTTTATCATTTTTCTATTATTCATTTGATTCTATCTGTTTTCTTTTTTTTTTCTTTTAATGTTACATGTTTTTTAATTAATAAAATTTTTAAAAACTTTTGCAATATTCTTTTTCTGCTGAAAAAAAATTTGAAAGAGATTTAAAATAATTCAAACTTTTGATATTTTTGTGATTTTTGAAACTCTTGAAAATTTAAAGAATTTATATAAACAATTTATATAAGAGAATGTTGTAATGATTTTTCTTTAATAAACTTCCTTAATAAACTTAAATAATTCATTATAATAGTTTGGATGAAGAAGGAACAAAATACAAAAATATAAGTTTGTATAACCTGAATTTGAACTTTTTCAAAAAATTATAAAATTTCTTAAAATTTCAATATGTCTAATCCTTAGAAGAAGAAAAAGGAAAAAATAAATATTCTGAGTTTCGAAATTTTCATAATTTCAAAAATTTCATCTCTATTAAAATTCCTTTATAATAATAAAAAAAACAATTTCCCAATATCGTTTCAAAAACAGATCAACTAATCTAACAACGCTATTTTTCACAGAGAATAATTTTCTCTTTTTTTTTTATTCAATTTAAAGCAAATCCATTTGAGAAAGATTTAATTCTAAAGTTTCGTTAAAATAATCAGAAGAAAGAAAAAAGAAACAAATGTACGATTTTAAATTCAAATTTAAAAATAGATCAATGAATCCATCCAACACGATTCCCATCTCGTTCTGGAAACAAACAATGATGATAGGCAAGAAGTTTGTATTGATCGTGTGCGTGCAGCACCGCGACACAACCAGAGTGGAAAAGGCTTTTAAGCTCCGCAGCTTAAGTTGGATGATACACACGCTATGACTAAACACGAAATTATCGTTTTCATCTGTCTTCTATTGGTCATGTGAGCTAATGTCACGAATGTTGTTTCCTGGTATTTCGTGATGATGCGAGTGAGATAAAAGATGGCTGTGCTTACTCTATGAAACGTTAATAAAAAATGTCATCAAATATTCAACAACGTTACAGTTACACCGAGAGATGCACGTAACGAATATTTCTAAAAATATCTAGGTAAACGTAAAAACAAAATAAAAAAATGTGTTAAGAGGAAGAATTGAAGTAGATTCTACGGTGTTACTTTTTTCTTGTTATTATTTTTTTTTTTTTTTAGTATGTAAAAGTTGCAAAAAGATTTTCAAATTATTTATAAATTATTTTTCAATTGGATCGTTGACGAAATTTCAATTTTATATAATTTTACTGTCACTTTCATTCTTTCAGAGATGTTTTAAAAATTTAGTTTTGTGAATGTGTTATACGAATGATTACAGATAAGTGACATTATAGATAAAATATTTCAAAATTATGATAGAAAGAAAAATAATAGATAAATATATTCAATTATGAAAGGAATTGGAAAAAGAAATATGAATAAATGAATATTCGTTTAATACTAGAGCTATCAGTCTATAATTTAAAAGTATTACAAATGATTAAAAATAAAATATATTGTTAAGATAATTAGATATGTAATCAATTAATAACAAGCAATTGGAAAGTTTGTGTTTAAGATAAAGCGAGATAGGGTTAGAAAAATAACGTTCTGTCTTCACTTTATTTCATTTAAATTATTTCTTCAATTGTTTCTTATTTAATAAGAATTTATAATTTTGCTAAAAGCATTTGCACATTTTCAATAATTACAAGATAAAGTCAATTTGGTTTGGTTCACTAATACCAGTCTTGAAGTCGATTCAAAAAGAAAGATTTTATTTCGTGGTAAATCGTTATTCGAACAAATATTTGTAGCCATTTTGTTCATAAATAATGATTTTATTCCTTTTAAAATGATCATAATATATTTTTTATTATTTTTGGCTACATTTCAAGTGTAAAGTACGTAAGTTTCGAATATTCTTTTACTTTGCTTCTTGGCTAAATTTCAGAATTAAGAATTTCAAATATTCTCTCGCTACTTTTGGTTTTATGTTTTATTACTTTTTTTATTTATGGACATTCTTGATTGATTTTGAATAATATAACAATTTCTATACAAAAATACAGAAAATATAAATAAATCTCCCTATCAATTGAATCCCTTTGTCTATTTGAACGAGAAATCGTAGACAGCAAACTTGTATCGTATGTATTCTATGAAATTTAATTCTGTTCATGTTCTGTGACTTTAATGAATTTAAACAAATGAAGTTTTAAATGTATTATTAGATCAGACACATATATATTTATACATATTTATTTTAATTATCATATAAAGGAGATAGAAAAGTTTAAAAAATGAAAAAAAATGTACATGATATACAAATATAGATAAAATATCAGAAAAAGAATATATATTATAATATTTAGTATGTTGAAACATGCATAAACTTTCATAATAATCTATAATCTGGATATATACTATATATATATATTGCTTAATAATTGAGAAATAATTACGATTAATAATAATTTTAAAATAATAATTTTAATTTAAGATATAAGATATAATTGAAATATATTTCTATAAAAGACAAAATTAATTTTTAATAATTACAAAAACAAAAAATTTGTTCAAGAATTTAAGAATTTAATATTTTTAATATTAATATCTCTACTAAATTTTTTTTATTCCAAGATTTTATAATGCTATTAATACTACAATATTCTTTTACTAATATGTAAAATCCATATTAATAAGTGAAATAAAACCAACTAATGGCGTTACAGAGAATGTTAGTGTTTCTAATCTCGGATTGATATATCCGGTTTTTCATGATAGAAGTAAGTTTTTATTCGAAATAAAAATAATAAATAAAGGGGGCAAATAATTATTTCAAATAAAATAAGTTCATAAAATAAAGATATTTACAAATAAGTCCTGAAAATTGTTTTTCAGAGAAGAAATTACTTTCAAATGGTTTAATTATTATTATTTATTAATTTTTAAATATTAGAATCATAAAAAATGAAAAATAATGAATAATTAATTAAATTATTGACATATAATATCTACATAATGACAAAATTAATTGAACTTAAAAATAATGAAACGAAATAAATTGGATAAAATGAATTTTATCAATGATAAAAAATTTCAGATAATGTAAAAAATCCTTCCAAATTATTATTTCCATATTAGAAAAATTGCGATTTCCATCGATTTTCAATTATAAAAAATAAAGAAACTCTATAAAGAAGGTAAACAAGAGTTGTACGTTCATCGTCTTAAGTAAAATATTTTACCTAGTATTTTTTCATCTTTATAAAAATTTAAAGTTCTATGCATGTTTCATAATAAAGTTATCTCTTCATAATAAAGTTACAAAATTCATATACGAACTTTGCAGGGATTTAAGTCGAAGTAAGACAGTTTAATTTATTTTTCCTAATAATGACGCTACAAACTTGTTGAAACTTCTCGAACGTTTCAAATTTTTAGATAACAAATTTTAACTAAAAGTGGCAACGTAATACATTCGTGTAAACAATGTTACAATTGAAGCCATTTTTATAAAAATTACTATACTATAAAATTCATGATTATATATTTACGTTTTAAATAAAAAAATAATATTTGAATAATATTTGGATAAATAAAATAAAATTTGAAATGTCAGAAGTGTGCAAATGTGAAACTTTTTCAAGTTGTTCTAATTTTACAATTAAATATTCAAAAGTATCTCTATAAGAAATTTATGCTAAAATTCTAATTTGAATTTGAGAAATATTATATCAATGCAAAATTAATTTAACACTATCTCTATTGGATTTTAATTAAATTTTAATTAAATTAATCTATGCAAACATCTCAAACAAATATGTATCTATGTATAATATCACGCGTTCTTCAATAAATATGCAAAACGTATATGTATTATTAACAAATGAAACGTGAAACAAATGATAATGTTATTTGGCGTCATCTGCACATATAAAATAAGCGAAACATTGATGTCATCTGAAGCAAATGTGGTAATCATTTATCATTGTAAATCCACTTTTGTATAACAAGGCTGTATAACATAAATTATAGATATGGATCGAAATTTGATTTTTAAATTCGCGAAATTTTATGAGATTTTGAAATTTTCAAAATTTTCAAAAGTATTCTGAAACTGATCAAAAGAGAAAATACAAATTTTTGATTTCTGAAATTTTTCAAAAAACTTTTCAAATTTATATATATATATATATATATATATATATATATATATATATATATATATATAAGCCAATAATAACTATAATTCGGTTGATTTGTAAAAAAAAAAAGAAAAAATTAAATTTTTATCTTTCCTCCGCGTTTGTTTATTGAATTGAAACGATAAATTGATGAAATCAATATCGACTAAAATAAATCTAGACATTAATTAAATCTAAACTAAATCTCAACAACAAACTTAATTATCTATATCAATTATTATTTATCTCGATTTAACGAGTTAAAAATATTAATAAATATCGAGATTCGAAATGTGTTATCGAATGATATGAGACGAAATAAAAAGGAAAAATATATATATATATGTATTGATAAATAATCCAGTTTCATACCATGTACATATCATAAAATCTAACGGATGCAAGAATAATATTGGATTTAACGAAATTAATCTTTAGATTATATGAAGTGAAATTGAGTTAAGCTTGTGTCCTTTACGGGTTTTGAATTCATTATCGCAAAACAACAACATATTTTAGAAATATAATTATTTATCGTATTACATATCGTATACTTACATAATGAAGATAATATCAATATAATAATTTTTCCATGATTAAAATATTTCAAGACTAATATTAGATATTTCAATGAAATTAACCTCAAAGTCATGTGAACTGTGTCCCTTATACGATATACGAATAGAAAAAATTTATATAACTCTATTGAAAAGCATTTAAACGATTCGTTAATTAAAGAACAAGCGTTTTAAAAATAATTGCTTTTTATCATGAGCATAACGAAGATAATCCGTATTTATTTCTTTCCGCGAAATTAATCTTAAGATCGATAAAAATCAGTGTAAATATTATCATATATATAGAGAGAAAATAATATGATTCCATTCAACTAGAATTTATATTAGGGTAACCTTGGATTTTCAAAATGTCCGTTATCGTTATGCGTTGTGCACATAATACAGATAAATTTTAGAGTTAATAACTCTTTTTACTACATTGCAAACTGTTGGAAACCGTGTGGACACATTGTATATCGTGCATCCACGATAAACAATAATTTTATCACTTCTTATATGCATGCGAATTTGCAGTAAATAACGTTCATGGTTGGTATCTAGTTAATTCATGTTGCGTACAATACGCAATACTAATACGCATACTGAACAACGTTTCGCTCAATGATAGGCGTGCAATTAATTTTTGACCGGAAATGTAATTAATTATTGCGAAAGAATGGAAATTCTTCAGAAACATAAAAATTGCATGATTAAGCACGTGCTTAAAGAATTGATACAATAGCAAAGCTGAATGCTCAAAACAAATTCTATTACCATTCTCATAAGTTGCAGTTTCTCTGCCGTATCAAGCCCATTGTGTTTGGTATAAAGGACCAGCAGCAATGCAAATTCAGCCAGATTAAACGGCCATGCCATAGCTGGTATTTTATTGTCTCTCATGGATCGGGTCATGTAAACACTGTGAACATTGATCGTTAATTGTAATAAAATTTAGGAAACAAACTTCTATGATTATCTTAAGTGTTCGTTTCTTTTCATCGTTTGATTTTATTGTAGAATATTAAATTTTATCCAGTAATAGGAGAAATGTAATTTCAATATTTTTGATATTTAGCGATAATAAAATATTTAAATTCAATAAAATTTAATTATTTTTTTCAATTAAAAAGAAATTAAACTTGAAATAGAGATTTAAAAGAATTTAATTTTTTTTTAACAAAGAAGGATAATAATTTTTAATAATGATATAAATTAAATTTATGTACTATGATATTACTTTGAGCAAATTTGAAATCTGAAAACTATACATATACAATGAAAAATGTATATTTTTATTTAAATAAAATGTAGCAATCTGTTTCGTCGTCACTTATTAATATTTATAAAAATGTTATCAAGCAAGCATATTATACATATATATTCGTATACTTGCTCTTATATTTGCTACAATTTTAATTATAGATTTAATCATTGTAAGATAAATTTTATTAATGAAAATTTCTTATTATTTATTATTCAACTTGCCTGAATATCGTCCCCAGAAGTATCAATAATATACTTAAACTGTCAAATGGTCCATAGACTTTTGGTATCAAAGCATAGGATACAGCTCCGACTAATAGTGGATTGAACACGGTCAACCCATTTGCAATATGCTCCTGTGGATCTCGCAACAGCTGCGAATGAAATATTCTTTCCAGAATGTAAATGTGCAAATTCATATGACATGAATGAAAAAAACTCGGTAAAATGTACCACCATGCGATCGAATTAATTTTCGCAAAAAATTCCGCATTGCAGTCATTTTGCCTGACACTTGTGACACGATGTATTGTTAACGAAAAAAGCAAATAATAAAAAATGAAAAATGATCATATTGCTACGTCACATAATAACAATTATGCAATATCTATTCTTTAATTTATATCGTTCTTCATTAATTTGCGGAAAATAAATAATTTTTATTTTCAAGGGAAAATATGAAATTTGATATAATTATACGCACCATGGATAGTAGAAGACCTAAAAATCCGGTGCTGGCTGCGAATAATAATGTACCTGGTGAAGTAGCTCCTAAAGAAATTATTATCAATAGACCACTAATTGGATTATTCGAAAACACGACCTGTAAATTTACGGCGATTAAATTTGAATCTTTTAACCGATTTGAATAGATATGTGAATGTTTTCTAAATGATTTTTATATTTACATAAATTGAAAGATATCTGATACAAATAATTATTTATTCATCGTGTACTTTTATTTCTAAATTTTCTTATAATTTTTTTTTATCAATTATTAAATATATATATATTTTTTAAATAAATTTTAAAGTTAAATTTAAATAACATACTTGACCAAAACCTCGTAGTAAAAAGTCAAATAAGCGTACCACGCTCCAGAGGTAACTTTTTTTTTCTGATAAATATTCTTGCAAAATGCTAAAGTTTCCAATAAAAACTGGCCACGAATAATCCTGTATTTAAAATATATTTATAAACATACGATACAATGATACGATATAAAAAATTTGCAAAAAAAATACATAATTAATAATTCTTTGTAATAATAAAAAAAACGATAATTGATTCCTTATGAATTGCAAATAATGTACACGTTATTTTTCTTCTCTCTCTTACATCTTTTAATTCAATACTCACATGGCGAGGTGATTCTTTTAATTGTTCATTCACAGTCATCCTGTGATAGAATCGCGCTAAACACTACAAATTCATCTCAAAAGTAAATTCTTTTAACCACGCTATACAAATTCCCCCACCATATGTAAAGTAAGGTAATGATAAAGAGCTATGTGTTACTGTGAGTTGTGTCTTAACGAAGCTAGTTGCAAAACGTTAAAATATTTCTTCTGAAAGTTGTGTGTGATAATCTGTTTTAAATTTCTAAAATTTACATCATTACTTTAAATCATTATGTGTGAAAATTAATTTGAAAAATTATTATTATTTAAATATGAAATAATATCGATTTCATTTACTTTCAGATACTTTCAAACGAGTATAGGTCGTCTCAAATCATCTATTTTATACATCTTCGCTTCGTACGAATGTTAATTTATGAAAGCATTAGACTATATGAATGACATAGCAACCTATATAACAATTAACACAATTAGCAACTACTTCGTTAAAATATCGTTAAAGAGTTGTAATGGTTTTAAAGTAGTTAAATAAACATTCAATGAAACAAAATATATATAAATATAAATATTTATTTTAGACTACAAATTGTAAAAAAATGTAAAAATATAGTATCATTACCGTTTTCGAATTGTAAATTCAATATTTTCATTAAGTAAAAGTAAATAGAGATAAATTTCGATTTAAATACGTCAACAGATTTAAAATGTAATTTCATTATCTCTACTTATATTTACTTGATAAGTATATGTTTACCATTTTAATTATATTACAAAAATTTAGACATCAATAATATAATTAGGATGCACAACAAGTAAAGGATCATCTTCTTCTTCTTCGTCTTTGTCTCTTAGATCTGTCGTAGTTAGAGGTATTATAATTTGATCCTAAAATATAATTAAGCAAAAAAGAGAAAAAAAATTGAGAATTGAAATACCAAAAAAAATAAAATTCGAACAATTTTAAATTAACAATTTTAATACATACATGATATGTTAGTCTATCAATAATTTTTTCAATAAAATTTTTTCTTTCCAATAATTCTTCCTCTGAATCTATTTGATCTTGTATTTGGTCTAGATACCATGCCACTAATTCTGATTTTTTTAATCCACCTTTGGCATCCTCTACATAAAAGAAAATATGTATATTGAAATAAATATATATTTAAATAATATCTATAAACATACCTGAAGGTTCAGTTTCTGCACGAATTTCTTCATTTCTCATATACAACACTAACATGTTAGATAAATTTTTATATTCTTCAAAGGACATTGTTAATTTCTTTTTGGCTATCTCTTGCGATTCTATAAACACGATGCGAAGAACAAGAAATAAATAAGAATCACTTTTAAATATTTCTATGTAAAATATAAAAAAATAATAATTTACGTGGAGGAGTTTCCATTTCGTTATTATCTATCGCATTAAGAGCAGCCATAAGAGGTGGAGCTTCGTTCATATCAACGTCCATATGCTCATTTTCATCTTCTTCCAAATCTATATCTGGCTGTTCTACAGTAACAATACTTTTACTTAATAAACGTTTTGCTTCTTTAACATGTTTTACAGTAACTTCATCAGAACATTCTAACTTAGCCATTGCTTCTGATAATCTGATAAGACTTTCTAATTGTCTAACGGTAACTCTCCATTTGCCGGCATTAGTACCGGTCCTTTGCCTGAGCAATGTATAACTATCAATTAAAAATTCTGATGCTTCCTATGAAATTTAAAGAAAATTAATTCAAATACTTTAACAAATGATTTAAAAATTTAGAAAAGTATAATATCTTACCTGACTTAATACAGGTTTAAAATGTTTAGCAAAATTAATGTATCTAATAATCTCCGATTGTGTATATACTGTTTCAATGTCTTGAAAATTATCACAATGTAGATCAATAATTCTTTTAGCGATTGCATTATCGATAATTTCATTGCACTCATCAACTATAATAAAGAATAGATCAAATCTGGACATAATAGGAGCTGTTAATTGAACATTTTGCTGCAAAGACTTTTTTCTGTCATATCGTCCTCCAACAGGATTTGCCGCCGCCAATATTGACGTTCGAGCGTTCAAAGTTGCTCTTACACCAGCCTAAAAATTTATTTATTTATTAATAATATAACAACATTTAAAAATTTATATAATTTATTTATATAATGTTAACAAACTTTGGCTAATGAAATTGTTTGCTGCTCCATAGCTTCGTGTATAGCAACTTGATCCCTGACATCCATTTTATCAAATTCATCGATACAACAAATACCTTGATCAGCAAGCATCAAAGCACCAGCTTCAATAACAAAATCAGGCGATTCTTCGTCTCTTACTACAGCAGCAGTTAATCCAGCTGCAGAAGATGCTTTTCCTGAAGTATAAATCGATCTTGGCACAATTTCAGCAACACTTTTCAATAATTGAGATTTTGCAGTACTAGGATCACCAACAAGACAACAATTTATATCTCCTCGTAGCGAGGTGCCTTCCATTGTTGTTTTTGGTACTCCACCAAACAACATTAAAATAATTCCCTTTTTAACTTCATCGTTACCGTGCACTGACGAAAATAAACTATTAACAAGATTTTGATATAGATTTTTATCGCGGCTCATTTCATATATACGGTTCCATTCTGCTTCTGACATTCGTTTTTTCATCATTTCTTGAGAAAGTTCTTCCATATTTGTTTCAGTACCACCAAACTACAAAAACGTTAATCATTTAAAAAAATTGTAAATGAAAATATCGTAAGAAAAATATTTCATGATTAATTTATCGTACTCTAAAACTTGTTGGAGTAACGCTACAAGCCAAAAATGCTGTTTTATATGTTAATTCACGCGTTCCCAAAGATTTCAACCCTGTTATACCATCTCCATCTTCTGGAGTTTTCCGACGTCTTGCCTTAAGATCAGCTTTTACACCAGGAAGTGAAAGAACAGATATATCTGGTATTACTATCATAGTTCCTGTAAAATCATATCTAAAAAATATGTATAATATTTAACAATATTTTAAAGAAATAAATAGAGTTATATAAAATCATTTTTAATGAAATACCTATCACCAGCTTGAACAGTTTCAACAGCTTCAGCTCGTAAAATTATTTCAAGTGAACGAGGAATACAACCTCTAGGAAGTTCTGCTTGTGTTTCTTGTACTCTTACTTTTTGAAAATCAATAAATATGGAATTATCAACATCCAATAAAAAACGCCTCCTATTACTACATACTGGATTATGACAAATTGTTGGATTTGTAAACTGCAAATAATTGTATGAATTTGTACAAATTTGAACAAATCAATTATAATTATATATATTTGTGTAATAATAAAGTTAATTGCATTAAACTATACCTTAAATTGTTGTTCTACATTTTTTATAACAGCATTACAATCCATACAAACAAACGTTCCTAATACTAATTCTGGATGCACAGGATGTGTCCTTATTACTTGGCCAGATATACGTATTAATGTACCAAACTTTGATGCATTTAATTCTCTTAATTTTTGTCTTGTTGGAACTTCCACAAAACTTACATAACATTCTTTTTCTTTATTTAATTCTGCAACATCTTTGACAAAATTACACACTGCTTGGCATAAATATGGATAAACTCTAAAAAATCACAATTCGTTAAATAAGAATAATAAAATTAATTAAAATACAAATATTGAATTATATTAAGAAATATTTTGAAAAATTTTGAAATTTTGTACCTGTAATATTCTTCAACAATAGTTGTAGAAAGTACTTGATTATATTCATCTACATCATCAAAAGTCACTTCTAATGTACTATGTTCTGGACTTACAAGTTCTTTGGCTGGTTCAAGATACTTTACAACTCCATCTTCTTTAAATCTAGTTAATTAAAAAATAATAAATATAATTGATTTATAATATATTTGAAAAATTTTCAATTATTATTTTACAAAATAAAATATAAAAAATTTACTCTTCCAAAAAGTCTTGAAATAATTTTTGACATTTGATTCCAACTTCATCAGTTACACGTGTTCTTGTAATTTGCGAATCTCCAACATCCATTTTTTAAAATATTTATCACTTTTATTTACAAAATTATAATTAAACAACGATATTCAACAATGGAACAACACGTGAGAAAAAATTGGCGGGAATTATATTTAGGCGAGTTTTCAAAGAGTTTTCAAAACATACGTCATTTTTATAACCTTTGTAAAAATAAATCATTTCTTTATATAATATTTAAATAATATATTAATATATAAAGAATGTTACATTACTTTTTTAATTTTTAATTAATAACAATTGTTAGAAAAGTTAAAAAAATATCTAATAAATATAGATAAAGAGAGGAAATAATAAAAGAAGGACAGAGATAGAGTAAAAATTGTGAAAGCAACGCCATCTTCAGAGTGCCGTAAATGAAACATATATAAAAAGGACAGCAAATAGTAGGAAAAGGATAGAGATAAATAAGAATTGATACATGGCGTCATCTCTGGACTACTTAAAATATCTCTTTTAAAAATATTTCAAGAGATGACGCTAGTTATTAATTCTTATTCTATCTTATCCTGTTTTTAAAGAGGTATTTTTAATATTCAATAGATAGCAGTAGTAATCAATTCTTACTTTATCTTTATCTTTCTTTTACTGTTTTCTGTCCTTTTTATATGTGTTTCATTTACGGCACTCTCAAGATGGCGTTGATTCCATAATTTTTATCTATCTCTGTCCTTTTTCAACTATCTGTTCTTCTTGTTTTACTTGTTCAAATATCATATCAAAAACTAACATTGACATTTAATTAGTTTTATTATGTTTTTTTCTAACACTAATTAAAAATCTTAACAGAAACTTGATTTATTGAAAAATTATAAGATATTTTATCATTTTTATCTATGATTAATTAATTATTTCTATAATTTTAATTATGATTTCACAAAATTTAAATTTAAGTTTAATTTCAAAATCACGATTATATAAACATAGAATAAAAGAATACATTGTAATTGCATGGAATGATATATCATCGTGCTCTATTTATATCTCTTTTATGATATAATTTTTTGTCTTTCTTTATTTCTCATTTCTATATAATTTTACGTGTGATCATGATGACAAGTAATTAAAAATAACATTCTTTCACATTTCTAATTCTAATATTTTAACGAATAATTAATAATTTATAGTTAGTATATTATAATTTATTATAATTTAGTAAGTATTTCAAATATTTCATTAATAGCAAATGTTATAAAACAAAAACTTTACGTATCGCAAATAAAATATACGTATAAAAAATTCATAGAATTTCTCAAAGAATATCGATTATTGAAAGACTTTTATTATACGTTTTACGACATATTATAAAGCATCGTATATTTCAAAAAAAAATTTCGTAAATAAAGAATCGTAATGAAGGGTAATTAGAGATTTCATCACATGAAAAAAAAAAGGGAAGAGAAAGTCAAGAAATCTCTTTTCGTATGTAAATAGATACGTACTTACTTACACGATGTATACACTTCCTGCGACGTACAAGACTTCGCTCTTAGAGGGCAGGTAGTGTTATAGGATATAAAAAGAACTCCAAGTGCATATTGTCGCTTTAGTTCCCTCGAAAATCTTCCAGAATGTTAGTCAGTGCCGTGGATATTCTCGTTTTTTATTTGGTAAAATTAATCTTTCTTCTTTTTTAAACCTTTTCAATTTCTAAGTAAACATACATTGTTTAACTTTATTCTTATACTAAAGATTATTAGGTATCTCTTATACATACGTAGTTAGTGTACCATTTATGTGAAATAGTATTTTTTTCAAAATATAATTATCTCAGAATTTTTCTAGATTTTTTAAAAAAGATCTAAAAAGATAAAAATTAGATTTGGATAAAAATCACTTAGTTCATTTATAATGAAAAATTTAAGATTTTCTAGCAAGAGAAGTTCATTTTCAAACAATCTTTCAATTATGTAAAAAAAGCTATACATTCTTACAACAATTTTTATGATTGATAACTATTTTAATACAAATTTAATAAAAATTCGACGAATAATAATAAACTTTGGTCTCTGCTATTTCGTATCTAAAATTTTATCCAATTTTTATACAATAAAAATTTTTTTCCTTCCAATCACACTACAAAAAAAATACCCTCCCTCCGTCCCCCTCCTCAAAAAAATCTTTACTCTCAAAATAAAAACTACATACGATAAAATTTACTAGAAAATAAAAAGTGAAAAGTGGCAGCATAATAAATTCACACTGAGCACAGGGGGAAAAACTATCCAATTTAGGTGACGGTTGCACATTTGACCAACGGTGTATTGACAACAGAAGCGCCTAGGAATATTCAACTAGTAACGAATTTACAACCACCGGCCCTTAGTTACCTTCCAACTACGGCCACGGTGTTTCCAAAACTTTCTCGACACGGTGTTTTCACTGGCCAAGCTTTGGACAATGGGCTAGAGGATGGAGACCCGAGTAGAGGCTTAAAGGCCGAAAGGCAAATACAAGCCGGGTATTCGTACCTGAAACCATTATTGATCGATCTCCAGTTACCATTGAAAGATCAGACGATTAAATCAATCGGCGATAAGCAAAGGTAAGAATTCACTTACTGTTTTTGTCGATCATTCTTATTCCTCTTGTTTTAATTCGATCTATTTGTAAATTTAAAATTATTATATATTCAATCCCTGATTTCATTAGTTTGATTGTTCGCTTTTCGATTAATTGGATGTGGTGGAGGAAGCGGTGTGCTTTTTAGTTATAAATGAGACGGACATTTAATTGTGTGTGAAGAAGATCGATGTTGTTAAATGATTTATGTAGTAATATCCTTTTTTTTTTATATTTAACAATTTATCAAATACGGATCTTTGTTACGTTACAAAGAGAAATGAATTGGAAGAAATTTAATAAATATCAAATAAGTCTTATTTACAGTGTGTAATTCTGTCTTTATCCATTATCAGTTGTAGAAAATATTCGTATATCGATTTAATTACAAGTTATGATTACAAATTAAATATCAAATTATTTTTAAATTCTTCGATTTTTAGATTTCATCGCAATTATTTTTTAAATTTTGTAGCTTTATCATTTTTACAAAAGCGTAATTTTAAATAAAATTTTGCTTTTTCCAGATTTGAATCGTACGAATATTTATTATTCATCCAAATTTATATACGAACAATATTCGTTTTGTTTTCTCAATAATTTCTTCGTTATCTTATACTCCCTTTGTCCGAAAATATAATATACATTTATGCGAAAAACTAAAATTAAATATAAAAAAAATATTAAATTCATTTTATTATCGCGATATAATTAAATACAAATAATTTTAACGTGATTCAAATTTAGTTGAAATAAAATTTAGCCTTGTTGAACGCTTCATATCATCACGACGAAGTTTTACCTTATTTATACGACGAATTTTATAGGAATTTCCTCCTCTTGTCGACATAATTAATTCCATACACGTTTGTAATGTTATCAAGAGTATCTCTCTCTAATTTATTAAATGTATCTTGAATTCAATCAATTCATCAATTGTGTTCGGCGAAACTTCGTAGTATTATAGTGATTGAATAGAATTAAAAAACCTCAAATGTTTGGTAGTTGTGACTTCCAATCGATAGAATCTGCAATAATAATATATCTTTATCAGAGGAACTTTGCAACTTTATTAATAGCACCGTGTTCTAATTTTTCTTTCTTCTTACGTATAATAACTATATAATAACTGTTGCAAGATACCATGATCATGTTCATTAATCAATTGCTTCGATTTAACATCTTCTCTTTGTAAATTCGCATTTATTTGGATTAAAATTTTCCATTTTGAAATTACTGTGACTGTTTTATTTTCCTTAAAAAAAAAAAACTAATTTTTAGTCTTCAAATTCCAACTTAACTTCAATAACAACGCCAAATATGTTAGGTTATTTACCTATATAAACAATATCAATATAACGAGTATTGCCAATTATTTTCGAAACTCTAGATAATCCAAGATTTTCTTTCAAACGTATATATTTTCGAACATTTACTCACCGTCACTACGAATATTCTTCACTCCCGTCACAAACGTCTACACAACATTTCCTCAAAACATACACTCGAATATCCAATATAATTACCAAAATTACGAGTCATACGAGGTATAAAATTAACTAAAGTAAATCATAATCGATGATAATCGATCGGTGGCCGCGTTGAGCGGCGATAAATACCCGTTCCAATATTTGCATTTTCAGGAGCGAAAGCCAAACTTCTGGAGCAACGGCGTTGAGGTTAGGCGAATCATGGCGGCCGGGAAACGAGACGAGGCTGTGGCACGAGTATCGCGCTCACGTACCACGCCGATCGGCAGGATACAGTGTCGTGGAAGAGGTCGATGAATACGTAGCGAACGATTCGGATGGATTGGGGCGTCGTGGGAAGGCGACGAGTCCCCATCGTAATTCGCAGGACATAACGGCGGCCATCAAAGCCCTCGATCGCTTCCTGACCGGGGTTCTGAACGATGATAGTTACAACAGCGTGCTACATCCACCGCCCAATCCTGTTCTGGCCCTCGTCCTGTCTCGATACGGCCGATACGTGCCCGGATCACGAAACTCTCGCATGTATGCTCACATGGCCGTAAACAATATACATAACAACAAGCCTTTCGGTAGTTATAAGCTGGAGTGCGACGAATCACCCGTCTACGTCACGAGATAACGATTAAAGTACTGAGTAGCCAATCGAGTGGATCGTAGAATGATTATAATTGGGTAGAGAAAAATAAATTTCGTTATTTGTGCGTTAAAACAGTGTGGTAATGGCAGTTAAATATGATATTGTTTATTTATTGTATATATGTTAGAAATAATGCTGACAAGTATATCGGTGTATTAGTGTTTATTTAATACAGATAAGGCAAAATGCTTTACACTTTTTTTTAACGAACTCTATACGTTTTTTCGCATTTATTCGATGAATTTCTTAGCTAACTTAAAATGATTTTACATACAAATTAACGTATAAAATTTTTATATTTTAATATTTTATGTATCTTTACACGTAAAGAGAGAAAATTTGTCGAATATTAAAATCTATATTATTGTTTTGTGTGATATTTTAATAATAACGTAATTACCAAGATGCATTTTCGGTTTGTCAGGACATATATATAGCGATAAAATGTCGTTTTTTATCTTTCTTATTTTATCGAGAGCAAAAATTACAATCCTAATAATGTGTTCTTCACCATCATCATTTTTCGTTCGTTTTACAATCATTTTACACTATATCGTCAATTTCTTAACAAATAGAAATAATTTCATTATTCAATAACGAAAAATCAAACTCATCTTCGCTCGAATTAATTTCATTCCACGCTTACAAAAATGAAAAAACTTTGAAAATAATATTTCTATTCCCATCACTGTCAAACTCGAACCAATGCCGAAAATATAATTCAATCCGTGATATCACGATCTAATTTGAGATCTAAAAAATCTAACCATTCGATATATTATATTATCCCACACTTTATAAGATTATACGTAAAGAGGTTAGAAATCTATTCGTGAAACTCTTTTCATGATATTTTATTTTTATCGCGTCAAACGTGGATGTCTGTGAGCCACCATTGGAGCGCAAGTACTTTTTACTTCAAATATAACGACACTCCTCTTTTTGTTCGAAAATATCAATCTCCAAAGCGCGTAATCCGCCCACAACGAATATAATTCGATTCAACCCGAAATGACATTCGACCAAAACCACCAGCAGAGAGCAGCAGTGTGCCTAATTAACACTTCGCGCGTCATTGACATCCCGTTTAATCGAGAATGCCACCGGTTACCTAAATTCGATGCAACGATTCATAGGTGCAATTTCACTTAGATTAATTCGCTTTTCGTTGATCGATTAAACCGCATCGACCACGGGAAAGCTTCATCGACGTCCATCGACGTTTTCACTGATTAATTATCCAAATGACACTTCACTACCGCCAACGAGTATTAAAGAAAAGTTGGCTGGCTCCTTCGTTGCCCATTCGAAATTTAATCAATATCACACGGATTTACCCTTGAATCTAGCGGCAATCGGGGTTGGTGCGCGAAGTTAATTGGAGTAGTTCGAGATGCCGCTCGAGAAACCCCGATTAAGCACTAAACTACTCTCATTACACCTTCCTGTCTCCCAGGAAACCTCTCCAGATACTACTAACTTGATTTCATTGATGAAAGCCGGCCGAGACTGCTCTGTTCCTCTACTCTATATACGTCCATCAGAGTGGTGGCTCCATGTGCCAATAAACCTTTCTGATGTTGCGCGTTCTCCGACGAACTGATTGCTCGATCGATCAAAAATTCTACGATTATTACCATTGGATTACGCGTAATACAGTTCTAAGTGGCTGGTTGCAGTTGGAGAGGAATTCGTTCAAGTGTGGCTCGCGAATGTTTATGCAGATGATAAAGTTTTATGGATGGAAATTATAAATTTATTAGAGTTTCTACTTTTTATTTTATTTTTAATTTTTTTTAACAGATTTGTATGTGAACACTTTTGCGTGTAAATATTTGTTATAAAATTTTAAAGACGAAATTATAATGAATTATAGGGAAGAATTAAATTTTGAATCGTAAAAATTAATATTAAGCATTTTTTTGAAACAGAAGTTAAAATTCATTATCTCAGTCACAAAAATAAATCGCAAATAACGATTAATCGATTGAAATGTATGTATAAGTAAATATTATTATTTTTCTAAATTTTAATCACTTATACATTAATTAAAATGTTTTATCTAAAGTCTTGAAATATACAAAGTGTTGATATATTTCGATCGATTCCAAATATCAAAATGAATACAAAAATTTCGATTGAAACATATTTATTAATCAATTAAACTTTTATACTTCAATTTATAAGAAATAAACTTCAACGTATTTTGTACTATACTATCTTTTGAATTTTTTTCTTTTGATACTTGGAAACGAATATGTTAACACTTTCTAAAAAGAAAAAGAATCAAACACTTGCAATATTTTTTTAATCACCATTGAGATATATTATTAAAAAAGATACGTGAAGCTTATTATAAAAGCCGATAAAAAAAAGACTTTATAATATAATATCCTCTTAATTAGTTAAACATTAATTTATCAATATTTCATAAAATTCTATAAATATTTAATATTTATATGAGAATCTAATTTAAAAATTTGGTTCATCGATGCAATCATTTTCCCCAAGCATCCTCTTAATATTGATATAACCTAATAACATTTTAACAATTATAATATTTCCAAATAATTATATAAAAATTATACATGCAAATACTTTAGATACCTTTTAATAAATTTAACGAATCGTTAAATCCGTTAAAAGAGAGAGAGAAAAAAAGAAAAAAAAATTTTCGTACACTTAATTGCATTTCGATATTTTTCGCTTATAAAATGAGTCGATGAGTTTCGAAATAGGGCCCTGTTTTATAAATAAATACGTCATAAACGTAGCAGTCGCGGATGTTTTCGAGAGATCGTTTAATTTTCCTGTCTCCGGTATACTTGTTGCGGGGATCATAAAACGAACGACGAGGGCTTAAGTGGTGCTTGATTGCCGTCCGTCCTCTAGGAAACCAGATTGTCTGAAAATTGTATTTTCAGGACGACAGTCTCCATTAGCTTCTTCGAGCTTTACCAAAGGAGATCGGTTGCCAGTAATAGCTTTACTAATAGAGCGTCCAAGTACTTGGGCAACCTTATAATTAGTCGACATGTTCCTATAATCGATGCACGATACTTTCTTTCTCTCTCTTTCTCTCTCTCTCTTTTTTTCCTATTCCTTTTAAATTCACTGCTTTGCGAGCGATGACATATCTCTATATATATATATATTATTTATTTTTAAATGAAATGAAATAATACGTATAAAATCTTCGATTCGAAAGATCAAATTTTCCATTCAAAAGATTTAGTTTCTGCTTCTGCTTAATTTTACAATCGTATCGCGAGACACTCGAACCCATCGCTAGCAAATATCGAGACACGCGTACTCGCGCCATCTCTAATTAATTCCACATTAATCCTACGGCAGCGAGAATGTCAAGTGTATTGTCATCCCTCCCCTCCCCCTTTCTTTCTCTTTTTTCCTTCTTTCTTTCTTTTTTTTTTCGTTTCATCTTTTCATTTTCTCACACGTCCCCGACCCTTTTTTATTTTCTCTTTCTCCCTCTCCCTTCCCTCCTTCATTTCCCCTTCAGAGTTTCAAAGAGAAGTGAGCGGGTATAGAGAATATACACGGGCCAAGTTTCTCCCGTGTACATATATATGTATATATATATATTCGCATATTGCGTATTGTACAACATTGCCGGTGATTTGAAAAGAAATATTGCGCCGAGTGTGGGGAGGAGAGGGGAAAATGTAGATTTACAGAAGGAGACGGTGGAAATATTCGAAATTCACTGTTACGCGGGGATAACAAGGGGAGAGGGAGGGGGGGAGAAAAGGGTAATCTTTCACGTACTAGCGAAATACGATGGCGTCGTTCAACAACCGCTTTCTTCTCCGGCATTTCTCCCCTCATTTCTCTTATTTCTTCCCTTTCTTTCTTTCTTTCCTTTTTTTTCCCCCTTCTTTCTTTCAAGAAAAATAACTGGGCCGGAATGTAGGACAAACGAAAACGGCTTGTTCGTCATTATTTCAAGCCGTGATGCGCGAATTTCTTTGCATTTCCTTCCGTTCTGGTAATCCTTCGAATTCTCTCTCTATCTCTCTCTCTCTCTCTTTCCTAGGGACTCTTCAAAGGTTGGCAAGCGTGGCTGAAACTGCGGGGTGCGCAGTCTGACATGAGCCCGCAGCTCTCAGTCGAACCGCAATAAAAAGGAGCGAGGTTGTAGGAATAAAATATGAGAAATACGCTCTTGGATCTTTTCCCCGTGACGGGGGTAAGGAAGGAAACGAGATGAAGGCGCAAGATGGTGGAGGAAAAAGAGGAGACCGTATTAACGCGGTGTTTTGTGAAGGGAACAAGGGAGATGGCGGACAGGTGATGTTATTAAACTCTATCCACTCTTTATATCGATCAATTTTTCATTGTTTTCGTTGTTTTATTTTATCTTATATTTTTTAAATTATAATTTTCATTTTGATTTCTCCATTTTTTTCAAGAATTTTTATTTTTAATTTTCCCAAGTTTGGAGATAATTTCGGTGATGTGTATTTATGGGAGTGTTTTCGTTTCGTTTTCCTTCAATTTAAGGATTTTATTTTTTACACTTGGAGATTATAACAAGTAACAAGATTTTCAAAGCATAGTGATTGTCAAGTAATAAAATATTATATAGATGCTTTCAATATTTTGTTTTTTATTATTAAAAGATTCTGTGTGGTGGAGTATTTTTATTTTATATAAATTATTAGAGTAGAAATTGAGACATTGGAGTATAAATGGAGATAAGAATGACGAAAGCGATATTACAAATTTTATCTTTTTTTTTTTCGTTTTATTCATTTTATTTTTTTAAAAACGCATTAAAAATAGAAATGGAGATTTTATTTAGATATAAATGCTATAATTAAATTTTAAAATATCGTTTCATTCTGTAATATCGATCAATTTTTGTTTCCGTAGTTTTATTTTATTTTATTTTTTTTAAATTATAATTCCATTCTTTTTCATTTTTCGTATCTTTTTTTCCCCAATTTTTTTCCCAATTTAACGATTTTATTCTTAAAATTGCATTTACAAAATATAGAAATATAGAAATAAAATTTTATTATAGTAGAAATGAAAATTAGAGCAACATTATTACATAAACCTTTTTTCCTTTCATTTTTCATTTATTAAAATTAATTTTTTTTTTGAACTTGCTTTACTATGAGAACTTTATTTCAATAGATCCTTGTTCTTCTTAAAAGTATACTAATGTCCAAATATTGGAAGAGATTAAATGTGCAGAAAAAAATCTATTTCAAAATTAAAATTCTATTCAAACATTTATCTTAAAATACGAATGAATCAGTGAATGAGGGTTACGGCTCTTCTCATTCTCTAAATATCTTCAAATATCACTTTGTTCTCTGATCATGTTCGAATGTATACGTTTTTTCAAAAATGGAGAAAAGAAATAAATTTTTAAGCGATAAAAATGTAAGGAATAGAAATAATGTATTTATAAATCGTGACTTTTATAATATACTAAAATTGTGTATATAACAACGAATTCCATGCCAGAAGCGAGACTCGTAACACGGCGGAATCGATACCATCAAAAGTGATTTATGTCGAGACTTATTGTCGAATAAAAATTGGCCGGTTCTACAGAAACGAGCTTTGTCACCAGCTATTTCTCACCGGAATGGTCCTTCTTAACCTTTCGCAGTTTGCACGCCCACATCTTTGTCAATTTTTTGTTTTATCCGTAGTTCTTAAATTTTCAAAAATCAAAAATAAAAAGCGAGCCGGTCGACCATATTTTTTAACTCTCATAGAAAGTTATGCATTTTTTTTTTTTACGTTTCTTGTTGCAAACAAATTTGTTGTATGGTTTTCGGAATGGAATCAAGCATTTTTTTTATTATTTTTATTTGAAATCAAAATGAACGGCGAAGAGAAGAACAAACGCTTTGATAATAATATTTCAAATTTTTATTTGAAATAAAAAATTGCACGAAAAAGTTGCAATATAATAACTCGAATGTCTTCGATCAAGTATTCGAATAATTTATCCTTTTATACGAATAAATACGTATTTCAAGACGGAGCGAATAAATTTTAAAAATAACAGGTGGATAGATGAGTTGAAAAAGCTTACGTTTCCCGCCACGACATGTTGTAAAATAAATATAATCGTATTTAATTTTAATAGTTGGAAACGTTCAGAAATATTGCAATTACGCACACACGTACACGTTGTAATTGGCTGCTGTTCTCCACGTTCGCGGTTAAATGTTAAATGATTCGTTTTCAAACAGGTTTTACATCTTAGATTATCGTACCGTAGGCGTAGCGCACTCTGTGCTGCCACCATGATGCAATAAACACTACCGAATCAACGGAAGTCGCCATGTCGTGACGTTTCAAAGATTTATAGATATTTGTAGAAAACGAACCTATTTAACGTTCATATTGTTCATCACTGTAAATTGAATCACGGTTAATGTATCGCCATTCAAATAATAGTGCGATAAATCTTTGCGGCCTTTAACACTTACAACGTTTCTAACTATGTTTATCGTATAAAATCGATTTTATCGTGAGATTAATAATTCAGAAATTTTTCGCTTTCGATTAAATCAGGTTAGGTTAGTGAAACTAAATTTCATCGGGAAACGAATATTATAATAATTTCTATTGTTTTGATGAAATAAAATTTTTAAACAAACAATCGAAATTATAATGCACCGTGAAAACTACCATATTCGAAAATAATAATTTTATTAATTTATTGAATTCCATTCGTTAAAAAGGTTAAATTCTTTCAGAATCGATATTTCACGAATTTTTAAACGAATAACCCATTTATAAAACTTGTGCGATTGGAGATTTTACAGAAAGCTGATTCTTCGATAAAATTATTTATACACGTGTCATTAGGGAGGAAAAATGATTCCCCTTTCACATTATCAATGTACATCTCTCGTTAAATACTTACAATACCGTTTCCAGCTACATTAATCGTATAAAATCGATTTTATCGTGAGATTAATAATTCAGAAATTTTTCGCTTTCGATTAAATTAGGTTAGGTTAGTGAAACTAAATTTCATCAGGGAACGAATGTTATAATAATTTCTATTGTTTTAATGAAATAAAATTTTTAAACAAACAAAAATTCACCGTGAAAATTATATATATTTGTATTCGAAAAGGTTAAATTCTTTCGGAATCGATATTTCACGAATTTTTAAACGAATAACCCATTTATAAAACTTGTGCGATTGGAGATTTTACAGAAAGCTGATTCTTCGATAAAATTATTTATACACGTGTCATTAGGGAGGAAAAATGATTCCCCTTTCACATTATCAATGTACATCTCTCGTTAAATACTTACAATACCGTTTCCAGCTACATTAATCGTATAAAATCGATTTTATCGTGAGATTAATAATTCAGAAATTTTTCGCTTTCGATTAAATTAGGTTAGGTTAGTGAAACTAAATTTCATCAGGGAACGAATGTTATAATAATTTCTATTGTTTTAATGAAATAAAATTTTTAAACAAACAAAAATTCACCGTGAAAATTATATATATTTGTATTCGAAAAGGTTAAATTCTTTCGGAATCGATATTTCACGAATTTTTAAACGAATAACCCATTTATAAAACTTGTGCGATTGGTGATTTCACAGAAAGCTGCAAATGATTCTTCGATAAAATTATTTATACACGTGTCATTGGGGAGGAAAAATGATTCCCCTTTCACATTATCAATGTGTATCTCTCGTTAAATACTTACAACGTTTCCAGCTACATTAATCGTATAAAATCGATTTTATCGTGAGATTAATAATTCAGAAATTTTTCGCTTTCGATTAAATTAGGTTAGGTTGGTGAAATTAAATTTCATCAGGGAACGAATATAATAATAATAATTGTTTTAATTAAATAAAATTTTTAAACAAACAAAAATTATAATTCACCGTGAAAATTATTATATTCGAAAATAATTGATAATTTTATTAATTTATTGAATTCCATTCGTTCGAAAAGGTTAAATTCTTTCAGAATCGATATTTCACGAATTTTTAAACGAATAACCCATTTATATAACTTGTGCGATTGGTAATTCTACAGAAAACTGCAAATGATTCTTAGAATTATTATACACGTGTCATTGGGGGGAAAAAATAATTCCCCTTTCACATTATCAATGTACATCTCTCGTTAAATCTATATAATACGATCATCTCACCAACGAAGAAACGAGTTTTCGTTTCCTCGAAACCGTGAAAGTCGACATAATCTGTCTTCCCAAATTGAAATAAAGACCGATTGCTTGAATAAGGCAACAAGCATCTTCTATTATACTCACGGGTCAAAATAAACGAATAATCGTGTTTGATATACGAATTAGCATAGCATTTCGTTGGGGGAAAAGGAATAATATCCGTTGAAATTTCGATTGGTCGAAATTTACTGTTCGGTTCACAAAGCCCGGGGGACGACCGAACGACGATTTGTTTTGGTGTCGAGCGTTTTGTTTTTCCCGGCCTCGTCCATTAACTTCTACATCAACTCAGAACACGATTATCCGCATCCGGTGATCCGTCTCTATCCGGCGATCCATGTCAGCTTCGAAATGCCAGTAAACGCGCTCGTGCATGGGAGGGGAAGTGGAGGGGAGGGAATATTGTTTTGCCTGTAAAAAAAAAGGAAAAAATGTTATTTAAAATTTTTTTTTGCACGATCATCGATACATACGCTCGCGTGTCAATGTGTGTATCAGGGTGGAACGAAACGTAGGAATTCTTATTTGCTATTCATGACTTTTACCAGTGGGACGAAACGAAACTTGTTTAAAAGTTCTTCATATCTTTTCAATCTTGATTGGAATATTTTTTTGAACGAGGTTAAAAATTTTTATCGATCTATATAATTTTATTTCCATTGTTGAAACTGTCTCGCTCGTAAGTACAATTATTTGCGTAATAATTTTTTTCCCAGATACATTAATTTTGCAAACGAGTTTTTGTTAAATGGATCTCTTCGATATCGTCGCTTTCTTTATCTATCATGATTCACGTCGATTGTGACACGTTATTTTCTATTTGCAATTCAAACATGTTTGTACATGTTTCCATTTTATTTATCAAAAATCCTGAATTAATTACAAAATTCTTTTACCAATTATTAAATTAAATTTACCGAGATAATTGTTGGATCACGCTATAACTGATCCTTAAAAAATTAACAATTATTGGATCATTCCATTTAATTATAATTTACAAAATTCTTACGCACTACTATTAGCATACATTTACCGAAATATTAAATCACCTATTCCATTTACTTGATCAAAGATCCCAATTGCCGAATTTAATCATCAAATTCCTTTCATCGACCAAATTTATAAATTTATCGTTGACAATTATTCGAGCTCATCCAAAACTCTTAAAAACCCATAAATCCTCCTCGTTCCAAATAACTGAAATGGACGAGGCAGCAATCACCGTTCCCTCCACTCATTCATCCGTCACGCGTTTCACAGGGTATTCTTCTGCCGGAGGAAGGATGGAGAAAAGAGAGAAAGGCCTCGAAATTCATTCCCGTTTCACGGGATTTCGCGCGATAAGTGACCACAACCAGCACATGCTCGACGATAATTTCCATCTGCTGGTAGAAAAAAACTCGTTCACCTAGGTGCGGAAACTCGTTGGGCAGCGAGACATCTCGAGGGTCTACGAAACGTAGCCCGATTTCGCGCGGAGAACAATGCAAGGCAAGGCCACTTTCTTTCCATCTTAACCATCTCTCTCTCTCTCTCTCTCTCCTTTCCTTCTGTTTAAGTCGGCTCCGTGAAAACGCAGACTAATTTCTCCTGTCTCGCCCCTCCGCCACCCTCCTCGAGAGTCGACGACGACGACGACGACGACGGCGGAGTGGCCCGCAGCAAGCTGGAGGGAAAGGGTTACAGAGGCGGAAGGTTGAAGAGGGGATCCGCACAAAGAGCAGAGGAGTGTGCAACAATTATAAACACCGTGGCAATTACAGTGGCCTGGGTGCGTGCATGCTTTCTTCCACCTCTTTCTCCCTTCCTTTCTTTTTCTCTCTCACGCCCCTCTCCTTCCTTCCTTCCTCCTCGAATTGCACCAGCCGTGGAAGAGACCGTGCGCTGCCTCTTCAACCACGGCCGGATGAAACCACCACCACCACCACCGCCGCCATCCCCTGGCTGCTTTCACCTTTTACTCGGTTGTAATTGAGCTGGAATCATACAACGATGAGAAGGAACTCGGGTAGAAACGAGTGGCTACTTGGACGCGTCACGTGTGGGATCTCGAGATGCTTTCCTATTGTCAGCTGTTGCGAGTGAGACAGAGATTTAAGAGGAATATCGAAAGTGACGTGTTTATATATATATATGTATAGGGGACGATTATGGATAGCTGTGTGGATCGCACGTGAGCTGAGTAATTATACATAGTTGTGAGTGGTTTATTTTAGAGAAAGAGGGTGGTGATATATTCGTGGGAGAAGAGATCTTTTGGAAGATCTTTAGAACGTGATAAAGGCTGTTTGCCGTGCAAATTTGGAAATATTTCATGCTGTAAATTCGTCGAAATCGCATGAATTATATTTTGGAAATGTTGTAATTTGTCGATTGTTAATTGGAGAGAAAATTATTTAAATTAATATATCGAAAGTAATTATACATAGTTGTGAGTGGTTTATTTTAGAGAAAAATATCTAAATATATCTTGCGCTATTTTTCATGAAATTAAACGTAAATTCGTCGAAATAGCATGAATTATATTTTGGAAATGTTGTAATTCATGCTATATTTTCAACACTTATGATAAAAAGAATTTTCCATCGATTACTTATAAACGATATCTTTATTTTAATAATTGAGAAATAGATAAATCAATAAAGATATATTATTGAATAAAAGAATGATAATTTGTTGCAATGTTTATTAATTTCGAGTTAAAAGTTTAGCAGAATATAGATGTAACGCGCGAAATCCAATACGCGAGTGATACAATGAAATTTCAACATCAAAAGGGATTAATGAAATCGAATCAACCAGGCATCAATCGTGATGTTCATGGCTATCAAAATCCCAAAACCATTGTCACGTGTGTGTGACGTTTACTCGACGAACAATCGTGACACGAGTCATAAATCAGTAGGTAGCCATTTTTTGAATATCACGTTTTATTCGAAACAGTACGTGCAGTAGAGTTGATGGAACTTGTACTAAAACCACCGTTGAATCTCACTTATATTCGTTAATAAGACAGAAATTGATGAGGTATATAATTTGAGTGACCGATATGAATTGGCCAACACTGTAATTGATACAATGTCTATCCATTTTGAACTTGAATTGATCAATTGCTCGTTACACCCACTCATTATTATTAACGAAACTGTTTTGACGTGTAATAAAGAATCTAGTCGAGGCTCGACGATCAATTAATCGTTTATACTAATAAGATAATCGAGTTAGCATGTTTATTAAAATAAAATTATATCAAGAAGGTATTCTATCAGAGAAAATTTGTAAGATAAATTATGACGTGAAGAAATATTAATATTTTTATATAATATAGGCGAGACGATATTGTGCAGGATAAAATTAAAATATATTATACTTTTAAACAATGGTTCGCATAAATATTCGATAGACACTATTTTCCTACATCTCCTGTTTACACTTCCAAATATATTTATCCTTCGTCACGTTCTCTTCGACGGGGATCTCTTGATTAACTTTTAAACGTCAAGGACGTCGAAAGTAAACAAACATCCAAATACACGCTCGCTCGTGGAATCATTTACACAAGTGATGGCAAAACTTTGTTAATAATTCCAGACACGTTTATTCTTCTCGCAGAAGATTAAATAATTTACGAATTAAATTTATCCGGATATTTCGAATTTGTTATCGATCAACGAGGCGACAGCCTCTGCACATTGTATTCGATTGTCAATAAGGCAGAGCGAGAGGGCGACATCGATCGTCGTATGCCGCGTGGAAGGCGGTGGAAGGCAAACGTCGTCGCTAATTTATTCGTGGAAGCACCAAGAGAGTACCGCCGACACCCTCTCCAAATTTCCTCTTCCGACGTGTACGCGATTCGATCATGTCGGCCTACGTTATTTTGCCGTCGTCGGAACAGAGCACAGGAACCACTTATATTTGTGTTTATTACGTCGAGATGTGACGTCATTTCCTGAGGGAAGGAGGACGGAATAACCTCATCACCGTATCCCACAGACTCGGCGGCAGTGATTCCCCTCTTTGAATGGAGCCAAGTGGTTCGTGTTCGCTCTCTCTCTCTCTCCTTCTCGTCTCTTTGTCGTGGATCTCTTACTTTTCTCGCGCTTTTATGAGAGAACGGATTTCGTCAAGTTTCGTTCCATTGTGAGGAAGAATCGCAATTAAAGTTTTTAAGCTCGACGAGGGGTTAATTTTGAAAAATTAGATGTTTCGTAATCGTCCATTTCACGCACATGAAACATGTCTCTTTGACGACGAGATTGAGATAATTTCTACGTGAGATGTTAATTAAATCTGGTGAAATTCTTTGGTGATTTTTTTTTTTAATTTAATTTAGTAATTAAAATTCGTATAAGAAGTTTTTTCCCATCAAGAGTTCCATCAAGAAAATAATGATCGATACGTGAAAATTGGCAAAGTTAATAAGAAGGTTATAAAAATAGTGAGAATATTACAACAATGGTAAAATAAAATAAATATATGTTGCAATTTTATTTTTGAAACAAGTTGATATCGTGACTTAAAGAAAAATTGTATTAATTATAAAATTGTACACTCGACAGAAAAATCATGAAGTAGACTTCTTTTAAAGAATAATACTTTATATTTTATTTTCATGAAAAAACAGAACGAATAAATTCATAGCTACTTGTTCCACATTCTTTTTATACTTTGGAACACTTAATTTAATCAAAAACATTTAATTTAATCTTTTTATTAAGTAACGTCTATAATGTTCATTAAAATTAATTAAATAAGTCTCATGAACAAATTTTTCTTGTCCTAAATTAATACAGCCTCTTAAATTTCGAATCATATTTATTCGTTGTTTTTCGTTGCAAATGCTATTTTAGTTTGCAGTTCAACGATCCACGAGACAAACTTAACCTAATTTAATCTAAAAAAAAACCAAAATCAACATGTCCGTTTTAAACATCTAATCTAATCAAAAAAATTGATTTTACAGGCCAAAACAAATATAAAAATATCGATTGCTTATTATCAAGACATTGAATATTCATGCAAAATCCAAAACTTAATCTAATCTAATCCAACAGAATTGTACAAAATATTGATTGCTTATTTACTTATCAAAATACGAATATAAAAATCAACTGATCTTAAGTAGTAGTTCTTAAGTAATAAAATATTCAAAAATCCTCAAGTTAACTTAACCTAATCTAATTTAATTATATATTCAATAACATATCTAAAATTATATTTATTAATCAAATTTATTATCAAACTTAATTTGGCCTAATCTAATCCAACAGAATTGTACAAAAATATTGATTGGTTATTTATTTATCAAATGGACATTCGATATTTATGCAAAATACGAATATAAAAATCAACTGACGTTCATAAGTAATAAAATATTCAAAAATCCCCAAACTTAACTTAACCTAACCTAATTTAATTACATATCCAATAACATATCCAATTTAAATTATTACATTTATTAATTAAATTTATTATCAAACTTAATTTGGCCTAATCTAATCCAACAGAATTGTACAAAAATATTGATTGGTTATTTACTTATCAAGTGGATATTCGATATTTATGCAAAATACGAATATAAAAATCAACTGACGTTCATAAGTAATAAAATATTCAAAAATCCCCAAACTTAACTTAACCTAACCTAATTTAATTACATATCCAATAACATATCCAATTTAAATTATTACATTTATTAATTAAATTTATTATCAAACTTAATTTGGCCTAATCCAACGGAATTGTACAAAAATATCGATTGCTTATTTATTTATCAAATGGACATTATGCAAAAAAAACAAAAATCAACAGCAATCGTAGAAAAATATCGATTACCTTTATTCATGAGATAGACTCTGGACATTAAAAAATACAGAAACTTGTGAATGCACACCAATTGCAAACTTTCACGCGAGAATTGCATCGAGTATCTCAAACGACGATAATCGAAACGAGGCTCGACTATTAACTCATCCACAACCGAGAGCCCGGTTCACAAATGTTCACGCGTGAACCGATACACGCGGCCAGTTAACTTGATATTCGTCTGACAGGTCGGTCCTTCCCTTTAACCAACTCGTACCAACCTAGCTATTTGGCCGGCGTGCCTCTAACCCCGGCTATTTAGCGTTCCAAGTGCAAAGTGTCGTGCCATTACAGGGTGGCAGACGCGGCGCTCCATTAAGCAACGTACGGGCCTCGTACGTACAGAGACGTGCGCCGTGTATCCCGCCATGGCCGTGAAACGAATGGAAGGATACGAGGTGTGGGTCGTGGCGTGCAGGAATAGCTGCATTTCGTGCCAAGCAATGCCTTTAATTAAACCGAGAGGGGGATGCGTGTTGTCATTTCGACGCTGGACCACCGCGTGTGTTGCACTCGGCCAGGGACCCTTCTCCGCGCCGTGTGCCGCTACGTGCACGCGAAAATTTCCGCCATTTTGTTTCATTCGCGAAACTTCGACCGGCCAAACGAGATCTTCCGCTCGAATTCCCCACAGGGATACGAATCCTTCTCCCTCTTTCGCTTTCGCGATCATTCACCGTTTACATCATCGGATAATAAATATATATCGTTTCTTCTTTTTTTCCATTTTCAATTTCCATTTTGTGATTTTACATAAATTTTTCGTTCGAGAATCGAAGGTAGGTGTCTGGTATCGAATCGAAGAAATAAATTTTTTTTTCGCGTTTTAAAAGGTGATTCAGGTTTTTGATCGAAATCGTTATCTGAAAATTATGGAACTGATATATATATATATACGCGACAGAATACAATCAGAAATGATACGACTTTTCGTGGAAATATAAGTTACGGAATGGAACGAAAATGCAATCTCTTTTTTTTTTATTTGAATTTTATTTTTATTGTTCCAATGGTATCTGATCGAATCGTCCATGCTCGTTACCGTTATTCAACGTAAAAATTCTCTTTTATCTTTGGAAAAATTTGATTTAGATCGTTATATATATATATGCATAATGTCGAGCACTTTTACGCATAAGGTAGCTCGTTACGTGTCCTTAAAATTGGTGGTTGTGTATATACTTGTGTGCCGGTTGAAGAGTGGATAATGAACCTGATTTAAATTTATAAATGCAGTGTGTTACTTTCCTCCCTATTTTATTCTCGACTTTAACATTTTTAGAAGAATGGAACGCGGATTCTCAGCTTGCAGGATGGTGAAGAATTGCAAGATTATTTAATATCGATGTAAGTCTGAAAAAGGAGAAAAGAGAAGGAATAGAGAAGGAATGCAGGAATCATAAAGATAGCGTGCATGCGAAAAGGAATTTGATTCTTGGCACAAAAGGCCCTCAACCGCTTTTGCTAATATTTTAATACCGGACCTGGAGTTCTTTTGCCAGTTTCAGAGGGTGATTCCCACCACTGCATACATATGCATAATCTTGGCTACGTAATAAACGCGTACACTTACAAAGGGAAGCGTTCGTGGCCGAAATGCGGAACACAATTGAAAGTGATTGCAAGAAATGGGTGAAAAACGGTGACCTTGATTGCTTCATTAGAGTTCTATAGAAAATCATTTCCTCCTTTTATTTACATTTCTCTACGTTGAAATAACGTGATTTTAATTCTGTTATGCGTGCAATCTTTCGAGTGGAAATTTTTATTCTAACCGAGAGACTTAGATGAGTGCAGATCGAGTAATTTTTTTAAACAGAATTTATTAATAAGTTGGAAGGATTTATTCCGCGAGGAAATGAAAGTTTTTACGTTTAAACTTTAGAATGGTGGAAAAGCTAAATCCTTTCCAGTTACGGGAGGGGGAGGGAAGGGGAGAAAGTTATTAAAAGAAAGCGATGAAAAGGATTTTAAGAAGCTAAGGTAAGAAAAGAGTTCGATAGCTGTTCGTTTAATCTTAACAATTACAATAAGGTATTACATGTGTAAAGAAACATAAAGACAAATTTTATTATCGTCATTGAAATTTTCGAGGCGAGAGAATTTTCTTAAAATTTCTACAAAGAAGGAAGAGATTACTGTTTAATTCGATTCTTCGTGACGTTGGACTATGCAAGTTAAATGTTTCACATTGCTCTTGAAATTAAAATATTCTCGAATATCATATTTCTTTAAACGTAACATTATTAACATGTCGCTGCATTCAAACCTTCGATGTTTAAAATCTTTATTTACACTTAATTGATATATTAATGCCATTCGTGTAAAAACAGGATATATATTTGAATTCCAAAAGATAGTATTTATTCGATATTTGCATCAAATTCCTGAACAGATATAGATAATACCAGAAATGCGATGCAGAAAGTGAACTAAATTCTAGATCGAACATTTCAATAGATGGAGAAACAAAGGATCCCTTTCATTCATAATTCCGAATTAGCATGAGAATCGAAAATTGGGCGTGTGTAAAACGAGATTTATTCAGATGTAGAAATAGATCGACTACAAGTGCAATCAATCGGAAAGAACATTACAACAAACGATATAATACGAGTATAATAAAATATTATACACCTAACCTAAAACAGGAATCTTCCTCCAGTGAATCTTTTCCCCCTAATCTGGCCTAACTTAAATCCAAATAAATCCAGAAAGAACGAAAATTGCAACGAACGAGTAATTTATTTCTCCTCTTTTCAAACGATTCGATTTCCTTGCCGAAAAAAAAAGAAATCCGACCGACCGACCCAAATTCGACCCTTCAACTTCAACCTCGTCCCTCCACACTTACACTCTTCCGTGGAATTTAACCTGTTGGATGGAAGAGACGTAAAAATTTCCAGCAAGAAGCGATGCATAAAAGTTTTCTTCCGGATCGACTCTTCTTTTTCTCCTAACCTAACCTAACCTTAACTCAACAGAGACGAGTGTAGAACCGAAAATTGCAGCAAATTGCAAGGAGGGGGGACAAATATCTCAATTTCCTCGCGTAATCGCACCACATTTTTGCTCGAGGCGCACTGTCTTGCGAAAAAGAGAAAAAAGAAACCACGACCCAAATTCGACTCTTCAACCACACGCTTCCAACACACTCCCGCGGAATTTAACCTGTTGGAGGGAAGAGATATAGAAATTTCCAAGCATTGTCCAAGAATTATGCGAAACTCGTCCGGATTTAGTAAAGTCTCCTTCTCCTGGTGAATCGGATACTTTTTTCCCTCTCCTTCTCTTCCCCTCCTTTCTCTCTTTGACAGTCGACTGTCGTCATTAGGACTTTACAAGCTCGACGCGAACTCTTGGAAGGGATACGTGCCGGGAATCTACGACTCTGAGCGAGAAGAAGAAGAAGAAGAAAGGTTTTTCGATTCTAAAGCGGCCGTTACACATTTTGCCGAGGGGGAAGGTGAAAAGGTTTCGTGACCTCTTATTCATTGGGAAATCGACGTGGCGTGGCCTGAAAGTAAACCTAAACCCGAAAGACTTGTAAATTTTCCCTTCCTTGCCGTCCCGTAAATACGTCGATCGATAATCGCTTTTTTTCCTCCGTCGCGAATTTTAATACAAATTGGATTCGTTTCTCCCTCGTCCCGATACGTTACGATTAAAATTTAAAGGACCCAAGTATGATTGCGAAATTTTATTGCGATTATTATTAACGTGTATTCATATAAAATTTATATTTTGCGATTATAGTTAGGTACAGAAATGTTTGGTAATCAGTATTTATGAGATATTAATATTTAAAGTTAAAAAAAATTCAAATAATTTCTGACAAGGAAGGTTTCCTTTTTCCTGATGCAACGAGAAAAATTAAATGACGTTAATCCTCGTCGAATCAACTAATAATCATCATTGATCGTCATACTGAAATATTTCAAAATAATCAAAATAAAGAAAGAAAAATATCGAATACATTTTAATTTTGAATACATACATATACTACATAAATTTGGAATCATTAACAGATTCCATAAAATCCACAAATTAAAAAAAAATTAGATTGGAAAACTATCATTAAAATTAATACACAAAATTAATTTCAAAATATAATTAATATATATATTATTAGAATTTTTCTAATTTTTTTGTTATCAATTAATCCTATATTTATATATATATATATATAAATAATTTCAAAAAAATCTTTAACTCGATTCCTCCTTACCGCATAATTATCAAATTTCGACGGAAAAATTATAATATCGCTTCAACATCGTCCTCCAACCTTGAATCCGCCATTCAAGGTCACGTGCTCGATAGAGATTGTGCGGTACACCGAGTTGTATCGACTGTGACCGGGCTGGAAGGAAGAAAAAAAAAAAGAGGAGAGAGAGAGAAAGAAAAAAGTCGAAAGGAAAGAAAGGACAGTTTTACAATGGCCAATCACGGTGCTCACGATTTAATTATGCTAATGCAACGTTAGGCGTCCGGGCAGAGGTTTGCAGTACCCGCTGGATCGACGTAATTGTCGCTGACTTCTTAATAGCCCGAGCAATTATCCCAACGAAGTACTGGGACTTGAGGGGAAGTTAATTCAGGTCGACGTTGGAATACAATTTCGTCGTGTCACTGTAACGATTCGACCTCCTACACGTTATTCACCAGGCAAGAGATTCTTTGGTATGAATCCGCCAAATACCCAGATTTGTTCGATAAAGTTCGTGAAACGGAATGTAAGGACGTAGTACAATTTCTGCTCGTTCATTTTGCTTGCTTGCTCGCTTCGAAATAATTTTGAAAGAAAGAAAAAAGCTTCGCGGAACGGCCTTGGAAATAGGTTTTTAAACATTCGATTGGAAATTGATAATCGATTATTCTGATTACCGATTCGTGGATATTCGATATATCGTTATTTCATAAAATCATTTTTCAATATTCTTTCGAATTCGTCGATACATACTCACCGTAGAAATTTTATTACAAGACAAAATTTATTATCGTGGCCACGGTTTCAGACGAATAAAAATCTTTCGTTGGGATATTCTCGTTTCAAAGAGAATTGAAACTAAGAATTTCTTCGCCCCCTTAATTTCCGTTCTCATAGACGCGTGGGTTGCTTGGAACATCGTCAACCGCACGATACGTCGCAGATTCATGTGGAAATTCGATTTCTGTATAAAATGTTGATAGCGTAAGAACCGATTAATTTATATTTTTCGTATATTTATAACTTCAATTTAGTGAATTTGATGTATTAATTTCAATTAAATTGTTTATTTTCTTCTTGTCATTCTTTTATATTATATTATATAATGAATTTTTATACAATTAACCAATAATAATTAATTTTTCATTATATAAAATTTTTTGAGTTGTTACTAAAATGATGTAATACATGTTAACTATGCATTAGCTAGGAAATTTCTTATTTACTTGAAAGGTAAATGTTTTAAAACTTTTATGTTGGAACATGTGATTAATTATGAGATTTTTTTTATTAAAGAATAACTTCATAATTATTTAACGTATAAAACAATAATAAATGTTTTAAAAAGCGATATTATTTGATGGTTTGTACGATCCTTTTACTCGAAATTTTATTATTATTAAATTTACATGTATTAATATTTTATCCTTTTTATTTGCATTTAATGATTTCCCAAAACATTTATTTTGAACATATTAAAGGATATGCAAACATTATAACAGCTAATATTCATTTGATCGATCAAATAATTGTGCATAATATGTGCTTTATCATACGATATTTTGAAGTTCTTTTGTGAAGCACGATTTAATTACATAAGTATTTTAAAGCAATGTAAACAATAAATATGAGCATAATTTTCGACGAATTTACATTGATATATTTTCCGTTATTTTACACGCATATTATACGTCAATTTGTATAATATGTTTGAAGAATGATGGTTTAAATAATTAAATAATAATTTTACTTTGCTTGTTGCTAATTTATCCTGAACGAGAATGTAATAAAAGACTTTGAAGATCAATTCTATTTCATTATAACATAAGGAAAACAAATTTCTCTAATATTATTTTTCACAAAAAAAAAAATAATATTGATAATAAGACATTTTTGACGACAAATTATTAATTAACTAGCAGATAATTTTATATCAATTTCAATAAACTTAGATCGAAAAATAAACTAAGATCGAATCGAAAATATCATTTTTTATGAGGATGTACGTTTCATTCGTTTTATCAACATGCAAACAATCCCAAAACCAGAGAACAGGAACATTTGAGGTAGCAGAAAACGACAACCTCTCTTGTAAATATTGTACGACTACTACTGCTATTACTATTACCGCCCAAGTTTAATATTTGATGTTTATTTAAAGATATGTCAATATTTTATTACCGCAAAAAGATATTACCACTTCTACAAATGGGAATCATGATACGAATATTTGTTTATCAAACAAATATGTACATCTCTATAGCAATTTATCGGGTCGTTGTTTTATTTCATTTAGATTATATTGAGAATTTAACAATAAACAAAAAAATTATACAAGAAATTTATTATTTTTCGTTTATTTTATAACAATAGGAATATACTCTCTTATATTGAAAAGAATATTTTTATTAATTAAATTCAATAAATAACAATTAATATTATTGAAAATAAATTTCTTTTTCTTTGGTCCAAATTTAAAAAATTAGCCAAGAATTGAAAAACTCATTAACTATAATAAATATATTTTTTCATTATGATATATTAAATGAAATAAATAATTTTGCAAGAAGCATTTCTTTTTAATTTCTTTAAGATCGTCAATAATACATCTACCTTCCTCTTGCTATAAGATTCTCAATTGATATCATGAAAGCTATTTCTAGAATGATCCGTTACATAAATATTGCTATGATTCGTTTATGATTTTCTGATTAAAGTAACTTTCCTTATCGCTTGCCCAGTCATCGCAAAGCCTTATTCTCGTTTTCTTTTATCCAACTAATTGGATCGTGTGCCACGTATATCGCGCACAACTTTAACGATTTACAGCGAAAGATGAAACCTTCCTGTATTTCCAATCATCCTCGTGCAGACACATTTATGCTTTTAACGTGGGTGGGCTAAATTCTTACTTATAAATGTCGAGTCGTTGAAGATTTTTAATCTTGGCGATTTTATTATCTTAAGTTATACCGTTTGAGCAAAAAGTAATTCCAAAAACCAGATGTTCAATATGAAATCTGTAATTAAAAAAAACATATTAATAAATACGAATGGATTGAATTAATAATAAAATAAAATGTAATAAAATTTTTTAAAAGTAAAGAATTTATTAAAAAATTATTGTATTTCAAATTTCTCACGGGTTCGTTGTTTAATAAATTTCAAATGTGAGATTTTTAATCTTTCGAAATGGGTGAATAATAATCAGCTTATTTCCCTGCAACAAGAATTGTTTCTCTATTTTAATAGTCTTACCAGCTTCGTTGTCATTTATCATTGTAATATTCATTAAAATTGCTCAAATAATTATAATTAACGTTCAATTTGTAATAAAAATTTCAAAAAAGAAAAGAATAAAATTATTATATACGTGAAATTTTTTAACGTGTTCTCTAATTATAATAATTATTATATATATTCTTTTTTTTTCTTTATACATTATTAATTTTTATATCTTAAATTTATTTTTAAATATCTTGAGTTTGATTTTCTTTTTTTTTTTTTATTACCTGCATTACTTGTACAGCTTTACTTTTGGAATAAAGTATAATAATAATAACAGGACATGTGGACTTCTCTACAAATTTAAATATTTACGAATAAAAATTTCACGTTTACACTCTCGTGTACTATTTTTATAACACTATGATAAAAAAATTCGTGCAAAAATTTGGTCGTAAAACATCTGCATAAAGTTTATTATCACCATTAACAAATGCATACGAAAAGTGTGCTCTTGATTTCGATGCAACCGAATCAGTGAAACCAATTTGATTGTGACCCGGCACGAATACACATTTATGACCCTCCTCTCTATTTACATACCATTTCCATACAAATGTCGAATGCTCGAAAATGGTTTTAACGAATATCCCTTTTAATATTATGATAAATCTCGATTTTCATTTCATTGCCGCTTCTTCTTTCGACAATACGAAATCACGAACGTGTCGAGTTAAAAGTAGACGAATGGGTCGAAAGCTGAATTTTAAATACGCGAAAGTCGAATCTGAAATTTTATTCAAAACTCGCTCATTCTTGCATTTTTCTTATTCTTTCATTCTTTTCTTTCTAAAATATATTATTTCTTCAAGAATTATTAATATTTTAAATATTAATATATAACAATTGTATAAATTTTCTGGAATTTTTTGCAAAAAATTAATAAATTAAATTCTTACATTACATTTTTCGTCTGTAATAAACTATCGTAATTAAAATGATTTAAATTCGGTTGAATATAAAATTCATATCGTTGTAACATTTCCTTAAATTACTCGTACAAACTAAAATGGTTATAATCTGAATTCTATTATTCGCACTTCCAGAGAATTATCTAATTAAAATCAACAGTTAATAATTAACTCAAAATCTTTTATCTTCTCATCGAAAAATATCGAAACCCAAATACTAACCTCATTTCCAGATAGTAACTGAAATCAACAATTGGATCATATCGATATAATCCATCGACTAAACGTTCACAACGAAATATTAACAACACTTTAAAAGATCTCAATGACGATAATCTGGCCGGTGTCGATTTCGTAAATTGCATAAACGCTTTATCACGTGTAGAAATTCCATTCTTTATGGGTTCGTGCACCGTATTGAATAACGTACGCACCATTACCTAAGGGGCCTGTAACTCGACCGGTAAATGTCGTCACCCTTTCCCTCTTTGCCTTCTGGTTGTACCAACATACGTGATCCCACGCGTAACCATAGGTTTCATTGATCGTGTACACCGTGTATGCCCGACCATGTATATTGCACACCGTTGACGGACGTTTTATACACACCACGTCTTCCATATACGCGACACTGCCTTTCGCGACTTTGGCAACAAGCGGCCACTTGAGCTACACGTGCACTTGGTACTGCACTACGGGATACATGCAGTGCTTGTAACGAACAAGATGGATCGAACGTAATCTTGCGAGGTTAATGACAAAGGTTTGACGATTCGTAGTAAAGTTGTTGTACAAGATAGCTCGATGTGCGTGGAATATAATGAAGAGTGGTAAAGAGAAATTTATTGTAATTTATTATAGATTGTAGATTTGTTAATAATTATTGTAATTATAGCGAAGTATGAAATGAAAGGTTTTCCTTTATGAAAAATATACAGGATGTTTTATTGATAATATATAGAGAGGATAATTTTATACGAAAAATTATGTCAAAAATATGGAATATTTTTATAATTTGAAACTTTGAGTATCGAAGAATCAAGTTTGAAAATTTTTCAAATACAAGTGAAATTAGAGAATACTATATCACTATGAAAAATATTCTTGAGAGTGATTCTTGATAATTTTATTTTATAATAATAGTCAATAGTTTTATTTTTAAATATTGTGTATATTGTATAAATATTGTACTGATCATTAATATATATTGTTAAAAATGTCTTTTATTTGATATTTTCTTTACTTTTAGGAATATATTATGTAGAAAGATTTTATTGGATAAAAATTTTCTTATAAAAACTATTTCAATGATAGTAATTACTGTGTAATTTCCAAATTATTTGAATGTTTGATCGATAAGATGTGATTAGAAAAAATATTTAAATTAATTACACAAATAATTGTATATATGCATAATTTTTATCATGTAACAATATACGTATATTAGATCAAGAAATAAAAATTAATTTTAAAAAATTTATATAATTTTACTTAATTTAATATTCGTTTATATATTGTAAATACTTTATATAAAAGAAAATTATACATAATTCAATACAAATTATGTATAAATTTAACGGGTATTTTATTTCGATTTTACACAATTTGAAATTGGAATTCATTAAGTTCTACTAATTGTGTAAATGATTTTTTGACTGAAATGTGAAAATTAATTAGGAAACGTGATTTATTTTTATTCTTTTCACATCAAATTTATGTAAATTACAAGATATCATGCTACAAAATAACTATTTATATTCATTCATTAAGAATAATGAATTTCTAAGTATTCGTTTAATGAATCTTATCCATAGATTTAGATATTCAAACGTAGAAAATTTTTCCATTCAAACAAATGACTTTCCATCACGATATCGCTTAAACGTGAAAGTTGTTCAGGAATTTATATGTCATCAGATAGTTTCATGCCTTAATCTCATTCTTGTTTTATGATATTTACATAATCCAAAATATACATTGATTGAAACATGTATTATTATTACAACAATCTGATAAAAACGAGTTTCGAAGAAAAATTATTAAATCACTTTCAATCAACTTAAATTTTTAAAATTTTTTTTAAAAGTTTCTTCTCCAATAAATTAACTGTTTTCGATGGTATTTTATTTTTGATTTTATTGTACTATAGCTGATATCAAATATTCAAACCTGCTATTATACCGTAATCATATAAAACGATATAGAAATTAAAAATGAATCAATTTTTAATCATCAGAATAAATTTTATCGTGAAAAATATTTTATATGGATAAAATGGTAAAAGTTTTAATATGCATATTGCAAAAAAATAAATAATTTGAGAGCAAACCTTTAATATCTTTATTGAAAAATATTATATTATATAATAAAATAGTTATTTATATCCGTTCGTTAAAAATTATGATAATTGCAAATTATTTTGTTGATATATAACGATTCAATTATTTCAATTCATGGTCAAGGGATATGGAATCCCATGATGCTCTGATTCAACGACGATCATACAATAAAATTATATTCATCAGAAAATACATTTGTCGCAATTTAATCTATTAACTTTATATTTGACTATTACAACTCATGGCCAACATGATAAATATATTATACTTTATTATTCTTTATTCAATAATGATCATATTTCGATATATACACACCTTTATATATATATATACCTTTTTGACATCACGTTCCGTCCAACCAGTCTCGTTCTCGAATCAAAGTTTTTTAAAATTTAAAGATGTATCGATTTTTCTTCGCCCAAATCGAATAAAAAAGTTTCGTCCGCATATAAATCAATCGAAAATAATTAATACATAATTGATTCTATCATTTTAGTTTAATATCATCCATATCTTATTCGTAATTCCAAATTTCTAAAAGAATACCTTTGTTATTACCGAATACAAACATAGCTTCAACTTTAACGTTTATATTGCCAATTAATCCTTTAGGAATTATGTCTGTGCACTATGATATATATTCTCAGAATTATACGATATATCTTTATCGTATATTTGTATCACTATTTTCCAGAATTATTAAAGATAAATTACGAAAAGTATGAAAAAGTCAAAGTTGTTAAAAGGTTATGATAACATTTGTAATGACACGTATTGTACAGAAAAAAAAAACAAAAATTGATCAGGCATTATTTCTAAAGGTTTAAGTGAAAATGTTCAAAATGAATCAAGTATTAAAGAAGATTCTCGAAAACAATGGATTTTGATTGTATTGCAAACTTCAGAAATACGAGTAATCTAACTTAACTTAACCTAACTTAACATCTTGTATCTTCAGGTAAGAAAGTAAATCAGATTCAAAGGCATCATAGGACGTACGAACTCGGCTCTTTAACATCTCTCTTCTCCACGTACACGTATCCATATAATGGGCTTAAACCAATTCCGGCTCGCTCGTACAAAGTACTCGCTTGGAGCCGTCTGTACCACCCACTTAAAGTATCGTGCTTCTCGATGTGGTAACAACACTGGTACAGCTACATCAGAGATTGCGAGAGTGGCTCCCTGTTAATGGCATTGCGTCGATATCGAAAGGTGATATCGATGTCTACCTTATCGGTCGAGGAATCTTCGAAGAAAGTCACTCGTTAATCAATCGAACGTCGACAGGTATTACATCGAAGGGATTGACCTCGGTCAGGGTCATTGAGTAATTGACACTAAGCTTCATCGAATTTTGCTGGTTAAAATGACGAGTTTACTATGCATAATTCGAAAAATTATTTTCGTCTTTTTTATAGATGTATTTTTGCAAAATCTTCGTGATTTTTTATTTATCTAGAATAAAATTTATTTGTAAAATTTTACACACTTTATGTATAAATAAATAATAGTATTAGAATTCTATTATTTTTTTCAAAATGATTTTCATTTGAACATAGTTTGTAATTTCATTGAAAAAATCATTTTTGAAGAATTATCCAAATTATTTGATTACTTTATAATTATGTTAAAGAATAATTAATAAAGAATATTAATAATATAATTGATTTGTAATTTTCTGATATCTTATATTAATATTAGAACTATCACTTTATATCTATCTAACTATTTTATATATAAATGTAATTGTAATTAAAATTGTAATCAAAAAGATAATAAAATTATACAAAAAATAATGTTACTTAATTTGTAATTCGTATTAAAGCATGCTAAAATTATCTTTGAAAAATCTTGTTTTATTTTAAACGATAAATATATAAATACCATAATTGCGGATAATGAAAAGAAAAAATTTAATTTCAATAATGATTTGCAATTTACATGGTGTACGGTAAACTGGTGACTAACAGCTTTAACTTTACCGAGCATTTTCGTCAGCGGGAAACACTGATCCCTTACTCTTGATAAGAAACAGCGAAAACAGCGTCGTATCTGTATTACTCAGCAGACATGTGTAAGTACATACAGGTATGAACGAGCATACGTAATCCCGCTTTAAGCATGAACGTGACGAGAAACGCACGCACGCTATTGAAAAGAAAAGTTGTATCTTTCGCGATGTTTCGATAAGAAAAATGTGGTAAATTTATTTCTTCCTTCGTGGAAAAACGCACGAAGGACACGGTGGTTTTAGTATGTGAAGTGTAGCCAGTAATCTCGCCGATTTCTCATACGAAGATAAATCGAGAACGTTGCGAAGAATTTTGCTTATACCGAGAAAGTTCTATCTATTTTAAAAAATTGATTTTTTAAAAAAAATATAAAATACTCGAGCCATTTTATTGGTTAGTTTTTGTGGGTTAGAACTTTGTTCTGTTCAAAAAATTAAAAATATCACTAATGATAGAGAGAGAATTTTTGAGTCACCCCTTTTTTGTTACGTTTAAAGTATACATTCAAAATTATATTGGAATTAAAATTTTCTAAACTCTAAAGTAATATTGTGAAAATCAGGAATTTAAGAATATCTATTTAGAATAATGAACATTTTCAAACAATGTGTTTTAAAATAAAGGAAAGAAACAGAATTGATATTTTCATATGGAAATGTTCTATACATGGAATGATCTCACGTTCCATTGTACCACCCATGCAGTGACAGTAATAAAATTCATCATCATTTTATGACTTCCTACACTAAGTAATATGTTACACATACAATTTATTCTGTCATTTTTCAATCGCCTCGAATCTTCTGCCACTTCATTATATAATATTACAATCTTCATTATATATCAATATGAAATAAGCATTTAACACTCCATAAATGGCGATCATGGCCAGAGTCATTGTGCACCGAATATATTCTCATTATAAAAATGTGCCAGCATAATATAATAATATGATATAACAGTAACGATGGAAAATTCGTTCCAATGTGAAATACACGTTCAATGATTAACTATATTTCAGAGGTCATAATAACGTTATATATAATCACGAATTTCAATGCATAATGTGGAACGAGAATTAAATATTGATTAATTAATTTATTTACTTCATTTAATGTTAAATTTTAGTTAGACCACAATGATTGCACATTATCATAATAATTTAACGAATATATCATAAAAGAGGATATGATTTACAAACATCATTACACTTGTAAATGACTTTTAAAGTTGAATAAATTCAATCCCAAGAAAATCCTCAAAATTACCATTTAAAATATTTAAATTATTTCGTCCTTTCTTTTTCCTCAAATTTGACAAAAGCGCTATTTAACTGCATAAACATCATATTTCGAGCATGCAAACGTGTAAATCGATATATGTTCCCATTTCTTCCGTCAAAAATACGTGATGTAAGTTAACAGAACACGAAGCAATGATTTTCCTCGCGAATCGCGATTTAGGTAGATCCCATGATCCAGTGTGGGCTTAGAAAACTACCCTCGCCGATTGTCGGCGATTTGCGGTATTTACGTCGATTATCGTCTTCCTGCGATTACAGTACAAAGACCTTGTCCCAGCGATATCCGGACTCTCGTGGTTGCACTCTTCGAGAAGGCTGCGATGTTATGCTACTCGCGGTTACTTTGCTCGTTGCAATCGTGATCTCTCACTGTCTCATAAACCCGGGCGAAATATAGAGATAAAATTCGTCCCTCACTTTTTAAGTTTAAGTTAAGGATCTCATTCCTCTCAAATCGTGTGAGATCACATAATGGTTCAACATTTAATGGCTTGATAAATTTATTTATCTTTTTATTTTTACTAAACTTTTTGATTTCTACCAATATAAATTATAATTATTAACGATCAATTCTAAATTTCACTCCAAATCTAATATATTTAATTATAATTTTTTTATAAATAAAAATTTTATTAGAATTAATTAATTTATAAATCGAGTTTAATCGCTATTGCTGGCACTCGTATTTATCTTTACTGGAATTAATTTCCGAATTAAACTTTCATTCGTTGTTTCAGGATTACCTGAATTGAATTAAATTTTTTATTTTTAATAATTTTATGTTTTATATATAACGTAATTAATACAATTAATCTCAAAACCATAATACAATTTTTTAAATAAGTCAATTTTAATTTCAACTTATTATTCATATTTTTCAATATATAATGTATAATATTAATATAAATTATATATCAATTAATATTTTATTTTATATTTTATACAGTACGAGTTGTTTCTTAAAAATACGTAATTCATAGATAAAAGTACTTAAAAGTAAAAAAAAATAGTGGTCGATTAAGAGAGCTGGAAGATAATCATAATTAATCATAATTTTTTCTTTTCCTCCGATACAATATCCAATGTTGTTTGCCGATGACCAGGAAGTTGCTCCCCGTTTAAAAGGATGCGTGTTCTCGAGACGATCGCTTCTTGAAACGATCGTTCCTTCAAGTGTACGCCAGCTTACGTATCGTCAATGAAATTCTCATCGAGATTATTATTGCTACGGGCCGAGGTTCGATTCGATACGGCCGCGTTATTATGGTGATCGTAGACGAAACGCGATATCTTACAGAGGTTTACGAAATAGACTTCTCGACGCCTTGTAGACGATACTTGACCCAAATAAAAAACTACTCCGACGCGGCCAGATTGACATTCTTCGCGTGAATTTTCCATTCGAGCTGCTCCGCTATTATTTATTCTCCTTTTTTTTTTTTTAAATTTCGAGAGCCTCCGCGATCTGTTTACTGCTTCGGAATTTTTCTCGCAGATTCTCAGAACAGACTCTCTTAGGTGGCAATTATTTTCGTTACAATATTTCGTTGTCCCTTTTTAATACGATTTATAAAAATTGATTTTATTTAATCTTCGCGGCGAAGATGCAAAACACGATAAATATGGATATTTTTACAATCAAAATTAAACAATTCAAAAGATTTGTTATTCGTATTCAATTGAATTATTGAAATTGTACATGTAAAAAAATTAGAAAATGTATAATCTAATCACACATGTTTATAGAAGCGTTTTGTACAAATTTTATAAACAATTCTTTATCTTGTTTGTTATACGTAAAGGAGATAATAAAATTTTCTTCTCTCTTAAATATATGATGTTTCGATTAACGGAAACGTATCTGTTGTATTTCAAAATAATTAAAAAAAATTCGTAAAATTTAAAGATTCGTCTCTTCTCCGTTCGACTAGGAACCAAGTTAGCGAGAACACGCTCTTTGTCTAGTCAATAATGATCACGAGACCCCTCGTTGCCTCTTCATCCGACAGATCGTACAGAGAGGGAAGTATCCACTTGTCTTGTCACCCCAACATTAGCCGCATCGCTTCGCTAAATCGTTCGCACGAAAATAAACAATCAAATTATTCCCAACATTCTTTCACTTCTCTTTCCTCGTTGCTTTTTCTTATCTTGTTCGTCTCTTTCATTTTTTTTTTTTTTTAATACCACGCAAGATATTGAAAATTTAAAGAAAATCTTAGACGGAGAAGGGAAAATTATTCTTCTTTGAATATTTTAAGTCGTTTCTTCTCTCAAATCTGTCTATGCATCTGGTAACAGAGTCATAAAGTTTCTGAATTTTTGTATCAAAACCTGTTGTGGAAATACCGTTAGTTCACAGATACATGTAATTATTGAACGTTGATTTGAACGTTTAAAATAACGAATTAAAATAACGTCTTTCATTTTCAAGAGAGATTTTATTTTTGGAAAATATCGATTTTGGTATTAATATAAATAAGAGGAATGATTGAAATTCGGTTAAATCTGATTGAAACATTCACTTGCATGTTTTCAATAATATTAAAATTAAATATCTTCAGGATCTTTCAAGATTTCAAATTTTGAAAAATTGGTATCAATTTTAATGAATAAGAGAAGTGGTTCATCTTATTTTGATAAATCTTAAATATCAAATAAATTATAAATCGATTGATTAGAGATTTTTGCAGTGACAAAAAATACATACGTGATATATTTACATATATTTAGATATATATTGCAAGTTGATAGTTTTAATATTAACCCGTGATAACATCATATTTAACATAGGCAACTCGTGAAATTATTCGAATATATTATCGTAAGTAAAACTTTGTATGAAATGAAATTAATGCAGAATTATTAAATTCAAACATGTTTGCTGTTCAATTCTAATTTCTTTCCCAAATTAAAAAATCTCACGAATATAAACGTATAACAAAACTTTGCACAAATTAAATTCAAACGCACGATTGATCATCGTCCTGATAACAACAATTTTATTTATCAAAAATTTAATCTCTTTTTTCTCGAAAAAAATTCGCTTTCAAAAATTCGAAGAAATTCGTACCAGGTTTACTGCCGCCATGTCAGCGAAAGTCGTTGAAAACCAGGAGGGGGGAGAGGTGGGAGGATATCAAATGCGATATTGCGTTTACCTTGAACGATAAAGTAGGGTGGATCCGATAATGCGTGTTCGTCCATGACGATATAGCGATCAGCTTCTTCGAGGCTGTCATAAAATTAAATGAAGCGTTCCAAGCTCCATTTCCTTCTTCGTTTTTTTTTTTTTTACTATCCTCCCCTTTCTTCACGAAGATCGGGACCGTTCTTTAAAATAAACTATAGGGTATTAGAGGGGGGAAGAGGGGAGGGGGGATTGTAAAATATTTAACTAAGAATCTATCGCATCCATCGTGAGATTCTTGCAGCGCCGAAACAAGGAAAGGAAATGAAATTCCCTATGAAAGGGAAGGTATCATCGTTCCGTTATTGCCGAGGGATCAGAAAAAGTAATTTCTCCTTTTCTTAAAGGGATATTTATAAGAGCTTATGTTCTCAATCCTTTCGATTATTTACGAGCCGATCTTCTTATTCTTAAGAAGAAATTTTTTTCGAAAACTTTGTGGGGTTATTCTTCCTTTTTTTTTATTTCCATTCTATGCTAATGGTGCGTTTAAAATTTTAGAACAGCGAGATGGGAAGATTTAAATGGACACACTTTTGCTTTAATTTATTCGTAAAATATGTATTTTGTATAAATGATTATCCTATAAAATAATAAAGTTTTTAGAAATTAAATTTTATCCTTTCGCATCAAAGAAAATGATTACGATTTTGTTAATTCGAAATATAAGAGCAAGACAGATTTGATATATATATATATATATATATTAATAAGAAACCTTTCAAATTTAAAATATGAATTTTTATAATAAACAAACAGTGTATGAGACTCAATATTTATTAATTACATATTTAACAAAAGAGCAGACTTTTTGTGTTAATTAAAAAACTAATTTTTCGCCTTCCAACTAATAAACATTTGTTTACTTTCATCACTGTTGAATTACAACAAGGATAACATCTGATATAACCGCTACAAATTACTTGTACTATGTGCAACATCAACGAATTTACTTATAATTCGAGAAAAAAAAAATTGGCCACTGTTTAACAAAATTAAACGCTAACGTAAGATTTTCCTCTTCTCTTCAAAAAAGTTTTCCAATCGACGTCAAGAGGCACAGCAATCAGTATTTACAAATACCATCTACCCCTCGGTATCGGATGCTTCCCTGCCAAAGCGGGATCGTTATGAATACAAAGAAGAGTTCGCAGGAGCAGGTAGAAGAAGGAAGATAAGGTCGAGGACGTCGACGAGGACGAGTCTCGGTGTACACATTGTAACGAACGACTATTTTCCGTCGAGCGGAATACAAACTGCACCATTGGCCGTCCCCTCATCTCCCTTTACACGTGCAGACACATTCGCGGGGGTGGCGTGGATTCGTCCACGAAATGAGACTCTGCCTCAGTGTCTCGAAAACGTGTCTCGTACGTACGCTATCCTTCCCCCACCACCTCGCGTCGTCGTTCGCTCGCTCGTTCCCCCTCCATCGCTCCGATCCCCTTTCTCCGTTTCACTCGTTCGGTATCGCGCGCCCCGTCTCGCTCGCTCCCGTTCCGCTCTACGTGTTCTCATCCTTATCCGCAGTGTCCGCAAGCCACGTTTCTCCGTGGAGAGAAGCGCACGGAAACGAGGTGCAGGCTGTGTCGTCCCGACTGCGCCTGCTTCCTGGCGGAAACGCGACATAATGCGCCTCGTACCGCACCCCAACGATGACCAACGTGCCGTGAAGAGGGCATCGGCCGCGATGACTTTTTAATCACGACGCACGCTGCAACTTCACCCCTCGAACGTAGCGGCTACCAGAGGCTCTCAACCGTGGTCCATTGTCGATTCGGTGCCGGGACGCGAGTGCTCTTGCACTCTGCTCAAGCACGTTTTGTGAGGGATCCTCGCGTACGATGTTATTGCACGGACGGTACTCGATGATGCTTCCGCGCGATTGGACAGGATTAGATTTTCTTTAATTGATATTTGGAACGTATTTTCGAGCGGTCAGGAAATTTTGTACGAATCGAGGCGAACATCGTTCGGTAGTAGTAACTTTCACTCTCAATTTTATCCTGAAATGAAGTTATTTGAAATGAAGATAAAAAGGGAACGAAATATATTTATTTTTCCCTATTTTTCTGAAAGGAAACGCTTTCTACGAGATATACTGTTATATGGTAAATATTTTATGGTTTTTATTACTTCGTTTCTTTTTAATTTTCGCAAGATTTATCGATTTTCTGATAACTGGGGCGTTAATAAAAAGTTCTTATATTATTGAGCAAATGAGAAATTTTATCGCCTCTTTTGTAATGGAGAAATAAATAAGCATGAAAAATAAGAAAACTTTAGAAAGCTATTTCTGTGGGTAGCTGCAAATGATTTTTGAGATTTAAAAATCTGATTATATAACCTTATTTTCGTAAAACTTGGCCAATTATCGAAACGTTATTCGAAGATGTCTTTTTTTTTTATATATATTTCTCACTTCCTTCTCTTTTACATTTCTTTTCTTTCACAAAAGAAACTACTGATTCTCTTTGGTTACCTATAATATTTCAAATGGAATTGATATCATGTTTCGTAACATTGCACTCCACCTTTAACACAAGCAACTGAAGAAATTGATACTGGAAATCATCGAGACATGTAATTTAACATTCGAAAGAGGTCGAAGAGAAACGATTTACAAAATAATATGGAAATTTATGTATTACCAGCGCGGACATTAAAGGAAGGATTCGTGTCTTAGTCCTTCGGTTTTTCTAGATAAGAAAACCATCCAGATATTCTGGACCAAAAAATGAAGGTAAGATATTGCTGAAACGCCGAAGATAGATCTCTTCCTCGTGCGTGTTCCGAATGGTTTTCACCGATTAGTCTTTCACCGAGGAAACGAGAGAAACTATATAAGATGTGTGTACAGCTGTACGAAAAGGCTCTGATTAAATTCAGGCCGACAACGAGGAGGAATGCGATGCATGCTTTACCAAGACGAACGACCGGTACATTTCAACTTTACCTTTTCCCTTTTTCAACATTTAACTTATATCCCCCCGATAACGTTAATGGAAAGTAAGCGCGTCTAGATGACTTCACTGAACTGTTTGGAAAAAACATTATGTTAGGATAATGTCGGTGCTTTCTATTTGCTCTTCGAGATTCGATATTTCTTTAATAATACCTCGCCTAAAACGAACCAATTAAATTCAACATTTGTTTATACATATCACGAGATTATTGAAATTCATTTTCGGAAAGAAGAGTCAATAAAAAGTGCTTTTGTTGTTTTTAAAAAAAAATGATATAAAATATTCATTTACATAATTATTAAATATATTGTTAAATTTCAATAACGAAAATACCTAATTATTAATCATAATTTTCTTATAATTCAACAATTTCTACTATTAAAAAGTTTCTGTTCACTGTAAGAAAAAGAATTTTTCGATGCTAATAATAATACTCCATATTCGATATTCAATATTTTGTTCGTAGATCAAATTTGATGGCGCGAAACTAGACGCGTGTCACCATGGATCGATGTTGCTCCATGAAACGTCGATTAACATTCCTCTATTTGTTTTGCCATTCCTCCCGTCCCCCGTCCTTTCTCCTCCGTGTATCGACGATTTGTCCGCTTATTAGTTATACGATTAGCAGGTTGCTGCAGCATTCGATTTAGTATACGCGCAGAGGGCGAACAAGCCGAACGTACGTTCCAGGATGTAGTCTATAATCGCTTCCTGTGCTAGCGATTGGACGGTAGCAAGGGGTCGATTGTACGTATCCGTCACGTATACACACAGGGGATGTGTTTCAAGGGAAACGATCGATTCGCCGATCGATATTTCCTGATATAACTTTGTTTCGATCCACGTTCCGTCGTGATCCACGTTCCAACCCGTGAAAGTCGTGATTCGATGTCGGTTTAATTGGTTTAATTCATCCGACGGGGAAAAAAGGGAAAAAGGAGACGGGTATATATTCGAACGCGTATCAATTGTCTATTGCGTAAAAAATACGCGTGTTCTCTCTTTCTTTCTTTTTTCTTTTTTAAACGAAAGTTTAGATGCTTTAAAAACACGTAGTAGTGTAATTAGGTTCGAGGCGAACGTGTCGAATAATTACGTACGTGACGAAACAGAGTTTTATGGAGAGAATTTGACTGACGGTAAGGGGAATGTACGTTTTTAAAGATTCTTTTTTTTTTTTCGTAGGGATTATAAAATTAATCTCTTTTATGTTTAATTAGAACGTAAATAATACAGTTAAATTCATTGAATTCGTTAGTTTTTTTTATGTTCAATTATTCATGCAAATAATATTTAAAAAAATTAAGAATACAAAAATTACACATCTTTCGAACTTATCATACAACTAGTGTATCAGATATAATAGTTTTAAAAGAGAATTTTAAAATAATACGATCAAATTTTACGGATTACAAAAAAGTTAATCGCCGCGAAATAATCGGAGAAACGGGTCGAAGAGACAGTGATTTTTCACACTCGATCAGCTTTTCATTTGGCCGTGTACGTACCGTTAACATCGCCCTCCCACGTAGCAGAATGAAAGGGTTGGAATTTAAAATAAGTTCGCACAATTTCGCACGCTCTGGTAGTCGCGCGATTCGAACGGTTAACAGAAAGAAGGAAAAACAAAAAGATAAATCCTCTAGCCGAAATCCAGTCGAATGGGGAGTATTGGAGGGGTAAATGGAAGGGCAAGGGAAAAGCAGGGTCGAATCAGTGCGAATGGAAGTGGACGTTAGGTCGACCGATCGTCCTCCACGCGTCCGGCAGCCGGTGGATGAGTCGAGGCCCGAAGACGGCCGAACATGGCCGAATATCGCCGAAGCGACGAACCCTCGGCCCTCGGCACAGCGTCGCCCCACCACATCCAGTCGTACTGCGAATGCCACGCTGTGTGCTTCGTATTCGCGGTATTTCGGTACTTTTCGTTCGTTCCAATAAATCGAACCTCGTTGTGTTTAACCCGTAACCGTCGATGAGATACGCGTCGAACGAATCGTCGTTAGACTGACTCGATATCCCAGGAAATCCGAGGTTCCTCGTTGTCTCGATGGTAATAGTTTTTCGACGGTCAGTTCTGCCACTGTTTATCGGTTTCGTTTCTCACGTTCTCTAAGCGTAAGCTCGTGTGTCACGAGACGTTCGAAGGGCAAATACCGATGATCGAGGTAATCGTGCCTTTTTCGTCGTTAACGATAATCTCGAATTAAGGAGAGAGTGTGGAAAGTGCGCAAAGCCGAAGGAATCGCGATGCGACAGCGCCGGGTGATGCTCCATTTGCACCGGCAACGGCAACAGAAAGGACAAGACGTTCGAAGAGCAAGATAGACGGAAATAGAAGGTTTCTAAAGGAACAAGTTGACTCGTGGTTAGATAGGATCGTGGTTAATTCCGAAACAGTCGGGTAGGGGGACGCTGTCATTGCTGTTTGAACATTTAAAACTAGCGCGCGTTTTACCGGAACACTCGTGTTCTGATTGGTGGCACCGTTCGTTGTTTACCAACGTCAGTGTGCGGTCAAACTGGGAACCTCGATTGCTCTAAGGAGAGAGGGAGGGATAAAAAAGGAGAGAAAGAGCCACGAGCGCGTTCCTTGAAGGTAATAGAGAGATAGAAGGTAAAGAGAGAGAGAGAAAGAGAGAGAGTGTACAGGAGAAACGCGTGCTCTCGTGCGAGATAAAAGAAGAAGAAGAAGAAGAGGGAACGAGTCTAAGAAAGAGAGGTAAGCAATAACGGGCAAGTGGGCGCACGAGATGCATTCCAGATGGACGATGACGCCGCACAGTCTGTAAGACTCGCGTGGTTTCTCCATTGTATCGCGTTTATCCGTGATTGCCGTGTCAGGACGTATCGACGATCTTTGGGTGGGTTATGACGCGCGCTTAACGCGTTGCGTGTGCACGAATAGAAGCGAGAGCGTGTGTCGATCCTGTGTACAACATGGAGTCCGACACGGCGACCGACTGGTCGTCGCCGAGAAAAGGCTCCCTCGAGACATCGATGCCGAGGAAATTCCGCAAGGATTCCTGTCGAACCGAGGGTGCAACACTCAATTGGGCGATGTGCGCCCTCTGTATTACCAGCTTGGCCGTGTCCGGTCTACTGATGTACAGGGAACTGGGTTTGGAGTCGAGGATCGCCAATTTGGAAACTCGTTGTCAGCTTCAAGAAACGCCGGACGTTCTTATCCAGAGGCTGAAGAGGGAAGTTCAGGAACAGTTGGAGGTGCAGCGGTCTGCGTTGGAGACGAGCGTGTTTCGAATCAAACGAGACGTTTCGGAGTGCAACTGTCCACCAGGTAAGTCTAGTTTCTTCTCTTTAAATCTTGCGCGGTAACACAGTATTTCACTCTTTCTCGAGAGAGAGATATTTGAATATCCGTGAAGCGGTACTAATTTTTGCATAACTATGAGAATATTGTACGTATAAAATATTATGAATATAATCGTTCGGTAGAACTTAAGATAATCAGAATCTTAAGAAAAGAGATAAAATCATCGTGATCACGGAAATTTCAAAGTTTTCAAGTAAAATTTGACGCTAATTACGAGAACTTGAAGAAGGAAAATTTGCAAGCGTTATCTTTTGTTTTCAAACATTCGAGACAATTCTAGGTGAAAGAAAGGAAAGAACGTTGAATGGAATCACTAGTAGATTCTGATATGTATAATTATATCGAAAGTTGGTTTTATTTGTACGAAGTAAGATTGAGAAATTTTAAAAGATAGGCTATTCCCTTAATTCGTGAATTATAGAAAGGCAAATAATTTGATTTTTAAAGTAAATCTATACTTTAATTTGTAAAGATTTTTTCAGTAATGGAAAGAATTAAACAAAATTCTGTACAATAAAATGCTATTTTAATCAATAGGATAGATACGATAGATAATTATCGAAGAAAATGTAAATATTCTTTTGAGACAAAGTGAACGATAAAACCAAAAGATTTATATGTAGCATAAATCAGCAGAGAATCCTTGGTCAATGGATCAGTAAAATAACTATAACGTTCGTCACAAGTCACATTACTATGCTCGTTCACATATAATAATTTCTCTTTATTACAATATTTGTGCAAACTTCTTTTTGCTCATCAATATCTTTATTAATAAGATAATTATAAAAATATTAAAGAAATCTATTAATTTTCATTACAATTTTCATTACAAAATCTTGTTTCTGCTTGATTCAAACATTTAATAATTTCAAAATTGTTAAATGATAGAAATTTAAGTAATAAATAAAATGTTTTTCAATAATTTTTTTTAAAAATCATAAAAAAATACCAATATAATTTTTCAAATGCTGTCACGCAACTGGTCATCAATAACCAAGGAATAAAAGACATTCAGATAATTCAGATGACATATCACTGAATTTATCTGAATATTATCCACAAGAAAAAACTGATTTCCATTAAAAAAGACTTTTGACTTTACGTCAAAAAATATGATTTATTAGAAAATATCCACATTATGCAATTCCTTTACAATCATATAACATTCATTTAAACTAATTTTCATTAGTTTTCAAAACATCAAAATTCATAATCAAATATAATCATAATCCTCAGATAAAATATAAATATTCCTTTATGATAAACCACATAATAAAAAGTTTCAAAATTTATACGTATGTATATAAATATTGACTTTAAATGAATTTTTGCACAATGATAAATTTTTAAAAACTGAAAAACTAGTATTCAATTTTGCAGTTTAATACATGATTACCAATTCACCATATATTTAACATCAAACTCATCTTCTTTACCGTTATTCCATTGAGAAAAATGTCGTATCTGAAGCGATTGGGTCGATTGTCTATTCATTTTGCATTGTTTCCAATCTTTTTTACTTTTTGAAAAACATTTGCAAAGTTCAATCTTCCAACAACTCTTGAAGAGACAACATTAAAATTAAACATACTTTGAATGTCAAGAAACGTCGATCTAAACAGCTCTCTTTTTAGAGCAAATAATATTATCATTCACACGTTCCTTGTACATCTTCGTCTTGCATCAAACTTAACATAATAACTCTCAATCGAATTTTTTGTGCATCAACTTTGTGTTTATTTTAGACCATCTCTAAAGATACATCCCACCATGGAATGTATCAATCATTTTCATTTCATTTTAATATTTATTTTCCTCATCCTAGCTCGACCACTTTCACCGAACTAAACTCCTTGATTATCTCTGCTACTCATTTATCTTCCTTCCACGCGTCTTTCGCCGGTTCTTTGACGCGAGAAAAAGGCACGCGTGGTACAAAGAGCTAGGCGGCTCTACCGAGATCTCGTTCAATTGTCATCGTACACGAGATGTCTCAGGTTCCCCTCGTCCCCCCAAACTTTGTCGATAAGGGTTTGCTCGAGCAAAAGCAAGGCTGAACCGTGATGGAAAGTGGAGCAATCTTGCATATTAATGAGTTAAAAGATAAAAAGATGGAACGCGTTACAAATAATAGATGATAATATATAATAATGATAAATGATGGTACAAATGAGATATGATGATAGATGAAATTCATTCCAATTCAAAGTGTCGTCTGCCTTTATTATAACGCATGTTTGATATCAATATGCCAACGTTGAATTGATTTAATTTGTTGCATATCGTAAAATATATATATTTTTAATATATATTTGTATCGTTTCATACTATATATTTTTCCATTTCATTACATATTCTTTGAATGAATTTATGGTTTATTCGTCCCTTTTCTTTTTTTTTATATTTTTTCTTTAATCTCTCTTTTCACTTGCGTAGAATTTAAACAAAGCTTGTAAGGAGAAACCTGGAACACTCTATACACGTACGTGTTCGTGTGTTCAGGGCAGGGAGGAAAGTACGTACACGCGTGCAAAAAGGAAGGAGAGAGAGCTTTGTCTTGGAATGGAGCAGCTTCGGCACTCCCAAACAAAAGGTCTTGAGAATTTCGATCTTGGAGAATGCTCGAGAGAGCGCCTTTTTTCGAGATCGCCCTTTCCACGGATCCCTGCACGGAGAGATCTTTCGAATGTATTTACTCCCGCTTTGCGTATTCGTGTACAATTCGTTGTCTATGTCTCGTAAGGCTAGCTGCCAATGCTAACAATGCTTGAACATTTCTGAAGTTTAATTTTTGAAGTTTTAAATTTTTATTTTTCTGTCCGTGAGCAAAGTGTAATTTTTTAAAAAATGGTAAAATGGAATTTGATTCATATAAATGGAGCTTCTTTTTACTTTATAATAATATACATTCATATTAGACGAAATATATTTTATTGTTCATATAAATTATCAAGTGTTTGAGGAATTGGTATTATAATTTTATTAATTTCAATAGCTGCAGCATTTATAGGCTATGTTTTACCATGAGATCAAATATCATATTGAGGTGATTACTAATTTATTATCTGCTATTCCATGTATTGGTGATAAATAATTGTTCTATGAATTTCTTTCTTTTTTAATATGCTTCTTTGCGAGCATTTAATACGCAATAGCACAGGATCGAGTTAAAAATATGTAAAGAATTTTATAGTGGTCGGAGTAAAATTAGGGAAATTAGGGGTGGAATTCTCAACATTCTAGTGTTCATGCTCCACTGATTCCAAGATCGTGCTGTGTGCGTTACTGGTTGTTACTGCACCATAGTACGAAATCGATTTTGAAATGCATTTGCTAATTACGTTTTTCGCGTACAATTTTTATTAATTTGTGTAATCTCACATTTCAAATAACCTGTTTTATCTTTCTATGTATAATTTTAAAGCATATGTGAAAATGGAAATTTTGTATCATTTTCTTTGTTACGCGTTTTTTCGCCTAGTTTTCCCCGGTTTTTACTTAAAAGTTGTACAGGTTTGAATATATTATATCTAGGAATAAAAATTTTCACTCGCAATATTTATCAATATTGACATCGTGTATTGTCGATCGTGGCTTTTTCAACTTTTATGCCAATATTTTTATTCGAGATAAAAAGTTGGAACGTTTTACGTTTCTCGCGAGAAACTTTTTAAATCCTTTATTTTGTCTGTCGAAAGCTTTTTAAGATTGTCCTTATTTGCCACGGGTAAAATTTACTTATCAGAAAACAATCTTGAAGTTGAAAATGACGTTGAAAATTTTTTGAATATTATCCTAAGGGGAGATGATGGATCAATTTTAAAAAAAGAAACTATTGGAAATTTTAATGCTTTATCTTTTATTTTACCTCTGATCTGCTGCAAAATTTGATATCGTTCAGGGAAATGGCAGTCTTGGAAATGAAACTTATTTATATTTAAAAAAGAAATTATGAAAATATATTAATCATTCTCAAAACGAGCGAAATGTGCGTAACGAATATGAAATATATATAATAATAATTTCCAACTAATCACGTATAACTAATCACGCATAACCTAAGAAGATAAGAAAGAAAACTCGGTTTCTTTGAATCACGCTCATAAAAATTTAATTTATTATAAAAAAAATCTCGATAACTTTTCTAAAAATATATATATTTCTCTCTCAAGGAATTCGAGTTATAATAAAGATTAATGAGCGGATCGTAAATTTTCGTCGGACGAATCGAGTCAAGGTTTCACCTCATCGATCGTGCACCAACGAAATGTCACTGTTCGCTTCGAGAACTATGCGAAACCGGCGCTCCTCCGTTTTCGCCAGCCGGCATTCTTCCCGCGAGCACGAGATCGTCCAACGATTCACCTCACGTCCGCCAATCGGTTAATGGCTATTATCAAAGATCGAGCAATGCGATCTGCATTCTCGATGAAACTGCTCTCTCTCTCTCTTTTCCTCGCGTTACGACACAACCCAGCACATGCAATTTCTTTAAACTCTTCGATTAAACGGCTATACGGCGCAATAACGTGGAACGAAACGTTCTTTCCCGTTATTTATTACCTCTGAAATATTAGAAGAGAAAAATCAACTGTTTCGAGAATCGTACTTGGGACTAATTTATCATTAAATTTGGAAAATTAAAAGTGGATCGATGATTATCGCAATTTAGACATGTCTGAATGTATTATGGAGTGTAATAGTTGAAACGGTCGGTTTCTGATGGAGAATTTCGTTCGTAATTCATTGCTATATAATTTCTGTCAAAGTTTATATTTATCGACGATGAGCTTTCTATGGTTTGGCACCAGTTATCCATCTTCGAGTTCTTTCTTCGCGCGCCTATCCTGGCTAAAAGTGTTCACGAACCGTTTGCGTCCGCAGCAATGTGGATGCGGCATAAGGGTTCCAACGAATCTAATGCTGCGTCTGCACCGATTCGCTGCTCCAGTGTCGGCACCGATACTTTTATTGTTTGTTTGCGAATAGCTCTGCTAAGCCAATCAAATATTTGCGAGTAGCAGTGAGGATGCGGCATAAGACTTTCGACAAATTTAATACTACGTCAGCATCGGTTAGAGTTCTAATATGGATACAATATTTCCGCTATTTGCGAATCGTTTTCAAAGCTGTAGCCAAATGGCTGCGACAAAAGGTTCTAATGCTGCATTTTTGACATTGATTTTTAATGTGGATATTATTTGCTAAGTATATTTTTGCCAAATTGCTATTAGTTCTCACAAAGCTAATAAAATATTTATCGTGAATGGGGCATAAAGACTCTGATATCTACTCTGATTAGAATTTTGATATGAATATTTCTATTATTTGTCAATAGCTCTATATAATATAGAATTAAAAAAACATTTACAATCTATTATTAGTTCTCAGAAAGCTGATCAAATGTTTGCAGTGTGGATGCGGCATAAGGATTTCACCTAATGATACGTCTGCATCTAAACGTTTAATGTGGACACTTTTATTATTTGTCAAATATATTTTTGCCAATCTATTAATTCTTACAAAACTAATAAAATATTTACGAATTGTGAATGCGGCATAAAGATTTCAACGAATCTAATATCGCATCTATTCTGATTAGAGTTCTGATACAGATATTTCTATTATTCATCAATCTTGAACACAAAATTAAAAAAATGTTTACGAATCGCAGTGAGAATGCGGCATAAGAATTTTAAAGAATCTAATGTTGCGTTAGAACTTTAACATGGACACAATATTTCTGTTATTTGCGAGTCATTTTCAAAGATGTAGCCAAAAGTTTGCGAATTGTAATGTGGATGCGACAAAAGGTTCTGCTATGTCTGCAAACTGATTTTGATTTTTAATATCGATAGTTTTATTATTTGTCATGTGGATACTTTTATTATTTGTCAAATATATTTTTGCCAAGCTATTATTAGTTCTCAGAAAGCTGATCAAATGTTTGCAGTGTGGATGCGGCATAAGGATTTCACCTAATGATACGTCTGCATCTAAACGTTTAATGTGGACACTTTTATTATTTGTCAAATATATTTTTGCCAATCTATTAATTCTTACAAAACTAATAAAATATTTACGAATTGTGAATGCGGCATAAAGATTTCAACGAATCTAATGCATCTGTTCTGATTAGAATTCTGATATGGATATTTCTATTATTTGTCAACAACTCTCGAATACAGAATTAAAAAACATTTCGCAGTGAGAATGCGGCATAAGGATTTTAAAAAATCTAATATTGCGTTAGAATTGATTAGAACTTTAACATGGACACAATATTTCTGTTATTTGCGAGTCATTTTCAAAGATGTAGCCAAAAGTTTGCGAATGGTTCTAATGCTATGTCTGCAAACTGATTTTGATTTTTAATATCGATAGTTTTATTATTTGTCATATTTGTCAAATATATTTTGTCAATCTATTATTACTTCTCACAAAGCTAAAATATTTATGAATTGCGAATGCGGCATAAAGATTCCAACGAATCTAATATCGCATCAATTCTGATTAGAGTTCTGGATATTTCTATTATTTATCAATACCTCTCGAACGCAGAACTAAAACACCGTTTACGAATCGCAATGAGAATACGGCATAAGGATTTTAAAGAATCTAATGCTGCATCTGCATATTAAATGTTTAATGTGGATATTTCTATTATTTGTGAAATATATTTTGCCAATCTATTATTATCTATTTCTATTTCTCACAAAGCTAATAAAATATTTACGAATTGCGAATGCGGCATAAAGATTCCAACGAATCTAATGCATCTGTTCTGATTAGAATTCTGATATGGATATTTCTATTATTTGTCAACAACTCTCGAATACAGAATTAAAAAACATTTCGCAGTGAGAATGCGGCATAAGGAATTCCACCGAGTCTAACGCTGCGTCTGCACTGAGCTACAGTATAATAATTTACACCGATCAGAGCTCTGGTGTGAACACGATACTTGTGCTGTTTACGAATAGTTTCCAAACACAACCGAGTAGGCGAATAGCAGTGAGGATGCGGCATAAGGATTTCCAACGAATCTAATGTTGCATCTTCGCTAAGTGGAGAAGCGTTCGTGAGTTATAGCGCGAACACGATACTTTTATCGTTCGCGGATACGTTGCAAACGCAATTATAAACAAATGTTTACGAATTGCAGCATTTGTGGATGCGGCATTTCGTATTCGCTGGCCCGGAAACAACCGTTGCCTTCGTTCCCACGAAGAAGAACAATTCCTCTTTCGCGTGGTGGTATTGTCTGTATTTTAGAAATGGGCAAAAATACTACGTAACCCAATGAATATTCAGAGGATCGGAGTGGATAGGAAACGAACGTTCGATCCCTCGAAAGATATTAAAATGGATCGCATCTTTTCGCTACGGAATATTCAACGACGTGGACGATATTTTTCATCCATCGTTTAATCGTTGTTCGATTCCCGGGGAAATTTATTATCGGCAACAATTTTATTCCTCTTGATTTTATTTTTTAGATAAAATGCATTAGAGAATTAGCCGGGAAAGAGACAGAGAATCTAATCTGGGGACGAAAATGTGACTGCTTTTCCTCATCTTTATCCGCTTTAGCGTCTAAATTTTTTTTCTGTATAAGTAGAATTTCAATTATAATACATTCCGTAGCCTTTTACACGATTACAAATATTAGGGATCTTCTCAAAAAATTTTGCGATCTATCGTGAAATGGATATTACATGGATTTCCATGTAAATACATATTCGTCATAACATAAGGAATATAAATGAACACGTTTATCTTCTCACGACGAATTTAATCGTATCCAAAAATTGTAACATAATTTTAAATATTGATTTGAACGAACAAAAATTCATAAATACATATTTATCGACACGATAAAAATTCACAATTCTAATTAATAAGATACAATCGAAAGAACGGTGTTGATATTAAAAACAGAAGATAGTACATTTTAATACCTGTTAATTAAAAAATTTCTCCCCATAATTGAAGGGGTTCTTCTCGAAGAATGGTAGACAATGGTGAAAGACACGGACGCAAAAGGTACCTCTTTTCCCGTTTTTCCCAATCCGATCCCTATCTCTCTCTCTCTCTCTCTTCCTCCCCCAGCCTCTTTCTTATCTCTCTTTCGTCCTCCAACAAAAGGGAGGAGAACCGTGTGCCTCCTGACTCGCGGCATCCCCGAAATTGAGATGTGCGAGCTGACGCACGAGCATCATAAATCTTTCCGCCTCCCTCGTTCGAGCGTGGCATATCTATTCTCTGCCTCCCCCTGCACCTTCTCCCTCCCTCCCCGCTCCGTAACGTTTCCGCCACCCGGTATCTTGTGCGTGGGTGGATCTTGATCTCTAGCCGGGTTACGATTTCGTTTTATGTTACGTTAATTAATTTTTTAAGGGGAATGTCTCTTCGATATGTATATAAAATAAAATAATAATAAACGATTTCAGTTATATTATTTAATTTTAAACTCAGTGAATTAAAGTAGGTGTTTTAAAATAATAAATTAACAGAATATTTCTCAACTATTGATATGTGATTTTAAAAAGAGGATTTAAAATTTTAGAAATTATCGAACTGTGAATCAGCGATCAAGCGATATTTCTGAAAAGGAGGATTTTTATTTAACTTCTTTTTTGAATCTTGATTTCGTTTTACGTTATATTCAAAATTTCAGAGGTTTCCAATTTCCAAATATTCTCCTATATTATTTAATTTTAAACTCAATGAATTAAAGTAGGTGTTTTAAAATAATAAATTAACAGAATATTCCTCAATTATTGATATGTGATTTTAAAAAGAAGATTTAAAATTTTAGAAATTATCGAACTGTGAATCAGCGATCAAGCGATATTTCTGAAAAGGAGGATTTTTATTTAACTTCTTTTTTGAATCTTGATTTCGTTTTACGTTATATTCAAAATTTCAAAGGTTTCTAATTTCGAAATCGTTTGATTCGAGGTGAAATAAAATAAACGAAACGATTTCAGTTTTGCCTCCTATATTATTTAACTTTAAATTTAAACTCAATGAATTAAAGTAGGTGTTTTAAAATAATAAATTAACAGAATATTTCTCAATTATTGATATGTGATTTTAAAAAGAGGATTTAAAATTTTAGAAATTATCGAATTGTGAATCAGCGATCAAGCGATATTTCTGAAAAGGAGGATTTTTATTTAACTTCTTTTTTGAATCTTGATTTCGTTTTACGTTATATTCAAAATTTCAGAGGTTTCCAATTTCCAAATATTCTCCTATATTATTTAATTTTAAACTCAATGAATTAAAGTAGGTGTTTTAAAATAATAAATTAACAGAATATTTCTCAACTATTGATATGTGATTTTAAAAAGAGGATTTAAAATTTTAGAAATTATCGAATTGTGAATCAGCGATCAAGCGATATTTCTGAAAAGGAGGATTTTATCGATTTTTATTTAACTTCTTTTTTGAATCTTGATTTCGTTTTACATTATATTCAAAATTTAAAAGATTTCCAATTTCGAAATCGTTTGATTCGAGGTAAAATAAAATAATAATAAACGAAACGATGCTATTTTAGTTTCGCTTCCTATATTATTTAACTTTAAATTTAAACTCAATGAATTAAAGTAGGTGTTTTAAAATAATAAATTAACAGAACATTTCTCAACTATTGATATGTGATTCAAACGTTTAAAAAGAGGATTTAAAATTTTATAAATTATCTGAATCAGCGATCAAGCGATATTTCTGAAAAGGAGGATTTTATCGATTTTAATCTTACTTCTTTTTGAATCTTGATTTCGTTTTACGTTATATTCAAAATTTCAAAGATTTCCAATTTCGAAATCGTTTGATTCGAGGTAAAATAAAATAATAATAAACGAAACGATGTTATTTCGTCCTATAATTTACAGAAATTTGAACATTGATTTCCAGAATTTTGACGGATGGCTCCCCTCCTCGATTTCTGATTTTGGAACTGTCGATATCGTACGATGTTGAGATATGGATTATAATTGATGGATAGGTTAATAGAGTTGGACATATTGGATTTTGTTTCTTGACACTTTTATTTATCTGCATACATTTGTTTCCTCGATATACATTTTTTATCCTTCTTCGTTTCAAGTCGAAGCAGAGATTGAACAATAATAATAATATTTATTTATCGTAATTAGTTCTAATATTTCTAATTCCCTTAAAAAGAAGAGGGAAAATGAGGAAGAAATTGTGGAAGAAGGAAAACTCGTGATATCGTTGCTTAACTGTTGGATAGATGGTTTTGATTTAAGACAGGGTGAATTAGTATTTGTGTAAGAGCGTTCGTTTCTCCCTGTCCCGGGAAATTGATGGGTGTTGTAAAGTTTTTATCGAGGAAACGCCTTCTCCTCCTCCTTCAAAATCGATGTAAAGATCCGCTTGTCTTCCCTAATTCGAGGCCATTCGTTCGCTTCTTCCTTTATTTATTTTTTTCTTAACCGATCTCCGGAATTCTAATTCCCCAGTACAAACGCAGGGATTATGAATTCCTCTCGAATCAGGATTCCGTATCATCATCAGATGGAAATCCCTTCGAAGATATTTAATGCATCTAATTTTCTTATGCGTTGCGCAAGAAATGGTTGAATAACGCAGTGAGAATAATATTGCCTTGGAGAATAACATCGAATTACGTAAAATTTGTATTATCCAAGCAATGTATCCAAGATGTGGAGGATCCAATCCGAGAGAGAAAGAAGTTATAATTTTATATTTAAGTTTAATTAAAACCAATCCAATATTGAAATGGAAAGAATATCGATAAAAGTTGAATATTAATATTAATTTGTAAATGTGCAATTTTTAAAATGATCTTCGTGCTAACGCGATTCTTAATCCTTGGTCATATTTGTTCTTGGAAGAATACGAAAATGAAGGGGATTTTGTGTTATTTTATTTCGACTCGAGAAAAGAATTTCATTCTTAAAGTTATTGTTTAAAAATTTACGAATAATATTACACGCGAGCGATTGATTTCCTATGGCATTAATTTTATATTAATGAATCTATCTAGTGATTCATTTTTGTTCTCTCATTTTTGAATTTATTTCACAATTTATTGCTCGTTGTGAAGTTTAAAAATAATTGTTAAAAAAATGTTCATTTTGATTCCGTTCTAAATTCCGCGATTAATTAGCAGGAAAATTTATTTGTGACGTTTATGATAATTCTCTTTTATACATTTTTTTTACACATGCATAATACGTTGTACGTTGTTCCAATTTAACAGTAAAATTATAAACTTTTTTTTTTTTTGTTATATTGCTTTTCGTAGAATATGGTATTAATGAAGTTTTTAATTAAAGCCACTTTATGACATATATTTCTGTAGCTAAAACAGCGAATAAATATTGAGATATTTTAAAAAAAAAACGAACAACACGTGTTTCGAGTGTTTCTTTTTTTTTTTTTTTTTAAAAAAAAGGTTTACGCAAAATATTCTCGTTTTTAACAAAACTTTCAACAACGATGAAACAAGCAAAAATTAATTTCTCTATGATCGTAAATTATTCTTTCGAATGTTTTTTCGAAATATCAAAGTTATAAACACGTTCAAAATTAATCTCTAAAATTATAATTTCAATCATAATCATAATTGAAGAGTTAGAAATGTAATAAATTATAGCTATTTAAAGAACTGAGAACAGCTCGCCAGTAATACGAATGGCTGTGGTGTATTTTAAAACGTCAGAAAGAAAATTTGTCGTTATATTTTATATACGAGAGAATTTTATATGAAATATTTTAGCAATATTTTAGGTAAATTAGTTTTTATTGGATTGCATGTTACAAAATATTGCTACAAAATTTTTTTCGTTATTTATTGTTTTTATTATTACTTTTTTCAAAGAATAAAAACGATTAAAAGGGATAAAATGAAATAAATTATCATGAAGGTGATATAAGATATGAAAGATATTTGAGAAAATTCAACAAATATTTGAAATTGCTTGATTTGCAGATACCATTAGTACCTCTAATATCTAGGGATCCCTAGGTGCAAAAAGTACCAGACTTTATATTTCAGTTCTCTTAAATACATTTCTTCTAAACTTTAAAAATTGATCTGCTGTTATTTCAAATACAGGAAAATGTTCATGTTCTACATTAAAATTCTTAACCATCTATATTTATGTAACTATTATATTACGGATAATTTTAATATCGAAAGAATATTGATGAAATAGTTTTGAAATACTACGTAATGCTTCAATCCCTTCGTCTCGTTGAATTGTCACGTTTAAAAAAAAAATCATTTACAAAATGGGGCAAAGTTCAAGCAAGAAAAAACGAACGATCAAAGAATAATTCCCCCTCTCGATGCGTCCACTTGTGCACTTGTGCCGAATGCATCTAATCTGCATTCTAACACAGTTTGGAAAACACGCTTTTCCAAACTTTTAAGTTCGCTCTTGTGAATAGTGACGGTATGGGCGGAAAAGAAAAAAAAGTACGCGAAAAATAGAAAATGGTGGGACAAATTGAATGTTGCATTTTTACACTGACGATGTTGCCTTCAAAAGTTCTCGAAAGAAGGTGCGATTTACGATTGGCGCACGTGCGTCAAACTCTGCAGCTGGCTGGAAGTTTATGCTGAAGGACCTCTCTCTCTCCTATGCTGCAAACTGCAGCCAGCCATGTACAAAAGAACGGCCGCCCTTGTTTCTTACGACTTCTCGAATTCCTTTCTCATCGATGTTATTCACGCTCCACGAATTTACCCGATTCCTGACGTCTCCCTTGTTTAGATGAGAGATTAACCCCTCCATAGTTGGAATAGCTCTATCCGAGAACAAAAAAATTATGGACGGATTAAAATTTCTCTTTTCCTTCGATTCTGAATTAATTCCAATTGATCATTAGATACAATGATATGAATTGTGTCTTAAAAAATACTAGTAATCCCTAGGTTAATATCTAGGTATCCCTAGTAATACACACGTTGCGACGTATATGTTACAAATTATAAATTCTACGATAAATTCACCAATAAATAATCAAAAATAAAAGAGCGATATGATACATAGTTTCCACGAATAAAAGTATTTATTGTTTACATTCTTCGTTTTATTTGAAACACGCGCGTATTTTTCTTATTGCGCCTTTAAATCCTTCCCTTTAAATCAACTCTTCGCACCTCGTTGAACGAAATTGCGGATCGAGTCGAAAAGTTGGATGTACAATTGTCACGCGGTATCGTGGAAAATTAGATTATAAATCTTATCGAGTGTAGCGGCCAATTCCTCTCTCTTCCCTGAATACACCCGATAATAGAACAATAGATTCTATTACCGTCCTAATATCGACAACTCGGGTCGATCAATGGGGCGGAGGGGTTTAGTTAACTCGGGTGTTATTCGAGACGACTTCCACTCCAAGTGTTCGCAGGGTTAAGAGCTAAGTAGACGAGAAGCTTTGTAGCCGCTCGGTTAGTTTGAGGTTGACCGCTGCAAACGTGTACATTTAGCGTGTGCTTTCGTTTGAAGGAATTTCCACGAATGTGTTTTACGTACCTGCTCCGCTCGAGAAAGAGATAGGAAGCGGCAATGTTGAAAGAAAATGATGGAAGTAGTTTAGAAAGTGGAGATAATTATCCATAAATCTCGTCCAAGTGGAAAAGAGAATATGTTTTTATGAGATTTAACTTTTGATGAGATTTTTTAAAATTTTTTAATTTTTTCATTGCGTGCTTCATTGTTTTAATAATGTTACGTAATATTGTCGTTACAATTGCGCGCGTATATAAATAAATAATCGTATCTAAAGCGCGTTTAAGAAGCAATTGTTATCACCGATAGGATTTGAGAGAGTTAATAAATGGCAGTTGGATTTTAATAATTCGTTCCTCCTGCCGAAGGATAAAAGAAAAGAAGGTGAAAAAAAAAAAATAACGAACGAAGCACGAGTTGAGGGTAAAAATTGGAAGCAATGAAAGGAAAGTAAACGAAAGAAGATTACAGAATCGAGAAGTTAGGATGCAAGGATACGAAAGGAGAAATTGTGTAAAAGGAGAGGATATAGGAATATAAGTTCAAATTGGAGAAATAAAAACGAGAATGAAAACGAGAAAGAAAATAGAATGAACGAAGTGGAAGTACTTAGAAGATAACGAAAAAGAAAGTAGTCGATGATTGGATAAAACTAGAGATATCCAATGTCTAGGTATCCCTAGTAATACACATCGCTTTATTGAAACTAGGAGAGAAGTTGTATAAGAAAAGAAAGCAAAGAAAAGTGTATAGATTGGAAAATCGGAGGAACAAAATCGGTGGAAAGAGAAAAGAAACTAGATGATTAAATAAAGTTCCCAATCTAGGTATCCCTAGATAATGTAACCAGCAGAAAGATATATAAATCGGGAATGGAAAGATGAAAACAAAGATAAAGCAAACTTAAAACGATAAACAGAGGAAAAAAAAATAACAAAATTACCTAGATATAACGAGAATCGTTGATTCGAAGAAAGAAGTTACGCAAGAAAACAAGGGAACGGAATAATAGCGAACGAATTTAAAATTACGCAATGTAAAATGGAGGGAAAGAAAAATTACAAGTTAGAATGGAACAGGAATAAGAATAAAAAAGGAGGAGGATCACGAAAAACTGAAGAAAAAAGAAAGATTCTACCCCAGGTAGAATCACCAGTAGTCGAGGGTAGAAACCGGAAGTAATGAGGAAATAGAGGAAAAGTGAACGAGGGAAGGGGAGAAAAAGAAAGAGTTATGCGAAGAGTAAAAGGATTTTCGAAGGGGAAATTTTTTTTCACTTACGTAGTATATAGCGTATACGTACACGTATTCACAGTATACAGAGAAAGAGAGGGTAGAAGGAAAGATGAAGCTGTCGATGCGGTAGCGGCGGAAATGTTTGGCTCGGAAGTGGTTGAATTTGCATGAATCGCAGCCGGTCGTTACGTTTCAATGCTTACCCAGTTGCCTTCCGCTCGCTTAAATGTCGTTTAATTAATCGAAACGGCTTATTCGTGCGCACTTTCGACGACCAATCCGCGGTATTTTCTTCGCTCATTGGATTCGCGAATTATAGATACGGTTCGTTTCCTCTCTCCTTGAAATAATCTCCATTTCAAAACGATTATGATGAATTATGCAAGTATCACGTAACCTATTGATATGTAAACACGAATATCTTTCAAAAATTCTACAACAAAGAATTTCCTTCTTTTTCATCCTCTCCAAAAAATGAATAGTTCAAAAAAATCCCTCTTCCTACATTTTATTTACATCACTTAAAATTATTCCAAAAAAAAGAGGGGGAAAAAATAATCAACCAAAGATAAACGCGCGCGCGAAAATAATACTCGAAATATTCGCGCGGCATAAATTTTTTCGCGAGCGTTAATGAACCTCGCGTCGTGAAGTGGCCGCTCGAACAAGCGTATTTCATCGTTTGCGATACGGCATTGCTCCGTTTTAAATTACCCTTAATACCAGCAATTTCTTCCTACATACGTAACGCTCGGGATTAATTACATTCGAGGGACAGTATATCAAAACGAATTAAAAGGTCTCTCTCTCTTCCTCGTTTCGATCAATCGGCAGAATCATCGTATGTTAACGAAAATGCGATCGAGTGGCCTGCTTTTTTCTTTTCCTTTTGCAAAACTTCCAGCTCGAATCTCGTGTCTACTTTCGTGGAACAGGGAGAGAGAGGAAAAAGATAATAAGAGAAGAGAGAGACGATACAAAGGGAGAAGGAACGAAAGAAACGACAAAATTACAAATTTACACAGAGCGAGCTCGGTGCATAATTAGAGCTGAATCGTTGGCAAAATTCGAACTGTGTCGAACGAAGGGAATAGTGGGAGAGAAGGAGAGAGAGAGGGAGCCTATTCCCCTGATTCTGATTGGATTCGAATGCATTTGGGTATATCGGTGTGGGCTTTGGTATACCCACGTCGTAATGTACCGGCCACGTGTACCGAAATTGTCGAATGAATCACGTTTCCGGCGGACAAGTACTCGCCGATTCCCCCGATAACGAATTTGAGACCAGTGCAAACTAATCCGGATCCAAGATCAACGGTCCCGGACCGGTTCGAGATGCTTTGCTGCCGACTCTTCCCACGCTGCGCTCGATCGAAAGAGGGTTCGAGTTAACGGGAGTTAAATTATGGACAAATTTATTTCTTCTTTTTAGTTTGTATTGCCGGTTTTTGTCGCTTCTTACAGAAATGAAAGTATAGAGTTAAAAGGAAAATACGCGATGGTATGGTATAAAAGTAGAGACGTGCAAATATTGAAAGATCTCGAAAATATAATGTATAATTAGTCCATCAATGGTTGTGGGTCAAAAGGAAAAAAAGTAATTATTGATAAGTTATAAGTTAAAGTTAAATAAAATTTGAATCCTTCTCAAATAAATTTACGGAGTATTTCTCAATTTGTACAATTTTCTCCAGTCAACTATACGTTGTTCGAATCACTGTGAGTCGAGGAATATTTATGAAAATATGGTATTGGAGAATTTTATCGATTTTTATCCCACTTTTTTGTTTATTTATTACGCTATTATTTTGCTTTATCGCGTTATTTTACGCGGCTGCTAGAACAGAGTTGTTGGTTTTAAAAAAGGATTCAAGAGGAATTGATAGAACGAGATTTATTATTTATTTCTTTAATGATCGGGTGCGAATGGTTTAATATTGGCGTAAATTTCAAGTGGTGTTTTACGAGGATAATAAATCCGTTAATGTGAAAATGAAGAGCAGCATCGAAGGCAGCATTCCCTTTATTTTTATTCTTTTTGAAATACATTATTCTTCAAATATTTCAATTTCTTGATCGTGGAAAATTTTTTAATCGTTTTTTAATTTTTAACTATCCTTTTCTTTCAAAAACGGATAAAATTCCAGAAAAAATCGAACGAATTAAACGTAATCGTATTAAACAGATATCGTAAATTTTTCGTTAAATTAATTTTCGAAATGAAAATTATTATTATTACACATTATTCACGTTTGATAAACGTGATTTATATATATATATCTTTATATCGGTGGCAAATATCATGTTCCGTTAATGTGAAAATGAAGAGCAGCATCGAAGGCAGCATTTCCTTTATTTTTATTCTTTTTGAAATACATTATTCTTCAAATATTTCAATTTCTAGCTCTTTTGAAGAAAAATAGTTCTTTTTCTACCAATATCGTTGATCGTAGAAAATTTTTTAATCGTTTTTTAATTTTTAACTCTCCTTTCAGGACTTAATTTATTTCTCACGTTTCAGAAATAGATAAAATTCCAGACGCGAAAAAATCGAACGAATTAAACGTAATCGTATTAAACGGATATCGTAAATTTTTCGTTAAATTAATTTTCGAAATAAAAATTATTATTATTGCACATTATTCATGTTTGATAACGTTCCATGTTTGATAACGTAATTTATATATATATATATCTTTATTCTTTTTGAAATACATTATTCCTCAAATATTTCAATTTCTTGATCGTAGAAAATTTTTCAATCGTTTTTTAATTCTTAACTCTCCTTTTCTTCAAAAATTTTTTCTTTCAAAAATAGATAAAATTTCAGAAAAAATCGAACGAATTAAACGTAATCGTAAATTTTTCGTTAAATTAATTTTCGATATAAAAATTACTATTATTACATATTATTCACGTTTGATAATGTGATTTATATATATACATTATTCTTCAAATATTTCAATTTCTTGATCGTAGAAAATTTTTCAATCGTTTTTTAATTCTTAACTCTCCTTTTCTTCAAAAATTTTTTCTTTCAAAAATAGATAAAATTCCAGACGCGAAAAAATCGAACGAATTAAACGTAATCGTATTAAACGGATATCGTAAATTTTTCGTTAAATTAATTTTCGAAATAAAAATTATTATTATTGCACATTATTCATGTTTGATAACGTTCCATGTTTGATAACGTAATTTATATATATATATATCTTTATTCTTTTTGAAATACATTATTCCTCAAATATTTCAATTTCTTGATCGTAGAAAATTTTTCAATCGTTTTTTAATTCTTAACTCTCCTTTTCTTCACGTTTCTTTCAAAAATAGATAAAATTCCAGACGCGAAAAAATCGAACGAATTAAACGTAATCGTAAATTTTTCGTTAAATTAATTTTCGATATAAAAATTACTATTATTACATATTATTCACGTTTGATAATGTGATTTATATATATACATTATTCTTCAAATATTTCAATTTCTTGATCGTAGAAAATTTTTCAATCGTTTTTAATTTTTAACTCTCCTTTTCTTCACGTTTCTTTCAAAAATAGATAAAATTCCAGACGCGAAAAAATCGAACGAATTAAACGTAATCGTATTAAACGGATATCGTAAATTTTTCGTTAAATTAATTTTCGAAATAAAAATTATTATTATTGCACATTATTCATGTTTGATAACGTTCCATGTTTGATAACGTAATTTATATATATATATATATATATATATATATATCTTTATTCTTTTTGAAAATTAATCGTTTTTAATTTTTAACTCTCCTTTCTTTCAGAAATAGATAAAATTCCAGAAAAAATTGAACGAATTAAACGTAATCGTATATCGTAAATTTTTCGTTAAATTAATTTTCGAAATAAAAATTATTATTATTGCACATTATTCACGTTTGATAACATTCCACCGTAATAATTTATATATATATATATATATATATACACATTATTCTTCAAATATTTCAATTTCTTGATCGTAGAAAATTTTTCAATCGTTTTTTAATTTTTAATTCTCCTCTTCTTCACGTTTCTTTCAAAAATAGATAAAATTCCAGACGCGAAAAAATCGAACGAATTAAACGTAATCGTATTAAACGGATATCGTAAATTTTTCGTTAAATTAATTTTCGAAATAAAAATTATTATTATTGCACATTATTCATGTTTGATAACGTTCCATGTTTGATAACGTAATTTATATATATATATATCTTTATTCTTTTTGAAATACATTATTCCTCAAATATTTCAATTTCTTGATCGTAGAAAATTTTTCAATCGTTTTTTAATTCTTAACTCTCCTTTTCTTTCAAAAATAGATAAAATTTCAGAAAAAATCGAACGAATTAAACGTAATCGTATATCGTAAATTTTTCGTTAAATTAATTTTCGATATAAAAATTACTATTATTACATATTATTCACGTTTGATAACGTTCCACCGTAATAATTTATATATATATATATATATATATATATATACATTATTCTTCAAATATTTCAATTTCTTGATCGTAGAAAATTTTTCAATCGTTTTTTAATTTTTAATTCTCCTCTTCTTCACGTTTCTTTCAAAAATAGATAAAATTCCAGAAAAAATCGAACGAATTAAACGTAATCGTATATCGTAAATTTTTCGTTAAATTAATTTTCGAAATAAAAATTATTATTATTGCACATTATTCACGTTTGATAACATTCCACCGTAATAATTTATATATATATCTTTATTTTTTGAAATACATTGTTCTTCAAATATTTCAATTTCTTAATCGTAGAAAATTTTTTAATTATTGTTTAATTTTTAACTCTCCTTTTCTTTCAAAAATAGATAAAATTCCAGAAAAAATTGAACGAATTAAACGTAATCGTATATCGTAAATTTTTCGTTAAATTAATTTTCGAAATAAAAATTATTATTATTGCACATTATTCACGTTTGATAACATTCCACCGTAATAATTTATATATATATATATATATATCTTTATATCGGTGGCAAATGTCAAGTTCGGCCAATATCATAATGTACAAACAATGGGATGATAATGTCCTAGATAAGGTTATACGCGCCGCGCATGTCTCTCATTCATGCATCTGTCGCTCCGGCGGCCAAACACGTTTCACTCGCTCGTCGTAAATCCCGTCATGCGGTATTATCGCGCATAAATTCTCCTATCGTGGACATTTACGATACTTCTCCAATTACTTGAGCCGAGATCAACTTGTGCCGCCTAATAAACACTTTCTTACTTATTAAGAGAGCGCTTGCGACCATCGAAAATGGGCCCTCTTTTGTGAAAAGAAGATTTTCTTCCTTTTTGAAAATACAGCGATTCCGTTGTTCTATATATATATATGTTGAGCACGAATGAAAAATGTGAGTGAACTTGACATTTGCCACGGATATTCCAAGTGGAAGATAAATTATTATTGGTTGTGAAATTGGCGTAAAAAGATAACACGGTGGATTTCCAATTATAATGATTTTAATTATAATGGAAGAATGATTTAATAAACGGTAAAGTGTTTTTTGTAATTTTGCAAAATCTTTTCTTCTTCTTTCCTTTTTTACATGCAATTCGAGTTTGCGTTTATATATCTCAATTTGTTGTTTTTAATAAAAGAGGAATTTTTGAATCGTTAAATAGAATTCTAAAATTATTCGAAAATTTGTCGATCGAAAATTTCACGTTTTATGATTTAATATCTCACCGATATTTGCAGTCGATACAAATATTTTGCACACCGCGGAATCTCTCCGACCTTCTGCGTGCAGTACACCACAAATTACGGCTCATGATGTGTATACGCTTCGACGGAGCTTTCCAAAGACGTTTGAAATGCCAAGGCGTGTCAAGAGAGAGTCATTCCTCTAATAATTCTCAAAAGAGACTTACTTCGTTACACAATATTCACCTTAACACCGAGCCAAGCGTTATTAAAATAGCCCACGACTCGAAAATTTTCTTCTCTCCTTGTTTTTCTTTAAGGTATCCGTGATATTCTCGAAGTATTCTTTTCGGCAAAATATATATTCCACGAGTGGAAATTAATTTTCGAATTCTTCCATTTGAAGGATAATTTTTTGACAGCAAAATTGATCGCCGTTGAGGGAAAATTTGAGGGGAAAAAAAGTTATTTCACAACACAATGCCCACTCGTGATGAGAAACACCCTCGATAGCAACTCTCGAGTGTTTCACTCTCTCAAACGGATTCACACCCTTGGCCCCTTTGATTAACCATTGTTTCCAAACAATTCCCCAACAAAAATGAATAAATTACGCCGGTCTCGCGGATTAATATTTTGAAATTAGGTTGATTAGGTTGGGTGAATTATCCCTGTTTAAATAACGTTACGAAAACAGGTTCGTTGCAAAATGTAAGATGAAGTAAGGGAAGGCTTTGATTTCTTTTTCGACCCTTCTTTAAACATTCCTCCAATAATTGGATTAATCTTTCTTTTGAAAATAATATCTCTTTGTTATCGTTTAATATCTTTGAGAGATTCGTCTATTATTATTGTTATTATTATTAAAGAGAAGATAATAAATGTCTCGATAACCTCCAACATTCGATAAAACGTGAAGGCGTGATAAATTTGTTTAAACAACGCGGGGGGGAAAAATAACGTAGAAAGATATTTAAAATATGGATACGTACTTTTCGAATGATTAGTTGCAAGTAGTAATTTTTAAACGTAACAAAACACTGTTTAGATGAGGATAAGAGTTTCGTAAGGATTGCAACTTTATTTTTTAAGTTTTTTTTTGGAATCAAGAAAGGCATAAAATAAATGTCAAAACACGCTTCCTCTTCATAATCCATCTCGTAATTTTATTTTGCTTTATAATATATATATTTTCATACTTGATCGTTTATCTGAATTGAAGAAAATTCTATTTTTTTGCTTATTTTTAAGTAATTATTCTTGTTTCGGAAAAAGTTTCTAATTTTTAATTTTTTTTTTCTTGTTGTTTCGTATTTGATGTTAAGATATTCTTGATAAAATAGATCTATACTTCAAAGTGGACTGGGCATTAAGAGTCAATTTTTGAAAAATTTTCAGAATTTTAAAATTTCCACTTTTCTGAAATTAAAAATAAAGATTTCTAGCCTTCAAAAATATCTTATTCTATATTCTTTTAATCAATCTTATATTACAGTGTAAATTTTAGAATCGTTTTTCCTTTTCACGTTGAACACTTCTTCTAATCTTCTTCTTAATTCCAAATTAACGTAAAAATATCGATAATAATTATTCGTACATTTTCGACGAATTTTCGAATCATTTTTCAAACTAACTCAATTAAAAATTATCAAAGCTCTCTCGACAAGCGATCTAAAATAAAATTGCCAATCACCTACAACGAGGCTTTACATTTTTGCGAATTTTCAAAGAAAAGTTGTTCTTAAAGAGGCCAATTGGAACGCGTTATATATCTTTTTAAAAAATTCCCATCGAATTTCAATTTCAATTTCGATTGCATAAATCAGTTCCTCGTTTTCGTTTTCGTCATCCCTTTGTCAACTTTTTGTCAACAATTAATAAAATTCGAAATATGTTTATTAACTTTCGAAAGATGAACAGAATTGGACCGATCGTTTCGATTGATTTTATTTAACAAAATGGCGGATCTTATTTTTTTTTGTTTTTTGACGAAATTAATATTTTATCGAGATTAAAATGTAATTACATCTTTGTTTATTTCTACATCATATTTTATTTTCAATCATATTATCATTATTTTCAATTATCATTTATATGTAAAATAGATATTTAAATATTTAGATAGTTCCAATGTGATAAATAAAAGAATATTTTACTTTTTAAATCAGAGAATCAAATAATTGGATTAGTGTATCAGAATAAAAGTTTGGATATATTTTAATCACATGTATCTTTGTTCATTTCTACATCACTTTAATCACAATCGTTTGTGATTAAAGTGATAAAATATAATATTTAAATAGTTCTAATGTGAAGGATAAATAAAAGTATCTTTGTTTATTTCTACATCATATTTTAGTTTCAATCACCTGTTATTTATATGTAAAATAGATATTTAAATACATTGGATAGTTCCAATGTGAAGGATAAGTGGAAGAATCTTTTACAAATCAGAGAATCAAGTAAGTTTGGATTACTATATCAGTATAAAAGTTTGGATATTTCAATCACATGTATCTTTGTTCATTTAATCACAATCGTTTGTATAAAATATAACACTTAAATAGTTCTAATATGAAGGATAAATAAAAATATCTTTTAAAAATTAGATTACTGTATCAGAGTAAAAATTTGGATATTTTAATCACATGCATCTTTGTTCATTTCTACATCAATCACTTTGATCACAATCGTTTGTATGTAAAATATGTAACACTTGGATAGTTTCAGTGTGAAGTGGAAGAATCTCTTAAAAATTAGATTAAAATAAATAAAATATGATACTTTTAGTTCCAATACGAAGGATAATTGAAAGTACCTTTTAAAAATCAGATTGCCATTATCAGAAAGTTATAAAAGTTTGGATATTTTCGAATATAACTTCAACCGATCTCATCCCTTTCGCATTCTCCCAACAAAATTCTCTTCGAACATCTCCTACAATTTCTCTTCAAATCTTACGAGCTGTTCCACAACAAGCTGGATAGATCAAAATCCAACCCACCCAATTATAACAATTCCACTCTGTATACCCCGTTCGCAACTTTCCCTTATTTTTTCCCTCGATCCCAATCGATGCCGATATTCAAACCGAAATAACGATTCTTACTCGACTTGGAACACACCCCGCACCTCCTCTTGACCCCGTTTCCGTTTCCCTTTAGCCAGCTTCTAGCCGAGACATCCGTTCGTATGTCTGGCGAAACCGATCCTCGAGGCATAACAGTTTCTCCTCAGACAGATAGCGCGCGAGGATGCACACACACCCCCCTCCCCCTCCCCCATGCACACAGTGACGAGCCGTGACGCGTAATGGACCGTTCAAATCCGTCCACGTCGTCGATCTTCAATAACGAGAGATCGTTTCTATGGTTACACGCCGATCAATTGCCATTCGACTTGACTGTTACTCGCCCGTCCATGCCCCCTCCTGTTATCGAACCCGAGGAGCATCGTGCCCTGTGTCGTATACGTGTCACGGCGTGGTGGCGCCTTCCAGTTCGGCATTCCAACACGGTATTTCCGTCCACGGGTATAAATATGTGCCACGAGTCTCTCCTCCACGAGGAGGAGGGGGGGAGGAAGCTCGTATATAGATAAACGAACAGACCGTGTATCCAGCCGTGGAAGGTTGATGGATGGAACGAGGTAATAATTTCACTTGGCGGTGTTTTCGAACGAGAGGCTGTGAAAATACGAAAGTTGGGGCGATGACGGGTGTAACGAACACGGTGATGATCGTGGGGAAAAGTGTGAGAAGCTCGGTTTCGGAGCTAGTGGCGGGTAATGTCTCTCCAGTGATGGATACTTTTTTTTTAATTCGAGCGTTGGTAATTTTCCAATGTAACGAATATTTCAACGATCAAACGATCGTGAGAATAAGTTAGGTTTTATTAAAAAAAATTAATTAACAGTAACGATGATAAATAAAATCTTATTGTTATTTGTTAAAATAAAAATCCATTAACTCGTGAATTTATTAATATCGTCGGCTAGGAGGAAATATATAAAAGATACGATTTACCTTTAATCAAACGTGAAACAATATTTGTTCAAATGTATTCCCTCACCGATTCATGTACCGATAAAAATAACACAAAGCTGGAAGTATATTTTCTTGTATCCTACCGTGAAGACAAGGATCCGATATATCAGTGGTTCCCAACCTGTTGATCCTCTATCCATAAGACGGTTACTTAAGAAAGATTGGAAATTTGTTCTTTCGCTATGCTTTAGGATTCTTTTAATTTATAATAAATAACAGATCAATTATTTCTTTCTTTCTTTTTTTGTTCACAGGTAAGCAATAAAAAGAAAACGAATATGGATTATGGATAACCAACAATCTATCGTTGGAAGAGTCATCAAAGGTTTTTAATATTTATATTAATATTCTTTCTCCCAAAATTTTAATTTTGTTGACAATTTAATATTAATTTGTAAATAAAACTGCATCGATTATAAAATGCTTGGAAAAATGAAAATTTAATCCAACCTCTTTGGCAAATTGAAGACTTGGTTAATTGAATTGAATGAAGAAAATGTTAATATTAGAAGTGGAAAGTCGTTTGAATATTGCCTAAGGGAATAACAATTCTAAAATAAGCTTAGAAAACAGTATTTTAATGAGCTAAGCTAATCCAACTCTAACTTAATTTAATTTTCTCCATAAATTTTTGATATTAAGCAAATTGAAAGGAGAAAATATATTGGAACATATTTTAATTACATGAGAATTATAATTAAGCCCAAATCTAAAACCTAACCTCTATTACATATACATTAGACCGAAAGGATAAAATATCAATATTAAAAGTGGCAAATCACTTGAACATCATAACTACAAAAAAAGAAAAAGAAGAAAACAATTATTCTTTCTAATCCTAAACCTAACCTAACTTAATCTTTTCCACAAATTCACGATATTAAGCGTTCAGATCGAAGGAAGAAAATATTAATTTTGCTAAATAATTCGATCGTTCACCTGAACCACTATTCTATTCGAGTCTTCTCGAGTCCTATAATGTCTTGAACGAAGGGATGTAGCCATTTAGGAATGCCGCAATTGCCCCCACGTATGCCTGCACGGGCACACAATATCGAATATATAGCGGCCAAAGGAAACTCGTTTTGCCGGCTTCTCTCTCTCTCTCTTTCTTCCTCTTTCTCTCTTTCTCTCAATGCTGATTGCCGAATATCATGGAACAAAGCGATATTATTAAAGGCTCGTTCAAAAGGCTCGCTCACTCTGTTAATTCTAATGAAATTTCTACGCCTCGATAATATCGGTAGGTTTACCTTCACTTTGCATAAATGCTCTCAGCCGCGATTTTATTTCCTCGCGGCACGAAATATTTTTACAAAAGGTAGGCTCACTTCCCTTCCTGTTGCGATCTAACAACGTTAAATCTATTAAATCGAAATTTAGTGTCAAATTTTTTCAGAAATTATTATTATTTGATATTAATCTTCGTTTTCAGAATTATTTAAAAATTAGCGGAATAGGTTAGATTCGACTTTAGATAGATTAATTATGATTATTGCGATACAAGAGAGAAGAATTTGCTGTTAAAATTTCGTATAAGTAAATGGAGAAAATAGAAGATCCGGTTTTGAAAAGTTTTATTTCGTTTCCATTTCTTTTTCATACTCATCGTGCATCCACTCGATGATTATTGTTAAAGCGAAAATTAACGACGTAATGATCGGGAATCGCTTCTTTTTTCTTTCCTTCCTCCTTTACAGCGCATGATATGTAAAAATCGTTTTTCCAATTAATGTTTACGGGAAAAACAACGGATGGAACTTTCTCTTTCGCAAAGTTAATTTGTCTTTGGTTAATTTACGCGAATAAACGTCGATAAAGAAGGAAGTAAAAGCTACGCATCGACGGAGGGAGAGGGGATAGGGAAGTTATTCTATCGCGATAGACACGTAGGCGAAGAAATGTTCAGATAGTTGTATTGAATTACGATTGTTCGATTTTTTTCTTTCTTTCTTCTTCTTTTTTTTTTTTTTAAATATAATAGCTCGTATAATACACGATCGGATATATTTCACTTTAAAGTATACAGGACGCATATAAATTTTAGCTTTATTTGTTCATCGTGGGTTACAATTATCGATTGAGTTTTTTCAATCGATTGGTATCTCGTTATACGTATGAATTCAACAACGATATTTTAAATGCATTTTAATCTCATTAACTGTTGCGCACAATTTTAGGGCTGTATATGCAAATTGGTTTTTTTTATACAATATGTAATTCTTAAAATGGAGTTGAATGGAGTAATATTCGTTGAATACGAAATAAATATAAAACACGTGTAAATAATTCGTCTAATGTTATTTTTCTTTTTTAATTTCTTACGTTTAATTGACTAAATAATTTTTTAAAATTATAAAATAGATTTCTTCGTTTCTTCTTTCTTTCTTTAGAGAAGAGATTAAAAATCGTGATTTAACGAGTTGGTTAAAATTAATTTAGTTTAAAAATATCGATTGAGGAATAATTAATTGAAAAATTGAATCGAAGCTTCAATTTGATTTGAGATATTAATGTGCATTTTATATGTTTATTAATATGCATCTCGCGATAAGCTATTTTACGGTATCGATAAATAAATTCGATTCATTTAAAAATCTCGTTTCGAATTCAGTCGAAAATAATCGAATCCGTTCACAGTAACTCCAATTCCAAATTTACCTTTGATATAAATATCCAATCTCGTTTAACATGAACGTCAGTTAGATGATAAAAGCGCGATCGATACCCGGATCAAATCCATCCATTTTTCGAAATTTCTCCGAAATCGATGTAAACAAAATTCGTATAATTTTCATTCAAAGCCAAGAGTTATTTATATATAATCCGACAAACAGGTACTAAAATGCTCAAAATTCTTGTCAATCGATGGTAAAATTATAAAAATATACGATAAAAATATTCAGAATTGCAACAATAAAATTTGCCGAATAAAAATATACCTACGTTCGAATGTTTCCGAAATAAATTTTAATAATTTCAATAACACTTCGAAACTCTCGACAGATTTATCTTCTCAAAAAGACGCATTGAAAAAAAAAATTGCTCTCGCCAATTATAGTTTAAACGTTACACAAATTTCCGTCAAACACTTTCACTTTGAACTTTCTCCGCGGATCCCAAATCAAATTTCCTCGTTTAATTACCTTCGAACAAATTTCGAACATTCCATTCTCCTATTAATTCAAACGATTGATCCGCCACGAAAAATCTCTACCTCTGAAAGCAAACCGAATTCCAAACCTACACGCAACATAAATATTCCAACTCGATATTCGATACGTCGGTAAAGGCAATAGGGAAAACTTGGTATCGACGTATCCCCGATTTTTCTCCCCGAAAATATAAGCTCGGGAAAATGGATCTTCTGTTTCTAAAATACGTCAAAAAGGATGATATTATCCGATGCTTCTCGACGAAATATCGGGAAAAATACGTAAAACCACGTTTAACCACGCGAGGTGTGAAACGCATATTTGCTAGATTTATAACTCGCACTCTCCTCCGCGATGATTTATGCGGGGAGGGATTTAATGTATCGTAAACAATAAGGGAATCGCGGATGTATTTATTATCAACTTGGTGGCGACGATACGTCGAGAAAAGAAGGGGGGAGAGAGAGAGAGACGGATCCTTTCCATCGCGCGTGGAAAACGCGTTTTCACGCCGGTGGTGGATGAGCTTAACTTGATTAATTACGTCGCGAAACGGGCAGCCTCGATAGTTTCGTGGGACAAAACTATCTCTCGAGTGTACGAGGTTCAGCTCGCTTCACGTGGATGTCCAAACTCCACTCCCTCCGTGATAGTAGTTCTTTTTAAAGACATTTTCGAATTTTCCCTTTTTTCGAAATGTAATAATATATATGTAATTTTTTAATTACTATTTAAGTAAATGAAAACTGGACTTTAGATTCTTGTTTGTTTCGTTATTAAGGAAAATATTTTTTTTAAAGATTGGATATATATATATATAATTTTTTAATTATTATTTAAGTAAATGAAAACTGGACTTCAGATTCTTGTTTGTTTCGTTATTATGGAAAATATTTAAATTTTTAAAGATTGGATATTTTTTCGAAATATAATAATATATATATAATTTTTTAATTACTATTTAAGTAAATGAAAACTGGACTTTAGATTCTTGTTTGTTTCGTTATTAAGGAAAATATTTTTTTTAAAGATTGGATATATATATATATATATATAATTTTTTAATTATTATTTAAGTAAATGAAAACTAGACTTCAGATTCCTGTTTGTTTCGATATTAAGGAAAATATTCTTTTTAAAGATTGGATATATATATATATATATATATATATATATATATATATATATAATTTTTAATTATTATTTAAGTAAATGAAAACTGGACTTCAGATTCTTGTTTGTTTCGTTATTATGGAAAATATTTAAATTTTTAAAGATTGGATATTTTCAAGCGTTTTTTTCGAAATATAATAATATATATATAATTTTTTAATTACTATTTAAGTAAATGAAAACTGGACTGATTTCAGATTCTTGTTTGTTTCGTTATTATGGAATATATTCTTTTTAAAGATTGGATATATACATATAATTTTTTAATTATTATTTAAGTAAATGAAAACTGGACTTTAGATTCTTGTTTGTTTCGATATTAAGGAAAATATTCTTTTTAAAGATTGGACATTTTCAAGCGTTTTTTTCGAAATGTAATAATATATATAACTTTTTAATTGCTATTTAAATAAACCGGACTGGTTTCAGATTCTTGTTTGTTATGAAAAATATTGGAAAACAGCAGTTTTGGAAGAATTAATTTAAAATAATCGTTGATATAACAGGAAATTAATCGACAATGCAAATAGGAAATAATTAAAAGAAAGAAGATCAGTTTCACGTTATTCGAGTCTTCGAGTTAGATCGGTCAGTTTCTGGCCAACCCTCCCTCAGAAAAAAAACTTCCATCCCCGAAAGTCGTTCGACTATGAAACCAGGTCCCGCAAATGAACCGTGTGTACAAATCGACGATTTCTTTGTTTTTGCATTTCGGTGCATCAATACGGACAATCGAATTTCTTCCTAGCGGAAGCGGAAAAATGGTGGGAAAAATCGATGGGGCCGTTGGGCGACGAATTGCAGAGATCGATCGACTATCCCTTTGTGGATTTGGAAACCTCGCGCTTTATGAGATTACACACAGGTTTCTTGTGAAAAGAAACGCGTATTTGTGAGAAACGATCGATGTCAAAGAACGAGAGATATTTTTTTTTTTTTTGAATAAATCGTGCAGGAGGAGAAAGGATCATTTTGAGGAGGATCTATAAAAATTTTCTTCTGAAATTCACAAGAAAAAGAAAATACGATTCACTTTAAAAAAAATGGATATTTTCTTTTTATTGAGAATTCCATTCAGAGGAAAAAAGGATGAAATTTCTATCACGGTATGGATATGTTTGTTGATAAATTTCTGTTATGAACATATAAATGGTAAGAAACATTTATATCGATTACAATTGTTACGTTTGCTTGGTATACAATTAAACAATAATTATTTGAATTTTACAGACTCTGTTATTTTTTAAATATTAAAAATGAATATAGAGATAGAGTTTAAAACGAGTAATTTTAATCATTCTCGTCTTCAAAAAGTAACCAACGATCCCTCTTTTCCCTAGAAAGAATTTGACATTTTTCTTTTTTTCTTTAAAAATATGTAACCAATTATATATCGATCAACGCTGCTTTTCGAAATTACACGAGATTAGTCAAGCTTTTCGAGACGTTGGTAAAAAATAAATTGGAGGCTGGCTTTGGTTTCAAAGATTTCCCCCTCCAAGGAAACCGAATTCCTCCTTTGATCGAAAAATGATTTTGAGAATCGTCACGATTGTATTATTTATAAATCCTTGTAATACAAATTTATCTCTTTATTTCAATATTCAGTTATATTTATTTACAGGATGTTAATATTGTATTTCGCAGTAGTTCTATTCGAGTTTCAAATTCTATCTTACATAATACAATAAATAATTGCCAAAAAGTTTCTCCTTCTTTTTCACACACGGTAAATATTTCATCCTGAATTCATCTCTTCAAAAATGAAAAATTCCCACGCAATTTCCTGCGAAAAGCATCAAGATATAAAGCTACTAAAATGTTTCTCATAATCTCTGGATGATTAAAAGATAAAAAAAATCAGGACCCTAAAGCAAGAAAATTTTTAACAAACCTTAACGACCCTGCGAAAAGCGTGCATAATTCCAAAAAAGAATCGCACGAGATCCATCGAAAGAGAGAAACGAGGAGAAGAAGAAGAAGAAAACTCGCGAAAGGATTATCCATTAGAAGGGAAAAAAGGAGGAGAAAATTCCTTCGTTCTTCGACGACAGCGACGCCCCTGTTTTCAAACTCGTCGCTCATTTCCTTTCCACGAAGATATATATATATATATATACACACGTATATACATAAAGGGATGGGGCCCCGTTTCCAACAACCGTCTCCTCGACAAAACCATTAACCGTTGTCTCTCGATTTAATACGTTTAGCTAACAACGAAATCGAATGAACGGCGGAGTATAAAGAGGAGGAGGAAAAAAAGAGGGGGAGGAGGGGGGGCGAAAAACGAGGAAACTCTGCCTTCGATTACACGCAAGAATAAATAGCGAATAAAGGGAGGGAAGTAACGACGTGTGAACCAGAAGAGGTCGAAAGGCATCGCTGGTGCGCAGCCTTTCCAACAGCCTGTCGATTCGCATCTGCACACAGGCAAACCTCATTTTCCACGTACTCGCGTACCCTATCCCGCCCCTTTGCTATACTTCCATTTGCGCTTAAAGCGGCGTCCAATTATCGCGAATCTTTACGAGAGATTCTTTCGTTGTTGTAAATCCTCGTGTTTTTTTATTGGGTTAAGCTCGTTTCTCCGTTTTCGCCAATTCTTATCGAATCATTTAATCCGTCTTTCTGTTGTAATAGAAGAGATCGAAAAGAAGAGAAGCAGAGGAAATTATTGATATTGTAGCAATAGTAGATATAGGTGGTTTTAATTTATTTTTTATTAAACAGTAGAGAAAATGATCGGTATTAGCAAAATATTGATTTAAAGGAGTCGTGTTCTTTTCGTTTGTAGAAAGAGTAATTGTAAATGTAAGTTATAAGTTGATTAATTGTTATGAAAAGGAGTGAAGAAATAATAAAATTTAGGCAAAATTAAATGTAAAATATTTACAAACGTGGAACTATAATCTAATGGATATCTCAAAATTATTGTTTATACGAAGATTAAATATATAATCGTGAAAATTGTTGTAAATCTTCCACTTTTCTATTCACCTTTCAACATTTTTTACGTGGGAAAAGAAGATTTGCATTTATCGATACATTAGTTTTATAAAAATTACTTTTATAGAAAAAAAATAGTACTTGAAATCGGTTATTTAGAAAGTTTGATATTGTTTGATACAAAAATTCATTATGGAATAATTTTTAAAATTCTTTCGAAATTTTATCGAAAAGTGTAATTTCTCTTTAGCTTAATTTTATAAAAATTACTTTATGGGGTAGTTTTTAAAATTCTTTCGAAATTTTATCGAAAAGGAAAGTGTAATTTCTCTTTAATTTAATTTTATAAAAATTACTTTTGTAGAAAAAAAAATAGTACTTGCAATCGGTTATTTGAAAAGCATTGAAATTGTTTGATACGAAAATTCATTGTGGGGTAGTTTTTAAAATTCTTTCGAAATTTTATCGAAAAGGAAAGTGTAATTTCTCTTTTTTATAATTTTATAAAAATTACTTTTATAGAAAAAAAAAAAATAGTACTTGGAAAGATTATTTGAAAAACATTGATATTGATACGAAAATTCGTTGCGAGATAGTTTTTAAAATTTTAAATTTTAAAATTCTTTCGAAATTTTATCGAAAAGTGTAATTTCTCTTTAGCTTAATTTTATAAAAATTACTTTTATAGAAAAAGAAAGTAGCATTTGGAATCGATTATTTGAAAAGCGTTGATATTGTTTGATACGAAAATTCGTTGTGGGGTAGTTTTTAAAATTCTTTCGAAATTTTATCGAAAAGTGTAATTTCTCTTTTTTATAATTTTATAAAAATTACTTTTGTAGAAAAAAAAAAAAATAGTACTTGGAAAGATTATTTGAAAAACATTGATATTGATACGAAAATTCGTTGCGAGATAGTTTTTAAAATTTTAAATTTTAAAATTCTTTCGAAATTCTATCGAAAAGTGTAATTTTTCCTTAGCTTAATTTTATAAAAAATTATTTTTATAGAAAAAGAAAGTAGCATTTGAAATCGATTATTTGAAAAGCGTTGATATTGTTTGATACGAAAATTCGTTATGGCGTAGTTTTTAAAATTCTTTCGAAATTTTATCGAAAAGGAAAGTGTAATTTCTCTTTTTTATAATTTTATAAAAATTACTTTTATAGAAAAAAAATAGTACTTGAAATCGGTTATTTAGAAAGTTTGATATTGTTTGATACAAAAATTCATTATGGAATAATTTTTAAAATTCTTTCGAAATTTTATCGAAAAGTGTAATTTCTCTTTAGCTTAATTTTATAAAAATTACTTTTATAGAAAAAAAAAGTAGCATTTGGAATCGATTATTTGAAAAGCGTTGATATTGTTTGATACGAAAAATCGTTATGGCGTAGTTTTTAAAATTCTTTCGAAAAAAAAAAGCTATAATCGTCCAACGAAATAATAATAATAATAATAATGTGTCTCCAGTTTCGAAAAGTGGACGAGTACTCGTCGAAAAATTTTAACATAATATAAAAACTCGAAACGATTGTTAGTCGGCAAAATGAAACCAGCAATGAGCACGACAAATGATCTCCACTTCTCTCCTCGACATTTTCTCCCGGCGATTCGAGGTCTGTTACGGATGGTCGAATCGAAGAGGCATGTAAACGGGAGAGATGAAAAACCGGGGAGGAAAATGGTCTGCATAAACGATCTGGACGAGGAGGGGGTGGGGGCCGGGCGAAAATTAGAAGGGAAGAAGGGGGAAGGGGAAAATAGAAAAGGCAGAGTTTGTGCCACGTGTATACGAGGCATCGATCCCTCGACGACACGCCCCCACGTTATTCCATCTTTAACGAGCTCTCATTATCGCTAGATTATCGTACAAGAGGATTTGACGTCGTAATGGGCAGCAATGAATCCATTGACAACGTGGACGAACTAATGACGCTCGTCATTCAACGGCAATCGTCGTCGCCGACATTGAGGTGCCGCCTCGCCGCTTGTCTTCGTATCTTACCGATCGCGCTCTCAGCCTCTTTCTCCGCTTTTCACATCCGAGGCCAGTGCCTCTCATGCCTTCTCTCTCTCTCTCTCTCTCTCTCTCTCTCTCTCTCTGCCTTTTCTTTTTAATCGTGGAGATTTTAAAATTCTTTCGAAATTTTTTTTTATCGAAAAGGAAAGTGTAATTTTTTAGCTTAGTTTTTAAATTAAATTAAAAATTACTTTTATTGGGAAAAAAATAGTATTTGGAATCGGTTATTTGGAATGCTTGATATCGTTTGATATAAAAATTTGTTATGGTGGAGTTTTTAAAATTCTTTCAAAATTTTATCGAAAAGAAAAGTGTAATTTTTTTAACTTAATTTTATAAAAATTACTTTTATAGAAAAAAAAAATATTTGGAATTGATTATTTGAAAAGTTTGATATTGTTTGATACGAAAATTTGTTATGGGAGAATTTTTAAAATTCTTTTGAAATTTTTTTTTATCAAAAGGCAAAAATGTAATTTTAGCTTAGTTTTATAAAAATTATTTTTATAGAAAAAAAATATTTGAAAAGTTTGATATTGTTTGATATAAACATTTGTTATTGTTGAAGAAAATTAAAATAGATTGATCGGTAGATTGTTGAACGAAACGAAATCTTTCCTTCGTTTTGTTTTGCAGAAGTTGTATAATATAATTTTCTCCTCTCGATTTCCCCTAAAAGTTAAGTTAGAAATGAACTGCAACGAAATGTATACGTATTTGTGACTTGGGATATGATTTTGTTGTTAATCGGTGAAATCTGTTATTGAAATTTGTTATTTATTATATTTTATTATATTTTTTATTATATTTGTTATTTCTATTCTGTACGCAAGAATTTCTATAAAATTAGATATCGAGAAAACGAATAATAAAAATTTAAAAAAATTACATCCAAGAAAAGAAAAATACAAATACGAAAGTTGAATAATGCTACGAATATGAATGATCACGATCATTCTAAAATCTCCTCAAGAATTATTATCTATTTATAAAAAAAGGACAAATTAATTGTTTCTTCCAACTCGGTTTTTACCAGTAAAGGATTAATTTGAAATTCAGACATATTTTCGACGGAGCCAGGTTGAGAAACACTGTTCCAGATTTTTTCCTCGCGCGGATTGTCTTCGTCTCGCTCTATTTTTGTCCGCTTTTTCCCCTCCCCCTTCCTCTTCTCTTTTTCTTTATTCAATTTTTGTTCTTTACCTCGCACGTGCTTAATTTTCTCTTCCTTTTTCCGATCCCTTTAGTAATTCACTTTTTGTTACGTTCACACGTTTCGTTTCTTTTATCGTTACGCGTGCTTCCTTTCGCTATTGCTTTTATCCTCTACGGTGTTTGTTCCACCGTTTATTTATTTTTTTTTCTTTTCTATGGATTCGAACAGATTTCCTTTTCTTTTTTTCTTTCTTTCTTTTTTTTTTGCACTTACTTTCGAAAATTTTTTCCCGTGTTTCGCGCGCGTCTAAAAATCTGTGAGAAGGAAAGTTTATTTTTTCATTTCCTTCTCATTTTTATCTCGTTACGAAGGAGAACTTTTCGAAATTAATTTTTCTTATTTCTTGTATTTTTACTGCGATTGAATTTTGTATTCGAAAGATCGATTATTTGAACATTGGTATAAATATGAACGTGAAAAAAAATTTTGTAATAAACCTGCAGAATTATATCGTCATCGAAAAATCGTACATCAAAAACGGTACATCATTTCTCTCTAAAAGGGAGGGGATAAAACAGGAAAATAGATACTTCTCAACGTCGAAGTTAAATGGTCTCAATTCATTTCAATTTCAACTCGTGTAATTTAAACGTTTCTATCGATCGATGCACTTTTTGATTTCCCATGAAAAAAGAAAAAAGGGAGGGGAGGGGACGTTAAAGAGATGCCTATACAAAAATAACGAGATTTAAAAATATTCGAGCGAAAAGAAGAATTTAAATAACGCGAAATTAAAAAACGATTCGAAAGTGAATAAATATTAATAAACGAAAGTATTTTGTTCTTTTATAGATGACATGGAAAATTATTCAGATCAATTCGAGGCTGTAGTTCAATTATCAACACGGATTACCCTTTGTTTTATACGCCATGATGATTAACCGGCTCATGGTTATCACTGGCTGACTCGCGTCACGTGCACGCTCGAAACGAGGTGAAGATTGCAAAAGAATTCGGGGAAAAGAATGATAAGGATTATATGTCATTCCCTTTAAAGTGATTAAACATTTAGATGTGTGTAATCGAATATAAAAGATCCCCCGTTATTCGAACCATTTGTTATATACAAAGATTTTTATCACTTACTTCTCATCCACCATCGTTACGCCACTGTTACGTGTTTAAACATTTCATTCCCATCCCAATACTGGTCCAAATGTTTCTTTATTCCAATTAATTATCTATTCTTCCATTCTCTTTTCATCAACAACAAATATTTAATTATCCCAATCAATCCATTTCATATTTTACCTTTACGAATGTTCTATATATGTTTGAATATTTTATTCTTCGAATTCGTCATTTTATTTAGATAATCCACTATTGAAATATTTAAATAAAATAGTTTTCATTATACAGCTGTCTCGTTTTATCTAATTCAACTTTAAGTTGTTTATAAGTAACTTAATAAATAAGCTTTCTCGCATTAACTTTTCCAACTATTTTCATTTTTAGAATCGACTTTCCAAAGATATTCCACGAATATATTAATAGGAGACTGAAACAGAGACAGGAAGTATGGTGCGACGGAGATGGAGTCGTCTCATTCTTCTTCGTAAACTTCAACCGCTCGCTAACTTGACATAAATAAGCATTGTCCAACATTTTCCTATTTGTTTCGAAATCGATCCTTCATAGGTGTCTCGACGAATATCGATAGAAAATTACAAAATAAAGAACAGTCTAAGTTCATTCCAGTCTCGGCCAAAAGGGAAAACGGCAGACTCGATACTTTGCACATCGAATCGACATTAAAACCATCGGTCTTATAAAAATATCCCATATCAGACAACATATCAGAACAACAAGGCTCAATTCCTCATAACTAAGCATTATTAGTTTCGATCTTTAGAATGAATTCTTCGAATCTGTCTCGCGAATATTAATAGACTGCAGAGAAGATTATAGGACGAAACGAGACAGAAATAAGAGTGACAATTATAGCGCGATAAAGACGAAGCAGTCTCAAGAGGAAAAGGAGTTATTTCGATCGAGTTACGATCGAAAAACCTTTCTCATAGCCTCTTAAAATCTAACCTAACTTAACTTAATCTAATTTCTAAAGTAATCTAATTTCACCTAACCTAACTTAACCTAACCCTGTTCAGTGGCACAAATGAGATTTAAAAAAATTGCATTAGACAAGTGGTCGAAAACAATAGGAGGAAAGCCAAGAGTATCATTCGACTCATAACCTAACCTAACCTAACCTAACCTAATCTCACCTAACTTCACCTAACTCTGTTCAGTGGTACAAATGAGATTAAAAAAAATTGCAGTCAAGTGGTCGAAAATAATACGAGAAAAGCCAGGAGTATCATTCATAACCCAACCCAACTCAACCCAACCTAACCTAAACTAACCTAACGTAATCTCACCTAATCTAAACTAATTTAATCTAACGTAACGTAATCTAACCTAAATTGCAAAAAATATTGCATTAGTCAAGTGGTCGAAAACAATACGAAGAGTAAGAAACCAGGAGTATCATTCGACTCATAACCTAACCTAATCTAATCAAACCTAATGTAATCTAATCTTACCTAATCTAAGCTAATCTAATCTAATTTAACGTAATCTAATCTCACCTGACTTAACCTAACTCTGTTCAGTGGTACAAATGAGATTAAAAAAAATTGCATTAGTCAAGTGGTCGAAAACAATACGAGAAAAGCCATCATTCGACTCATGACTTAAGCTAACCTAACCTAACCTAACCTAACGTAATCTAATCTCACCCAATCTAACGAAACCTAATGTAATCTAATCTTACCTAATCTAAGCTAATCTAATCTAACTTAACATAATTTAACCTAACCTGTTCAGTGGCACAAATGAGATTAAAAAAAATTGCATTAGTCAATTAGTCAAGTGGTCGAAAACAATACGAGGAAAGCCAAAAGTATCATTCGACTCATAACCGAACCTACCCTAATCTAACCTATCTAACCTAACGTAATCTAATCTAACTTTAACCTAACCCTGTTCAGTGACACAAATGAGATTAGGAATTAAAAAAAATTGTATTGATCAATCGAAAACAATAAGCCAACCTAACGTAATTTAATCTCACCTAACCTAACCTAACCTAACCTAACGTAATCAAATCTAACCTAACTTAACCTAACCCTGTCCAGTGGCACAAATGAGATTAAAAAAAATTGCATTAGTCTCAAGTGGTCGAAAGCAATGCGAGGAAAACCAGGAGTATCAGCGGCTTATTAATCCGCAACTTTCCCCAATCCATCCACGGTCATTCATTCCACACAGATCTCCCGTTCGTTAATCGGATCGAGCTACACGAACCATTACTTATCCACGTTCGTTTCATCAAACCTCGGTCGAGTTAGCATCGCCGTTGCATCGTCCATGGTCTCTTCGTGGTTGGCCGTGATCCTGCACTTTCTCTCTCTCTCTCTCTCTCTTTTCCACGTTCTCGTGTGCGTGTGCACGCGCATGAATTGCCGCGTGCATCGTTGCTTGTAAGATAACTGCTATCAGATCCTCTTGCACGTGCCGCCGGCATATCACGATCGAACGCGTTCGAAATCGAAACGAGAGAGGGAGAGAGAGGGGGAGGAAAAAAGAAAAGAAGGGTGGGCGAAAGTGAAACGTGGCGTGGCGTGGGTTGGGAGGGTTGTTGCGTGTCGCGTGATCGTGGCGTACGCGTCGAGCAGCCGATAATCTTTCGGTTCATTAGGTTTTTGGATCGGCGCCGCGTTGCGGAAGGTTGATCGTTGATGGTGTTGTTATGGAATTAGAATGGACGGGTTAAAGGGGAAGGGGATTGATTTCGTTGGTTTTTTTTGTTTTATTCAGGCGAATGAGGAGAGGAAATGTCGGAAATTGTTGTGGAAAATGGTAATCATTTTTGTAACGTTTTATTAATTATATGAATAAGTTTGAAATTTAGGAAATTTTATCGTGGAAGATGTTTTTAAATGATATAATTTTGAAATTTAGAAAATTTCGTCCTGAAAGATGATCATTTTTTGAAACGTTTGTCAAGAAATTTTGTTGTTTGAAAATGATAATTAATAAGTTTTGAAATGTTTTTTTAAATGTAAATGGGATAGGTTTGAAATTTAGGAAATTTTATCGTGGAAGATGTTTTTAAATGATATAATTTTGAAATTTAAAAAATTTCGTCCTGGAAGATGATAATTTTTTGAAATGTTTCTCAAGAAATGTGAATAGGGAAATTTTGTTGTTTGAAAATGATAATTAATAAGTTTTGAAATGTTTTTTTAAATATAAATAGGATAGGTTTGAAATTTTCATGGAAGATGTTTTTAAATAATATAATTTTGAAATTTAAAAAATTTCGTCCTGGAAGATGATAATTTTTTGAAATGTTTCTCAAGAAATGTGAATAGGGAAATTTTGTTGTTTGAAAATGATAATTAATAAGTTTTGAAATGTTTTTTTAAATATAAATAGGATAGGTTTGAAATTTTATCGTGGAAGATGTTTTTAAATGATATAATTTTGAAATTTAAAAAATTTCGTCCTGGAAGATGATAATTTTTTGAAATGTTTCTCAAGAAATGTGAATAGGGAAATTTTGTTGTTTGAAAATGATAATTAATAAGTTTTGAAATGTTTTTTAAATGTAAATGGGATAGGTTTGAAATTTAGGAAATTTGTTGGAAAACAATAACTTTTTGAAATGTTTTTTTAAATGTCGGATAGCTTTGAAATTTTGTGGAAAATGATAATTTTTTGAAACGTTTTTTAATGTATGAATGGGACAGTTTTGAAATTTAGAAAATTTAGAAATATTTTTAAATAAGGCAGTAGTTATAATCTATTATACAAATGTTTAATTATTTAAATATTTTACGTTTAAAATATTGGTCAAAAATAGATTTAATTAACAATATTTTCTTCCTCTTATAAACTTTATATCTCAAATGTTATGCATAATAATGAATAGTAAAATAATTATTTTCTAAATTGAATTGAATCGAATTACATCGAGCTCTTTGAAATCTTATCAGGAATCAAAGAATTTTTATATCAATTATTTACTTCGATAAATTATTGAATATATACCAATATATATATATATATATATATATACCAATTAGAATTTTAAAACTTCAGTTAAACGTTCAATAAAATTCATTAAAAATACTGTAATTTTTTAAACGGGAAGCAAGTAGAAAAAAAAATAATTTAATTTTTTTCATAGATATATCACGAAGAAAAACATAGCGATGAAACAAAATGAAAGAAGGTATTTGGCCAACAGAAAAAATATTCGTTATCGAATGAATTCACAAAGAAACAAACGTTATTTGTCAAAATACTTCCTATCTAATATTTTTTCACTTTTCCACTTCTAACTATTTTTATATGCGCTGAAATTCAAACTATTTTCCTTTCTCACTATTTTTCCCTTTTACTTAAAAATATTTTCATTTTTATTTTCTTATTCTTGCATTTGTTCCGCGAATATCCATAAACGCATTTTTACATTTATTCAAAAACTACTCGTTCGATAATTTTAATTTAAATAAATTTGACCAAAAACGTAATGGCGAAACATTGTATCTACATGTTCAACAAAAATACGAGAAAGAAAGACAATAATAATTTTTCTCATCAACGTTTGAAAGTGAATCTGAAACTATTGACATCGATCCACTTGTAGATACGAACTCTATTATTAAATTGACAAGCAGTCAACATGGAGTACGTACGATGTTTGTTGAAGTTGAAGTTTCGTGGTTGTCATCTTCTTTTCAACAACACGTGTGAAAAATATACGTGAAGGTACTCGAGGTTCAAAGTGCGATATAATTAAAGCGATATCTGATCGAGCGAGATGCTATCGATATTCGATGGGGAGCTTCTTCACAGAGGAGAGATTATTCAAAACGACGAGTGAAAACGTTGTCGAACGCGAGGATTAAATCGAGAAAATTTTTACACATCGAATCGGCGAAACATCGATCGAACTTTTTATTAAAATTGTAAGATATGACACGACAATATTGGAAGATATTGGACGTCAGATTAAGAAAGTTATATTCATAAAAAATTCAATTATTCGAATATATTTAAGTAATTAGAATAGAAGAACAAGTTTGTCCTCGAATAAATATGATTTCTTGTTAAATAATAATCACAAAGAATAATGTTTGAAATGATCAAAATTGTAAGATTTATTGATTTAAGGATATAAATTTGATCACAAAAAATTCGATTATTCGAATATTTAAGTAATTAGAATAAAAGAATAAGTTTGACGAATAAATAAATGATAAAAATTCTAAGATTTATTGATTTAAGGATATAAATTTGATCACAAAAAATTCGATTATTCGAATATTTAATTATAATTAGAATAAAGAACAAGTTTGTCCTCGAATAAATTCTTGTTAAATAATAATAAAAGAATAATGTTTGAAATGATCAAAATTGTAAGATTTATTGATTTAAGGATATAAATTTGATCACAAAAAATTCGATTATTCGAATATTTAAGTAATTAGAATAAAAGAATAAGTTTGACGAATAAATAAATGATAAAAATTCTAAGATTTATTGATTTAAGGATATAAATTTGATCACAAAAAATTCGATTATTCGAATATTTAATTATAATTAGAATAAAGAACAAGTTTGTCCTCGAATAAATTCTTGTTAAATAATAATAAAAGAATAATAATGATCAAAATTAAAATGATCAAAATTCTAAGATTTATTGATTCAAGGATATAAATTTGATCACAAAAAATTCTAATATTTATATAGATAAGAGTAGAATAAACGATAAACAAGTTTGTCGAATAAATTCTTGTCAAATAATAGTCACAAAGAATAATATTTAAAATGATCGATATAAATTTAAGCTCATGATTATTTCAGATCGATAAACTATTGTATTGTAAAAATATGAGATTTTAAATTTTTGGCTTTCTTAACAAAAAAATGCTGGTCCAATCACAAAGCAAACGTAATATAACGCAATATATATATATATAATGAAAATCTTATTATTAATGAATAAAATGAAAGAATAAAAATTTAATAAAATGTAATCAAACACGCGCAATCGATAACTCGATCAAAGACCAACTAAACCAGAGAGGAGAAAAAGAAAAATAGTGGAGGATTTTTGAAAAACGCGAATTTAAATATCGAACAGAAATTTGCATATATCGAATATGTATAAATTATGTCAAAAATCTTGTTGAATAACGTTATATTTTTTTTTTTATATCGTTGCGAGCCTTTTTAAATTTAATTGAATTAACGATTTACATTTAATTATTATATATAATTCCGTAGCAAATTGAATGAAAGTTAAATTAAATTATAAATTAATATAAAAATTATTTATCAATTTTAGGCGAAATTTTGAATAATTATTAACTGGTTTGATCAATTGATTGAAAGATTGAATAAAAAATTAGGGAAATTAGACAGCCTGTTATGGAAAATTAAAGGATTTATTAAATGTCGATTCATTAAAATTAAATAATACGAAGGCCACTTGCTCCAAGAGAAATTAATTTGATAATCCACGACAGAAGAAATATTTAAGTTATATTTACGTATTATCTCGTTTTTAATTAATTTTAATAGTTTAAACTTGATAATATTCAATTAAACGTAAATTCAAAATCAAAACGTAGTACGTTTAACGTTGAAATGCGTTGCTCTCTGTCCCAAACAACGTTATATTGTTTACTAAATTAATTAATTTCGCGTAATATAATTATAAACGAATTAATCATCGAATAAAATTAAAACAAAAATTATGAAAGAACAATTGGCAGTTTCGTTTAATTTATCGTGTACATTACTTTAATCAATTTCTAAATTTATATTCATAAAAATAATATCAATCGATATACAAAACCATTTCTCACTTATGAATCTCCAAATGTTCCAACACCTACTTCGCTTCCAGAGAAGTACACATCTATCTACAACCAACGACGAAAATAAAAGTTAAATAGGACGATGAATCGAGAAGTCGCTTTTTCTTTCGACCGTTTAACCCTTTCTCGAGGGTTAAACGAGGAGAGAAGGGAGGGAGGAGAAAAAAGGAGAAGAAGAAATTCATTAGGATTTACACCCCCGTGAATAACACGACGAGAGATTCCTCGAGAGAGAGAGGTTTGTGTTTCAGCTGCGACTGAATAACGAGTGTCGCAACTTGACTCCACCCCCGATTCACCCCTTCTGAGTCTCTCTCTCTCTCTCCCCTCCTGGCCGTGTAATGTATGGAACGTCAGGCCCACGTCGTTACGCCGCGAGAGGTCATTAGCGAAGTTGAGTGTGGAAAAGTTTTCGCGACGTCTTCGTGTGCACGTGACATCGTGGTTGCTATTCCACTCGTTCTACATCACTCGTTACAATAATCGATATTTACCGATATTAAAAATTATCGTATTTACCTTCGTGTAATTGTGATAGGATAATCGGAAAAAGATACTACTTTCTGTGAAATGAAAATGTACATAAGAAGAATTTTTCACTCCACGAGGCGGATACAATTAATTCCTTGTACTTTCGCAATTTTCCGTGATGAAAATATTCAAACTATATAAAAGTATGTAAAATTCTAAACACTCTGTCGAATTAAATCAAATTCGTCCTCACGAGGATATTTTCGTTGCGCGACCACGTGCCTTTTAATCTCCACGATCCGTGGACGGATTTAATTTAAGTTGAATTCCGTGGGAATCACGTGGACGTGCAACAACGTGCTATATTGCCATTCCTGGCCGTCGTGTCGCTAGTAGACAAACGCGAATATCCCTTCCTTCCTTCCTTCCTTCTTTCCTTGTCTTTTCATCTTTCTTCCTCCCCCCACGTTGCAGTAGTTTTACCAACAGCCATCCGTCCCGAGTGTCGTCCCGAGTGCAAATAAACGCGACGCGAGATAGGAGCAAAACAGGAAGGAAGGAAGGAAGGAAGGAAGGAAACGATGCCAATACTCATGTGCCACATTCTCACCGCCGCCCCTCTCGAGGACACCACGGGGCCATCGAGATTTCGCGTGGAAGGAAGGTGTGGTGTCGCTCGATCACCCCAGTTGCCGCCGCTCTTTCAGAAACTTTGGCTGGGTTACGTGGAATCGGAGAGAAATTTGGGGAAAGTTTTGCGAGTTGAAGGTTTGCAATGCAAGGGGAAGGAAGGATTTTGTAAAAAGGGATTTTTTTGAATTGTAATGAAGGGGAATTCGGATCTTGGGATTGGGATTTTAGCAAAGAGAAAGGTTAAGAGGTTAGGAGGCAAGTTTAAAATGTGTTCCTTTTTTTTTAGATAATTATAAGATTTGAGTATTTAGTAAAATTATCAATTGATGATAATAACGAAGTAATGATGAAACTTGAGTAATTATAATCGATTCAAAAGTTTATTACACTTTTTCTTCCACCATGTTTGATAGTCTCGTTACCCATTCTCACTCTCCTCCATTTTCTCTTGCGCGTAAATACAAGATTCTCGGAAACGGATTTGCAAGTCCAAACAAGATGCGCGGCAGAATTTCAATAATTTTTAATTATCGTTAAGAAAGAAGAAGAAAGACCCAAAATCGTCGTCGGAGGAAAAGGTTGCGACACGAACGAAAATTTTACAGAAAAGAAGATTTCCTTTTTCTCGTTAAATGAAAAGAATTCCTATTCAAACGAGAAGCTGATACCTCGACACATTGACCCCAATCCCGAGAGAGAAAGAAAGAAACCAATTCATAAAACTAATTTCCCTTCTTCTCTCTTCATCCTCGTCTTCTCGGTCGGTAATCAAGATTCCTCTCCCTCAATTAGAGCTCTCATCCCGTGGTCGAAGACTCGCCCATTCCCAAGATTGCTAATTTGTCGTTAAGTTTCGATGGAAAGCCAAACGGGTCGGCTGGATGAGAGAGTGGTGCGTGGGTGCTGCTCGTACATCGATGGCGGATAAGCTACGAAGATCGTTCGCGGGCTAAGCTCCCAGGCTTAAGCCCCCCTCCACGATGGGTTATATCGCCGACACTTTATTTCGGGACCGTCCTCCTCCACTCTATCAAGATCCAGCCCGACTATCGATCGTCCTTTAAGACTCTCCTTCCTGTTTTCTTCCGTCCCTCCGCTTCCTCTTGTCCCCGTATCTGGCCACGATACGCTCTTCTACGCGCCACGCGTGCGTAAGCACAGACGGAGAACCGAGTAAACGGATTAACCGTGGCAAGCGTTTTGGAAATTGAATTTAATATGGTGATTAAATTCGTCTGGGAGAGGGGAGAACGGGGATGTTGATTTATCTTGGCAGAGAGAGCGCACGGTTTGTCGTTAATGATGGGATCAAACGTGATCAAAGATTTGTAGGATTTGTAGGATTCGAGTGTTAATGGAAGATTTGATAAGAAAGTAAAATTTTCGTTTCAAGGAAAGGTGATGATTTTGGAAATTCGTTTGAGTCGTATATCAAAAGAGTCGGAATGTTGTGGATTAATATTTGAAAATTTGTTAATATTCTGATCGATATATGTGTATATCACGTGGAATGGTCACGTGGAATTGAAAAAAAGTTCAAGTTTGCGCTCGCGATGTACTCGTACCCATCGCTACTTGTCATATTTAATCAACGAGATGACGCTGTCCTTCGAGTTACGGCGCATCTGTCGCCAATAGAAGGATAATGGGGTCTAACGGAACCCTGGAGAGGATTGAGAAGCAGCTTAAGGGTAACTTAAGATCGCTTCTCGTCTATAGGTAAGATGAGAAAGTACACAACAATGATATGGTATTTCGTTAAAGGATCCTTCTCTTATTTTTATTCCTTATCGTCGCTTTAAAATCGTTATTTCAAAATTTCCAGGTCGTCCAATTTTTTCTTTTCGCACGTCTAAAAAATTGTCTTTCGAATCAACCAACGTTTCCTACTACAAATTTCTTCTTAATCTTAATCTCTATCAAGTTCGTTCAATCTCGAGCATGGAAAAAAGATCGATTCGGATTAAATACTTTCTCGCTTCGAACGTAGAAAAATACGTTTTCGAAATTTATAAAATATTCCGATCGTACCGTATGAAGTGGCGTTATGCACGAACGTTTTCATCCACAATTCATATATGTGTGTATATACGAATTGATACCCGTGAAAGAATTAATTGCATCGTGCTCCACCCGTTGGCGAGGTGTTAAAAAACGAGTTAACCGTTTCGTGTGCTATACATTTCGCGAAATTTAATAAAAAAATGCGAATACAACTCGAAAAGCTGGTATTGTCCGAGCTGGAAGCGATTTTCCGCCTCTGATAATTCGTTTCGAATATGGAAATCAATTTTCCTCTATGTAGTCTCTCCTTTCAAGGGGTTTGGGCAGTTGTTGCGCGTACAGTTTTGAGATAGTTCCGAGCTCTCGTCGGGGATATTGCGAGTAGGAGGACAAGGGTGGATGGATGGACGAATTGCACCCCTTTTAATCAGCGAACGAGTATTTTCTTGTAACTGTGCGAGTGGGGTCGAAATAAATTTTTCTTTTCTTATTCTTTTTACGGGCATTGACTTTCTTTAGAATGCAGTTTCTTGTAAATTTCTTTTTTTACGTGTAACCTGTGTCTTGGATGTACACATACTTGTTAGATCATAATGCAAATACAGTTTCTCTTTGTACATTTTATTTTGCAAAATTCTCTTTGTATGATAATTCTATGGCTTCCAACTTTAAAAACAAATATAAAAATGTGATCTTTTATTTGACTTTCGCGTAATCTTTTTCATTAATTCCATCTAAATAGGCAAAATACAAAAAAATCATATCACAATTGTAAACAACTTGCCAAACGATATTGCTTGACGTTGTTCTTTCTTATTCATTTTTACTTCATTTGTCAAATGTTCCAGAGAAAACGAATAGAAATATTTGCTGCATTGTATCGTTAAAAACTAATGTACAATGTTTGCACAAATATTTAGAATTTTTAATTCCCTTATCGTAATAATAAATTTTCACAAGATCGATTTTTGCGCAAGAGAGATACTCGTCGAGGAAAACACAAAAATGGAAAAATTCGTCCCCTCGATTAAACCCATGCCTCCACTTGCTTCCACTCATCGTCTTCGTTTAAGTAAATGTTCGCCAAGAAGCGTTGAAGCGTATCTCAAGGGCTGCTATTCACCCTGTTAAATCTTAATTTAAGTTATGTCGTTTCAAAGCTGCGGGGGGGAGGGGGCGGAAGATGTGGCGCAAGACTCGTCGCTTTCCAGAAATTCTACTTCCATTTCAAACGCGTACACACCTGTGCACACGCAGTATAGAGAGTACAGAGAACGCCGAGACAGTTGGGCTATATTTAGCGTGTCACTCAAGATGTCTGCCAGAACATTTTCAACGTTTTATTTATTTCGCAATGTGTATCTCCTTCCCCTCCTCTCCCCATTTATACTCATTCCAGTGTTTGGAAATTTCGATTTTAATCTGTTCAATTTTTGTTACATCTGTGATCGAACGATAAAAAATAAGGCGTGATTTTAACCTCTTCTGTTTCGAAAATTTTTGGAAGGAAAGTCCTTCTGACTTTCGTATAATCTAAAAAAAAAAAAAATTAAACGTCAAAGCTTGTGAAAATTTCAAATGGAAAGGGTAAAGAAATTTTAATCGCCGTATTCGAGAGCAAATAATGAGTCGTATAATTGAGATATGGCCGAATAAGAAATTCAATACGACGTTAATTTTGGCCGAATTCCCAGCCAGTCGGGAAGATATTCGAGCCCGTGATCGACGACTGTTGCAAACTGGACCTAGACAAGATTCGTACTCTTCGACTTGTAACCACCCACGCGACAGTGCAAAAGTCCTGAAGTTATCTACGTAACCAGCCTTGTAATGAGATGTAATGTGCCTTTATGAAATGTTTCTACATGCCATTATATGGAAATGAATATCTCGTATTTATCCGAGTCACAAATTTTTCTTTTAATAACAAATTTAATTCACGTAACGACAGAAGCAAGCGTGGAGTTGCGTGTAAATTGATATTTGGAAAATTTTAAGATAATGTCAAGCGTCTAAAATGACCGGTCTAAAACTTTTGCACGATACTGTACCCACAAGTAGGCGTATATCGTTTCATCCATAGAAATAATTATACTCGTAGAATTTATACTCGAACGCGATATTAGCGGCTAGTCTGTCGTCCTTGGGTCTATCGATCGAAACTGACATTTTCTTTGTGAAACGCATTCCGTTTCGTAATCACAATTTTATTATCAAGAGAAAACCGCTCGATCGAGACGAAAGATTGAAAATATTATTGCAGAAGAAGAAATTCTGTCGTTTAGAATTCTCTGATAATTGATCGCATCGTCAATTACACATAAGACACGAGAAACAAGTCGATCGATATTAACTGGAAGGTATAATTGATAAGAGACTTCCTGTCTAGACACGATTAACTTAATGACAAGATTATTGTCCAGTACAAGATAAATCTATATGGTAGAAAGTCGACGCGTAATTTCCAATACAATGAACGCTACTTTTGTCCCCTGTAATTAATCTGCAATTGTATCTTTGTGCGAGTGAGTTTATATTATTTTTTTAACACGTTCGTAATTATAATATATCCCATTTTCTTAGAAACGAAACGATCAGAAAATTTGATATTGGATAGAGAATAATGACGAAATCGATATTTTCCTTTCCAATTATTTCATTCGCAAATTTAAATAAAGGTAAAAATACATTATTCATATTGGTTATATACATTATTCATTTACCTTTTGACACTATTTTTCGTTTCAGCTATTAAACAGCATCAGCATGTACCTTCAATTTTCAATCAATTCTCCTCAATTAATTCCTCTTGTTGATCATCTCATTGCGTTCAGAAATATAACCTAAATCTAGTTGCTAGCGAAAAGGATGATCGATGCGTGGCGACATCTGGTTCCCTCTTGACGAATCATCTTATCTTATTCGTCGAACGAAACACGCTCAACGAAAAATTTCCACGAGACGAGTCAAAAAGCGCGTGTTCGAAACAGGTTTCAAATAATTACAGCGAACAACGGTAACGATCCAACGACCTGGAAATAGGAGATAGATGGAAAGGCATCCCCTTTTTATTCGTCGATCCAGAATTTGTCCAGTAGAAACGGCACATAGAGCCTTGAAAGGGACGCCGGTAGTAGTGGGACACACAAAGGATAAATTGACTTCGCATTCCGTGGAAACTTGGCTTCTATTCGGCCACCACCGCAGACCCGATATAGCATAGACCTTTGCGATCACGTTGATATACTGCATATTGTATCTCTCTTCCTCCCTCTCTACACATACGTATACACGTGTATGTATCCGGTATATAGAGTGAAAAGTGTATCGCCTTGTCTGGGAGCCAGGAAGAACTCCATTTCAACGTTAAACTTCACTAAATTTCACTTAGCTCGGGTCAAAGATGTTCAAAGCGTCGATTTTCGGCTATTACGACGTTGCCTAGACGAGGCCCGGTCGAAAAGTTAGGAACCTTTTATCGCGCGTATTTACAAGATTTCCATTTACGAGTCGCCGAATATCCGTTAATTTTAGCATCGGAATCACTGACCTGGTTAAATCGAACGGTTTTTCGGTTTCTCGTCGAAATGTGTCGACGCTTTCGCCAAGGCTAGTACAGCTTGATCAGGAATATAATTGCGCGAGTGTAGCATCGTATTTTCATTTGAAGCGTAATAACATCATATATATATCTCTATTAACGATTTCGTGGCGAAAGGGTGGTTCAACTTGGTCCAAATTCGGCCGAAGTCGTCTGGCACGAAAAGGCCGCGTTTTAAAAGACGGGGCCGGCGTCCATCCGGTCAGCCCCGGTTGTGAATTGGAGTTCAATTGGGGATTGACCCCTCCGGCGCAAGACTTCTATAATTACATTTCGCATTCCTCGACGTTACGAGGAGCAACTCGACGCGAGAGAGGAGCAAACGAGCGCGACACCGGCTCGGAGGGGGGGGGACCGGTTCTTTTGCCCACTCTCTCGCCTCCCCCCACTCCTTTCTCCCGGCTTCCCGTCGTTGAGTGGACCCAAGTGATGGAAGAGACGAAAAACTCGCCGCACGAATCTCCTAGACCGAGGGAAAATACCGGTGGGACGGCTTATGCCCGGCTTACGCGCGCGCCACAGCTTTTACCTTACCGGCGGCGGCCCCATTCGGGTCGCCTCGTTCACGGTTGTTGAGTCCGGTCTACCACCTCTACGATCTCGATTTTAATCTCTCGTGTCTTGTGGTATTCTTTTTTTTTTTTTTTTGGTTTTCTTTTGTTCTTTCATTTGAATGAGACGAGTATAAGAAATTATATCGGTTTGAGGTTTTTATGCGGGATGGAATGCTGGTATTGGTTTTTTTTCTTTTGTTAGAGATGAAGTACGATGTACAATTTTAAAATTTTTTTTTTAGGATTATTTATTATTATTCGTCTTGATGTACGGCTTTTTTTTTAAATTGTTGGATCAAGCAATTACAGTAAAGTGTGATCGGAAAAAGATATTTGAAATTTCTATCGATCTCTTCTCGCACGAGGTCGATAATTCAATGACCAGTGTGTAGGCGTGTTGAACTTTCTCTCACGATTGGGCGCGGTTTCCTTTGAAGGACTTTTAACGATTCTAATGATAAAAATTCTTGCAATGAAATCGAAACGAGCACCTATGTCAAATCAGTTTTAAATTGTGCCAATTCTTATTATATTATCCGTCATTTTGAAAGAATATTTTGCAATGGATGAAATTTAAAATAGGATGCTTCTGTTATTTGCATCGAATCGAAAATTCTCAAATGAAATAAATGTTTTAATGAAAGAAAACCACATTGTACATCGTTTTAAATAAATATTTAATTATTCTCGACAAATTCATATTTCTAAGTTGATAATCAAGAAGAGAATAATTCTTCCCCTTTTATAATTTTTACATTCTCCCGTTTTATAAGTTACAATTAACGCGTTAAAGTAATTTATAACGTAACTCGAAGTAAAAGTTAAATTATTGCACAGCTTCATTTTTCTATCCTCTTTTCGAGCTTCTTCTCCGCGTGTAAAAATCCGCATTCTAATTATCACCCTTAACCATCATTTATTCTCTCCAGTATTCATTTTTGCCTTCATCTATTCACCCGTGTCCAACGACTTTATATTCATGAGGAGGTTCATAAACGTTGAAGTCGAATCATCCTTTAAAAAAAAAAAAAAAAAAGAATATATATATATATAATAAGCTCGAAAGACTGTGGAAGGAAATTTATATCAACGTTAAACATTAATTCTTTACGCGTGCAATATCGTATATTTCTAACCCCTCTCCCCCCAATGGCCCCTGTTTTACATTTTAAACGCGTATTTAACCGTTTCACCCGGTGCAATACGAAAGGGAAACGGCGCTGTTAAGCCGAACGTGTGGCACCGTAAATCCCACATACGTTAAATCTCATTTATATATATATATGTATATAACGTAATTATTAAAATTTATATCACGTGGATGGATGAAATCTTTCCGCTTGTGCCGTTGATACGAAAGCTTTGGAAAGTATTGATGTTTTACAGAGTTACTGATACCTTTCTCCCGCTACTTTATCGGAAAATTCGCGAAACGTTTTTCGGTATTAAAAATGGTAATCGACGACACGCCCCCTCTTTTTTCCACGAAATTATTAAATATATCATATATGATAAATTATTAAATAAGAGGAAGAGAGAGAATAGAATAACAAAGGCGACGATGATTTCTCTATTGATCGTATTCGGAAATTAATTCGATTAAAATCAACTGATTTTGGGGCGAAATATTCGAAATAAGAGCGAACGATTCGAAAATTTCCGATCCAATTGAAAATTAATTTAAACTTGAGCAATCAGCGCTAGAAGCTACCCCGGCCTGGCTCTATTGTTTTCCAATCCGATAATATTAGTAATTAACTCTGCGCCGCAAAATAGTTTCAAACCTATTCATTTAACCGCAATAAATTTCTAAATACGATTCCTGCCTCTTGTGCCACGCTAAATTTAACGATCACAATTTTCCACGGGATTCTAAATATTTCATCCGAAAGGATATAGTTTTTAATTAGATAGATAGAAAGAAGATCTAAACTCACGAGTTACAGCTCTCAAGCTATTTCAACGATGCGTCACCGAATTATACAAACATTTCCTTTCGAAAATAGCTCGCCCCGTTCATTGCGTACATACACTGTGTTTCCGCGACACGAAGAAGGCGTGCGTCCGACGTTGGCGCCTAATTTCGAGGGCTTGGCTCCTCGGCCACCGGGGCCCCACCCGTGGCGTTGTCATCGTCGTTGAAACGCGGGTCCTCCTCCCCGCCTAACGAGCCGAGATGGCGCCACCTCCGCCCGAAAGAAAGGCGAGAGGAGACGCGTCTGACGCGTGAGAAATTTTAATCGTGGCCGAGATATTATGGCGGTTTTTAAAAGGGGAATCTTAATGAAACTAGGGATAGTATCCAAGTCTCTTTTTGTAAATAAAGTTACGAAGACTCACTTTGTGAATAATAATAGTTCGGAGTGTAATTTATTAGTTGATTAGTAGATTGATTTATATATATATATGGTATAGTAACACGTATTCGTTTTGAAACTGTGGAGAAGAAAATTTTAATAAGGAGGGAGGTATGATTATACGTATATTTCGAATAGATTTATTCGTCTCGCTCCTTATCTCGACCCGGCAAATAAAAGAACGTGTGACATCCGCACTGGTCATAAATTATAGCCGGCGAAAAAGTCAAGGAAGAATGAAAGGAGGGATAGGATATCTCGCGTGCATTGTTATACGACTTTTGACACTTTTGCTTAATCAAAATGATGTTCGATGGATATCATCTTTTTTTGCAGGCTAAATTTGCCCTCGAACGAGTTGTTGAGAAATTTTTATGATATTTTTGATATCACGCGTTGCACCAAATCGAGGGCAGAGAAAATTTTATTGTCGAGTGAAAAAAAAATCTTATTTATTTATATATTTCTATTCGTTTTCTCTGGAACGTTTATATTTTATTATTTCTGTTGTGTTTTATCTATTTTTACGAAACTCCGTCGATTTGGCGGATTAATTTATTAACGAAAATGAAGTAACAGTGAATAAGAAAAAACAATATCGAGCAAATGACGACTGTTTACAATTGTGACATGATAAATAATTAAATAATCCCCTCAACCAGGTGAATTTTGCAGAGAAAAGAAGTGATTTTTGAAGTAATTATTTCTGTCTTATTGTTCCATAAAACATTTCTTTATATTTTGCCTATTTAGCTAAGGACAAGTTTTCAAAAGATATGGAATCGGTAAAAAATATAAATAAAAGATGCTGATGACGAATACCGTGAAAGCAGGATCCCATAGATCACATTTTTAAAATTGTTTTTAGAATCGGAGCTTGGATTATTATACAAAGAGAATTTTGCAAAATAAAATGTACAAAGATAAACTGTATTTGCATTAAATCTAACATCTATGTACACATCCAAAACAGTCAAAAAGATAGATTTCAGTTCCAAAAAATCCGTGAATCTTCTCTCATTTCCATGCTATAAATATAATAAACACGAGGCGAATAAAATCAAACGATATTTCTCTCCCTCTTATATTTTTCTTGTGGATCCAAAGTTTCTTCCTCCTCCTCCTCCTCTTCTTCTCGCGGTGTTGCACGTTTAAGGACACCACCTAATACCTCCACGTTGCTTTTATTACGAAAACCCGGTTCTAAACCCGCATACACAACACATCCACCTTAAACGCGTCTCACTTTTTTAAACGTAATCTTCCCGTATGCAAAGTTCCACGCTTGCGAAGGAATTTCGAACGATTTTTCCAGCGAGGGAAAACGGTGGAAAACACGCTCGTGAAAAATGACGAAGCAATTGGGGAGGTGAACGTGCTCCCCTTCGTTCGAAAACAAAATGGAGGCAAGAGATTGTAATTTAACGTAATCGTCGTCATATATATATATATACACGTAACAACGGCAACAATGTACAGATGCTTGCACGCTCGCGAGTGGTTAAACAGGGTTCGTTACCTATCTCTGTTGTTTAGATCTCTGGGTTTTATTTACTCGTGTAGTGGATAGTTTAACATTAATTAAGAGAAGGGTCTCGAGGAAGATGGAATCGAAACGGAGGAAATGGAAAAATTCGACGAAATGCCTGAGACACGCTTCGGATCGAAGATTGAGATTCGTATGAAATATGAAACGAGGAAAATAATTTATATATAACTCGAACGATTAAAATCGAAGGGGGAAAAGTTGGGGTCCCGAAAGGGGGAAAAATTCAAATTCAAAGGCCCCTCCTTTCCCTGCCTGCTGCAATCGAGGGAAGTTAGGTCGAAATTCCACGAATGTTTCCCATAGACGAGCCGATTCAACCACGATTCCCGAGAAGTAGGAAGCTTGGGGCGGCATTTTATCGGTGGCTTCGATAAGGGTTTCCCTTCTTCCCACCCTCCCCACCCAGGAAGGAAGGCATCGTGGCCTTCTTTCCACGCCACGGTTCCGCTGGAAATCGGATTCTTATCGTTTCGGAAGAGAGGCGAATCCGTGCCAGGCCGGGGGAGGGGAGGGGGTCGAAACGACAGCCGTCCCCCTCCTCCCTCTCGTCTCATCGAACGGAGTGGCGAGGCCGAGATAAGATCCGAGGCTAAGTGATTTTTCGCCTCGGCGAGGCTAGCATCCAGCCGTGCGATGCCGCGGAAGGAATTCATTTCGATCGGCACAGATATATCTCGCCTCGAACCACGGACAACGTGTTCCGCGCCGCGTCCAATCGATTCGATCGTCGTGCAGCCTCTCTCGCGGCTACAGGGTGGCTCGGTGTGGAACGAGTCGAGAAGTAACGGAGAAATTTGACGAGTTTAATATTTTTGAGGTTTGAACGCAGCGCGGTTTATCAGAGAGGGAAGGAGTGGGATATTTTTCATTTGAGATTTTAACGAGTTTAACGAGAGTTTGGCGTGTAGTGTGGCTCGAAAGGGGTGAGGGGAGTAAGAGTGAAATATTTTTGGTTTGAGATTTTAAGGAAATTGAATTCGAAGATTAATGGATAAGAATAAATTAGGAATAAAAATTTTTTTTGAAATTATAAGTTGATTTTGAGTTTAATCAGGTTTATTGTAGTATGATTACAGAGAGTGAAGAAAGTAAGAATGACATATTTTTGATTGGAGATTTCAAAGAAATAGAGCTCGAAGATTAATAGTGACTCAGAATGGATAAGAATGAGTCGAAAAGTAAGAATGAAATTTTTTTTTCTTTGAGATTTTAACGAGTTTAATGAGGTTTGGTGTAGTATGGCTCAAAAGAAATGATGAAAGTAAGAGTGAAATATTTTTCTTTTAAGATTTTAATGAGGTATATCGTAGTATGGCTCAAAAGAAATGAGGAAAATAAGAGTGAAATATTTTTGCTTTGAGATTTCAAAGAAATTCGAAGATTAACAAAGAATGAAGAAAGTAAGAATGATATATTTTTGATTTGAGATTTTAAGAAAATTGAATTCGAAGATTAATGGATAAGAATAAGTCAAAAATTAGGAATAAAATTTTTTTTTGAAATTATAAGTTGATTTTGAGTTTAATCAGGTTTATTGTAGTATGATTTACAAAGAGTGAAGAAAGTAAGAATGAAATATTTTTGATTTGAGATTTCGAGGAAATTGTATTCGAAGATTAATAGTGGCTCAAAATGGATAAGAATAAGTCTAAAAATGGAAGTGAAATTTTTTTCTTTGAGATTTTGACGAGTTTGGTTTAAGGAATGAGATTTAATATAACTAACAAAGAATGAAAGTAAGAATGAAATATTTTTGAAATATTTTTCTTTTGAGATTTCAAAGAAATAGAGCTCGAAGATTAATAGTGACTCAGAATGGATAAGAATGAGTCGAAAAGTAAGAGTGAAATATTTTTCTTTTGAGATTTTAACGAGTTTAATGAAGTTTAGTGTAGTATGGCTCAAAAGAAATGAGGAAAGTAAGACTGAAATATTTTTTTTGAGATTTTAACAAGTTTAATGAAGTTTAGTGTAGTATGGCTCAAAAGAAATGAGGAAAGTAAGAGTGAAATATTTTTCTTTTGAGATTTTAACGAGTTTAATGAAGTTTAGTGTAGTATAACTCAAAAGAAATGAGGAAAATAAGAGTGAAATATTTTTCTTTTGAGATTTTAACGAGATTTAACGTAGTATGGCTCAGAAGAGACGAGAAAATTAAATTCGTTTAATACAATATAACTCGGAACGGGTAAAAATGAGTGGCGAGAGCGAGATTTTTGAGATTTTTGTAGAAATTGTTATTCAGAATGGATCGCGAATGATTGAATTGATAATTTTGCTCGTTGACACGATTCTTTTGTAAAAAAAAGAATTGGACGCAAACTAATCAAGAACAAGGACAATCTCTCTCTCTTAAATCGAATCTCCAACCCCCTCCCCCCCCTCTACCCCATCTCGATCCCTGTTGACCGAGATATCTCCCCCTTTTTTTTAAATTCTTCTTCCGCCTCTTCTGCTTTTTCTCCTTTTTTTTTTTCACGTTGCTTCCACATTCCAATTTATGCCAACAATAAGGACTCATTAGAGAACATTAATTTACCTCTACACTCGTTAAAGGCTTGAAACTTGAAACGGTCGCCAATTATCTCGGGCGCAATCTCTTATTCCACCGCCTCTGAATGTTAATGCATCCCTTTGATGATTCCACGCTTCTTGACCCAGTAATTTGTAACAGCTTTTAGAAACAGTTCTTCCTCGAATAATTCTCTCCTCGCCCACACCTCGACGATAATCTCTCTATCTCGTAAGGCTTGAAAAATCTCAGGTATATGCGACAGGTATATAATTCTGGACGCCTATTAACCCTTGGACGCGATTAAGGGCGAGGTAACGACACACCTCGATGAAGTCGCCACGAAGAGCATTCCTTCTGGACAGTGGATTAGAAGAAACACGATACGAACGATCAATTTTCCTATTTTTTTTTTTTTTATTTTTGATTGGTTGGTTGTTATGAGAAATCGAAATTTCGAATCTGGAATTTCGAAAGTTGGAGATGGAATGGAGGAAATTTGATGCCCGGTGTAAAATATTCTAGGGTTTCTTTGTTTCGATGCGTGGATGGAGGCGTGTTTCTGATAGTGAAAGTAATTTGATACATTTTGCCAGGAACGAATTTTTGTAGTATATTCTTCTTTCGAGAAACGGTTATTATTTTATTATTGATTTTTAGTTTAATTAGGATCAAATTAAACTTTTGCCTCGCGACGAAGGAAATGGTTGGTTATGGGAATGTTTAAAATAAAATTTAGAGAATCATTTAGAATTTTTCAAATTGAATCACTTGAACGATATTACAATAATTAAAATTAAATTCGCGGTAAGTAAGAGTTGCCTTAAGATGCATAAATTTTTCGACTCGTCAAACTTTTTGAATTCGAATTATATAAAATAAGGTTCCTAAATACACAATGAAAGTTATTTCAATTTACAAAAGCCTGGACAGCAAGACGAAAAAGAAGAAACAAAAATTATAATTTTCGAATTTCTGCAATTCACAGAGACTTTCCTCTTCAACCTTTGACCAGAAGAGAGACAGCATCGAAAAAAAAAAGAAGAAGACGCGAACGTGGAAGATGTAGGCGTGCACGCTTAAATAATAAGATGGTGGGTGAAGGTGACTGGTAAGCGGTATCGAGCGATAAATAAACGGCGATAAACGTCGTGTTGGGGAATGTTCTTCAAGTATCATCTTCCTGATGCGTGGAGAAGCGTAGGTGTCGTTAAATATTCCCCAGGAACAATGTATTTATTTCTTCCTGAAACTCGCCAGGGTTCACAGTTTCGAATATATTTAGATTAAACGCAGGCCCCCACAACTCATTTACATATTTTCGTAACGTACAATCGTGCGAAGTTTGTACGCAAATGTTTCAAAAGGTTTAATAAAGTAATATATCGCAACGTACGATTCATATTGTAAATTTTATATAGTGAAGTAATGATTTCGTAGCTAGTGACATCTAGTGATTATGTTATTACGTATATATATTCTATCGTTGAGTCGAAAATATATTTTCACGCGAGTATCTCGATGCCAAAAGTTAGGATAAAATTGGTTTACGGTATAATTATAACGTATTATAATTTTATACAGAGAAGTAATGATTTTTCATTCATAGTGATATCTAGTGACCACGTGCATCATGGATATGTTCTATTATTTGGTTGGTCTAATATATGCTTTTCCACGATGCAAACACTTCTTTTCGTGGTAAAATGGTGATTTCTCGTTTACACCTAGTGACATCTAGTGATTATACGTATAATGAATCTATTAGATTGGAATGCTTTTCGTGTAAAATATTTCGAATTTTGCTAGGTGAAAATTATCGAAGCTCGAATGATGGTTAATATCTTGGGTACTAACACATTTGACGTAATTGTTACCGACTTATATCTATCTGAAAATCAGGGGTTTATTACAAAAAATTATCGAAATCGAAACTTGATTGACGACAAAAATCTTGGCCACCGATGCATTTGGAATAACCGTTACTGATTTACACTTCAACATTATGATTTTACTACGAGAAAGTTATTAAAGTCGAAACTTGATCGACCACAAAAATCATGGGTGCTGACATATTTGGCATAATTGTCGTTGATTTACATTCCAAGATTAGAATTTTTCCACGAGGAAGTTATCGAAACTTGAATTACGACAAAAATCTTCACTCCTGTCGTATTTGATGTAAAATCGTTTAACTTTTACTACGAGAAAATCGCATCAAAATCAAAATTTCTATGATATATTTGACGTAATTATTTACTTATATATTTCACGATCGAGAAAATTCATTACTACCGTCGAAATCAAAATTTCGCAACAACGACGAAAATTTCGATATACTCGTTATCGATTTACATTCGAGAATGAAAATTTTACTAGGAGAAAATTACCAAAATTTGGAACGTCGTCACAAAGTGTTAATTCCAATTCGCGCCGCTAGTCGCGACGATAATCCTCGCGATAATTGTTACGTATCGCCTCTCGACACGTTCTACCCCTGATTTCGAATTTCCGAAACGAATTTGAAATTGGTAACACGTGCGCGCGATTATGTTGCGTTTCGACCGATGAACACAAGATCGATGTAATACAGTGTTTCGCAACCTTTTTTGCTCCGTCGGATCAAAATTTTTATTTACAACGCTTGTGAAAGATATTTCTTTATTCCATCAACATCTTACTTAGCTTTTATTTTTTCGTGATTCAAGATGTGTTGACTTTACTATTTTCTTTATTTATATTTTTGTATCTTTTTATTTGTTTTATTTTGGCTCATATAAGCTTAATCTTGAAATAAAATTAGAAATCTTTGATATCCTTTGAAGAAATCTGAAATCTTTGTAGATTAAATAATTTAGAAAAAATTAGATTGACAACATAACCTCAACTATTTTTACATACACGTTCAAAATATTCAAATTATATTTTAACAAACTTTTTAAATTTCCTAGATTCATTCCCAAGATATTCAGATTATTTTTCTTATAAAAAAATTAAAGCTAAAGATTTGTCTAAAATTAAAACTACAATGTTTTCACAAATATATATCACGTCGAACGAGGGTGCAACCACAGACATTTTAAATTTCCCCCCAAAATATCCGGATTGGCCTCCACGTTGGGAAACACTGATCTAATAAATAGCGATACGCGTGCTGAAGCCACGCCGTCAGTATTGCATACACATGGGAGGAGGAGCGTGGCATTAACCGCGGACGCGGCCTAGAATGCGTTACAAAGCGTTCGATCGGATTAAGCGGCTAATAGCCAGTCTATAATAATAATCCCGACATAATAACGTGGTATTACGCGAAGGATCGGGCTACACCGTATAATTTCGTCGCGGCGTGGTCGCACCCAACCGCCAAAAGGGCTAACCTAAATCTCGGTTTCGTACCTTGCTCGAGAAAGAAGATGATGATCGGCTATCGCTGCCAAAACCGATTAGCCATCGATTTTAAAGTCGATCGCACACAGCCTCTCTCGACTCGTCGATTATTTTCTTTAATATCTTCCTCGTTGAAATAAGTTTCGAATAAAGTTGTTGCGTTACTTCTTCTATTGGCTTATCGTCTTTTGGTTGGAAGATAAACGTGGTATGTGATTAAAAGAATCTTTAATTCGATTCGATTAAAATTTATTGGAAAAGTAAGTATTTTTCTTGCGATGATATTTTTTGAAAAATATTTTCATTACGAATCATCTATAATTATTTGTAAAAGTATAAAATAACGATTTTAACAAAGAATTGATATCGAATATTAGAAATTTTTCATCGTGTGTTTAAAATTGGATTTAAATCTATGAATATCTCTTCAAACGGAAATATCATTTCAATGAGAAAAAAAAAACATTTAGGGATTAAAACACTCGTGTTTACATTTTAATCGTCTTCGATCTAAAATATTTCAAACATTGTTCCATTTGTGCACACGTGTGTACACAATTTCCGACAAATGATGAAAGAAATTTTCTCATTTCGTTTCTTTTATCCCGTCCCACTCGACACGTACGAAACGAAATCACAATGAAATATCACGCAGAGTTTCGTTTATTCGAAACATCTTCTTTTTACCTCGAACTTTAACGATTTAACCTTAACGTCGCTTCCACGCGAATGCGTTTAAAACGTAATTGAAAAATCTCGTTGCCACTTGGCAATGAATAAAACATAACCTCATCCTTTGAGTTTCCATGCATCGCAGGCAATTCTGATTTCGTATAATTGCATCGTAATCAAATTTATGCAAAATTTATAAATTGGCTGTAATCCTTCCCCTCCTCCTCTTTTTTTTTTCTTTTTTTTTTTTTTTTATTATATCTATCCGACACACCATTGATTCAACGTTTCCACCTTCGATAACTCGTTTTATTTTTCTTTCAGACAATTTTATACACCGTTTGTGAAACGGATGAAAAGAGCGAAAAAACGAAAAGGAGGATTAAGGATAGAAACTCAATTTACGTTTAATCAATTCGAGGAGTTCGAAGGGAGTACAAAGGGATATCGAGGAAAGCGCGAAATGCAAAAGGGCGGGGGAAGAAGGGGGGGAGTAAATCGAGGGAGAAAGGAAAAACGGTGGAATATTTCTTATGGTGCCTCGAGAATTCTCGATGGGACACGTGTGTTCGAAATTATTCGAATAAGTGATTATCTTAATATCTATTATTCGAAGCTTTGTTATTCAAACAATACACGTTCTAGAAATTCATTTCTCTTAGCAGACTTTATGTAATAAAGATCCATATTTGAGAATTATTTAATTTTTAAAACGTTTATTTTTAATAATAAAAGAAAGTGAAAAAGGAAAGGATTAAAATTAAAGTTGGAATAATTAAACGAAATATATAATAATTTTCCAGTTGGAATATTTCTCATCGAGGATCCTCGACGACGGAATTCGGAAGAAGAGTCAACGATTCTGGCAACGCGTTGAATATCCATTGGTTCGAAGATTCGTTGGCCGATTCTCAGTCGTCTAACTTGCATCTCTCGGCTGCCTTTTCGTTTTTACGATCTTACTCCTGCTCGCGGTGTTCCATTCTTCTTACTCTTGTTCGAGACGTTGTACGTAGGCCTGGACGGATTCTGGTTTTCCTTCGGATAGGTGAAGTAGCGATGGGATTAAGCGCGTCGCAAGTTGACGAACAAGATTCGAATCTTTTGTAGGTAATTTTTGATTGTAGAAAGTAATTCCAAGTGGAATGGATTCGGTGATTCTTCCATTTAAAATCAAGTTTTTTATATATTTGTGACATACGATGTCTTTATTTCCAAATATTTAAGAATTTCCATTTTCAAAAGATATTGATAAAAATCTACTAAATTAAATAACTAATAAATTTAATCTTCTGTATTCTAAAACTTCACTCGTCGAATATTCTATCAATCTTGAAAGGATCGACTTGTACAATATATTTTACCAACAAACTTTCGAAAAATCGAAAATATTCTCAAATGAAAAGTTGACGCGAATCAATCGTTCTCTCGATTTTTCTATAAAGATAATCATCAAGATTTCGCAGAACACTCGGAAAGAAGTGAATTTTTTTCATTAAATTCGAGTTTGATCCCATCGCTAGGTGACAAAGACAGGTCGAGGACCACGCAGAACAGAATCTTTCGTTCGATGTTGTCGCGACACTCCTCCGGCCGTCTCGACGAGTTAGTTGCTCTCAGTCTGTCGTCTTATCGCCGTGACATCGGCAAGAGAATTATTATCGAACTCGATCGGCACGAGGGGAATTTATTAAAAGCTGACCGGTGCACCGATCGCTATTTACTTCTCCGTTTATTAGATTCGTTTTTATCGTTGGATATTGACTCTGACTACTTCGATTTATCTATAGAATTCTCGAGATCTCCGTGTCCGGATAAGAGCATAAATACGAGCCTATTACTTAACTCTTACTTTACGTGAAACACGTGAAGAATGAGATATTTTTTTATTGTTAAATATTTTCCAAAAGAATGTGAAATCTTTATATATAATTTCTGATATTCTCGCTAATTATTATTAATATCGTTTTAAAAGAATACAGATTTATATTCTTATGAGGTGTCTCGAAAATATGAGAACTCGATTATTTTCCTCTGCAAAAATATTTCATTTTGTTGGCGAGTTTTTGAAAATGTATAAATATTTTGCTCGTACATCATTTGCATATACAGAAATTAATAATAAATATAATGTACAAAAATACAAAAATATATAAAATGTCTAAAGTAAATTTAATATTTATGATTGCAAAATAAAATATATTTTTACTTGAATGATACTTACGAGTGTCTAGTTAAAGTTCACGATAGATTTATATATAGGGTGTCTCGAAAATACGAGAACATTTAACTCGATTATTTTCCTTTGCAAAAATATTTATTTTAACTTTGTTGGCGAGTTTTTGAAAATATATAAAATGTCTAAAGTAAATTTAATATTTATGATTGCAAAATAAAATATATTTTTACTTGAATATTATGAGTGTCTAGTTAAAGTTCACGATAGATTTATATATAGGGTGTCCCGAAAATACGAGAACATTTAACTCGATTATTTTCTTTTGCAAAAATATTTATTTTGGCTTTGTTGGCGAATTTTTGAAAATATATAAAATATCTAAAGTAAATTTAATCTTTATCATTGCAAAATAAAAGATATTTTTACTTGAATATTATGAGTGTTTAGTTAAAGTTTATAATAGATTTATATATAGGGTGTCTTGAAAATACGAGAACATTTAACTCGATTATTTTCTTTTGCAAAAATATTTATTTTGGCTTTGTTGGCGAATTTTTGAAAATATATAAAATGTCTAAAGTAAATTTAATCTTTAAAAATATATTTTTACTTGAATGATACTTGCGAGTCTAGTCAAAGTTCACGATAGATTTATATATAGGGTGTCTTGAAAATACGAGAACATTTAACTCGATTATTTTCCTTTGCAAAAATGTTCATTTTGGCTTTGTTGGCGAATTTTTGAAAATATATAAGATATCTAAAGTAAATTTAATCTTTATCATTGCAAAATAAAAAATATTTTTACTTGAATATTATGAGTGTTTAGTTAAAGTTTATAATAGATTTATATATAGGGTGTCTTGAAAATACGAGAACATTTAACTCGATTATTTTTGCAAAAACGTTTATCTTGACTTTTTTAATAAGTTTTTAAAAATACGTACATCTTTTACGATTTTTATGTACATTTATATTATACAAAAAATTAATAATAATATACGAAGTTTAGGAATAATTTTAAAATTGGAGGAAAAAAAGGAACGAATTTGCATAAATCTACTTATAAGTGCAATACTACGTGCAATACTTATATCCCTTTCACCCGATCTTATCAATTTTGAACTCATTGCGCACAATTCACAAGGTATTCGGAGTTAGCGTGTTTAAAAGCGGCATTTGATTCCCAACTATACGAACAATTTGATATCGCGGACCAAATTGATCTCTTCTCACTCCTAAACCTCCACTCCGCCTCAGAATTGCGAACTTCGCTCAAATGTGTCAAATTGTGCATTCGAACCAATTCCTCCTCGTCTGATAACCTCGTTCCACGTGTAACGTTTGGACCGCAGCCAGATTGTGTCAAACAAACAAATACAACGCGAGCAAATCACACGCATGTTCGACAGATAACAAAAATTTAGGATAAATTTTTTTTAACAATTCGATCGATTTCAATAATTCGAATCCATCCACTCGTTCTTGTTGATAATTATTCGACGAGAGTTGCGCGAAATGGAAACATTTTCCCCTATTTGAAAACTTACGATTTGATAATAATAATAATGATAAAAAAAAAATCTTGGTACATTTTCATATTCGAAAAAATGAAGCAAACGACAAATACCAAAGTTACGTTTCTATTATCGTTGTTTATGGAGGGAATAAAAACGTGCGATAGATATAAAATTCTATTCTTCCGTACTCGAAACAATATTCTTTTTATTCCATCGATCGATTAAAGATGCATCGATGGCAATGTTATAAAATTTCAAAGCAATTGTATTTTCTTTCATCGTATCGCGCCCGCTTTCGAAATACGTCGATACGGAAAATACGCGTGTGAAATATTGATGCATCTCGATATTTCCAATATCTATATTCTCTTATACACATTTTTTTTTATTTTATTTTATCTTATTCCATCCTCTATTTTAATTGGAATTAAAATTATTCTACACATTTCTTTCGCTTTTTTAATAATAATTTTATAGATAGAAATTTTCTATTCTATAAACTTGTGATCTTGAAATTGATCGTGAAAAATAAATAAAATTAATAATAATTCAGGGAGTTAAATTATTTCTTGCTTCAATAGTTCTTCGTCTTCTAGTTGTTTAGTATAAAGTGACTGGGAATCCTTTAAAATCGAGTTATGGAACGTTGAAAATTTCGAAGGGATTTTTTTTTTTTTTTTTAACTTGGAACTTCTTTATCTTCTTTACAGTTTGGTACAGGGTAAGAAGACGACAAAGTTCAAAGTTAACGTAATATCGAGTATTTTAAAGCAAATTTTTTTTTTTCCTTTCTCTCTTTCTTTTACTTTTAGAATTTCTCCACTTTTCTCGGTTCAATGTGAGGTAATAAAACACGTCAGGTATAGAAATATGCAACTTCGAAATAGCTAATAAATTTTTTAGCTTACATAATTTTCTTAATTAATTCTTTGATGGTGCGTCGAAAATTAATATCCACGAATTATTTTATGATTCGTCGTAGAAAAGATTCGGTTTTTGATAAATTATCATTTCTGATCAAAGAGATATTCATCGAGTATAAAGAAAATATGATATATCCGACGAAAAGATTATTTCTTTCCAATTTTGTGAGAATTCTATTTTTACATCTTCGACGTAATCTAATCTACTTGCATTAATCTAACGATAAAGAAAAATTCGAGTTAAATCTACGATTATATAACACGATGAATGATTGGTTAAAGAAGATTAAGATTATTTTTTCCATTACTCTGCAATTCTATTTTCGTTTATCTTCATTTACTAATGGCAGAGGATAAGTAAAATTGATAATTACTGCAATGTTTATTAAGGATGAAACTCACAGAAATTACATCGTACCATGAACAAACCGGTTAAAATTGACAAAAATTACGTTTCATGCCTTCAGCCAATCTACTAATGGCGAGGAAAAAAATTCACAAATTGAATCTACTAATATCTGTTATGTAATAATATTTAATTATATAAAAAGAATCGATAAGATCATCTCTCCTATTTTTACTATTATCAATGGCGAGAAATAAAATTTAAGAAAATATTGACAAGATTATTTCCATACTTTCGATTAATATACTAATAATAGAAAGAATATATAAGTCACTCAAACATCGTATTATCCTTAATTCAACGTTTATCGACGTATCGATCACCCTATTTATAACTGTTACATCAGTTACACTCGTATCGTAAAGATAGAAGGGAAAGGCACTATTAAAATTTCGAGAAAAAGTTGCAAAAGTGTGAAAACGATCGATCTTCACAGAACCAGCCCTGCCTAAAAGTCGTTTCCTGGTGGCGAGACGACCCAGTTACCCAACAACATTGGAATCAATAGATCGCGTCAACACTCTGTTGCACGTCGATGATGTTGTTTCCTTTCGAAAATGCGATAGTAGACGCTGACCCGATGTACGCAATGTTTATCTCGTAAACAGAACGAGCATGGGCGTTCGATATCTGTTTATAATCCGTGTAAATATCATTGTCATTCAAACGACGGCTATTAATAGTTAATAAATGGAAAATAAACGGGGAAAACATCGCTCGCCGGTCAATGATACGCATCGCGATCTCACTTTTCGATTGAACTTTACGCGCACGCTCGAATTCGAATATTCGAATAATTATTGAACCTAATGGAAAATTGTAATTGATAAAGTTGTCGATATTTCTGGAGAAATTTTTTACTTTGATTACTTTTTTTCCAATTTTTTCGAATTAATAAATAGAGAATGATGCAAAGCGTTTAAAACGTCATCGTTCTCTTGGATTCATTTTTTATCTCGATATAGAGAAATCAAGCGAAATCACGAAATCGAAGATCGACACGACCCAATTGACCTTTCAGCCGTAAAGCTTCCACTTTCCACCGGTTAAAAATAATTTTATCATTTTATCTCGGAGCTCGTACAATTTTCGTTCCTCTAAGAAAAGAATGCCTAGAATCAACGAACGTGGAGCCATCTGTTTCGATCTGTTCAAAATCTGACCAGACCTCTTCCTTTCTTTTCCTTTTCTCTCTCTCTCTTTTCCACGGATCGCGGCCCGATACGTTTCGTCCAATATCCACGAGACCGTCCGTTCGCCCTTAAAACGAACTATTATGGCTACAATGCAGCTGGATACTGGATTTCCTCGGCTTGATTCGCCTCGACACGGTCCACTGGGTAACCTCAATTTCCCTACAGGTCACACAGTAGGTACTCCCCTCAGGAGACACAGGATTACTCGGGATACCTATTACAGACGACGAACGTGGAACTATCGTTCCTATCGAGCCTGAATAATGCGAACGTTATTCCTCGAAATGAGTTTTGGGTGTTCAGAGTGGGTCGGCCTCGCTCTGTTGACGCATATCGGCGATGCACGTGTCCGCGCATGCGCGTGCGCGTGTGTGCGCGACTGTTTACCTATCGTGTTTGCAACGTGTCTGATAATCGATTTGCAAGGTGTTTCGTGCTATTAATTGGGCTGGGATAATTTCGTTAGTTCGATTTTTGAATAAATTCCTGCCTCGATTTGTAACGCGAAGAAGGAAGGAAGGAAGAAAGGCACGAGTTCGAGTTACGATTTTTCAATTTCAAGATTGAGGTTAACGTTGTATTTATATTTCGATTTCGAAATGAATTAATAAGATTGATTCTTGTAAGTACACATTGAAAAGTATATTTAAAAATTTCTTTTACTATCGATAAGATATCAAAGTCGCTTCTTCGTTTTTTTTTCTTTTTCTTTTTCGTTTCTTCAAATATGGTAAATTCGGTGAACAAAGTCTCCATTCATCTTCCCACATCTTTCTCTTCATCACGAACAAGGGTTGCTTCCAAACCAATAGGATTATATCTGCAATGGTTTCGGATTCCCTGATAAGCAGATTAAATAAATAATTGAATATAAACCTCTTAACCTGTTAGAATCGCGAATATAATTCCCAATATAAACCGGAAAAGGTGCTGGTTTCTCGAGAAAGGATAAAATCGATAATTCAAAATTTCTCGCGCGAGTTTCTAATAAATCCCATAAACTAATCCGAGAAATTAAACACGAAAGATGTTAATTCCACTTATTTTTCCAAAATGTTCCATTTCGAATATGAAAGTTAACACTTTTAATGGAGAATTATTATATTATTTCAAGAAACGATAGTAAAAAAAAAAATATCTCGTGAAATAATTTGGAAAATTTTCTTCCCTTATGACAAATCACTTTGCACCAATCACACACAAATTGTTGTCTAAAAATTATCGAATCGATGTGGATATTTTCTTTCCTAAAAAATTGCATTTGCACGACGTGTAAATCTGAGTGGAGTAAAGCTATTTTGAACGCGAATTACGGATGGTCTAATTAAGGCAATCTCTCGGCCAACGTCGTTAATGATCCAGTAACGCCGTTTACATTACATTACGCGGTATGTACAGTTAGTATATATATATATATGGAGTCAAAGCAATGCATGATGTAACTGCTCATTGTCTCGTTTAGCGTGAAGCGAATTATATTATTAAAATTTTGATGCTGATAGGATATAATGAACGATTGGCGTGAAATTGGATCGAAAATTATTATGCGACAAATTGGGAGAGGAGGACGAGGATTTTTATATTAATCGATCATCGTTAAGTACGTAAGATAAGAAGGTATGAGAGAAGATACGATGAATTGTATTTAATTCTTTTTTTAAATTTCTTTTATACAATTACGTTATTATTACGAACTCGAAACGAATAATAATGCGATGTTTAAAGGAAAATTCGATTTACATTTCTCGACAGACATCAATCTCAATCGTTGGACGATACATCAATGTGTAATGGATTCAACCTGTAAGAAAAAAAACTTGCCTTGTGATGTTCAGAATACGTAACACATATACGTGTGTGCAATAAATCCTAAGGTGAAGGGAAAAAAGGATTATATCTATCTGGAATAAATTCAATCTGAAAATAAAAATTGTGACATCCAATACGTGTAATAGAATCCACGGTAAGTACATTTAATACATGCGCATATATCAACTTTATTCAAAACGTTTCATATAAAATTTTCCTTATGAAAGGACAAATAGTTAATACAGTAACATATTTATATTAAATATCATAATTCCATGATCTAAAGAAAAATTGTCTTGCAATGACAATATATATATATATGTAATAAAGTTTCCTTGATCACATATCAAATGAAATAAAGATTGCTTCACATTTATCTGCAACAAATCCAATCTGAGAAAGAAAAATTATGAAACAAATATTAAATATTCCAAGTATCTATTGATTATGAAAAATTACCTTGTAACGTGTAACAAAATTTACTTAACTGTATCAAGTGAAAAAAGATTGCTTCACGGTTACATTTATCTGCAACAAATCCAATCTGAGAAAGAAAAATTATGAAACATACGTGCATGCACAAATGTAAAATATATATGGAAAAGAAATTTATAATACATTCAAAACATTGAATATTCCAAGTATCTATTGATTATGAAAAATTGCCTTATGAATGACAATATATATATATATGCAATAAAGTTCCCTTGACCACATATCAAATGAAGGAAAAATTGCTTCATCTATCTACAACAAATCCAATCTGAACAAGAATGTGTATGCACAAATATAAAATACATATGGAATGAAGAGAGATTCCTTTATAACGTATTCGAAACGTTTAATACACATTATTTATCATAAAGAGAAAAATTGTAAAATATGCACAAATATAAAAATACGTATATATCGAATGAAAAGAGATTGGTTTATGATATTCAAAACATTTGATACATTCATATTTATTCGAGGAACGCACGTATATCTATCCACAATAAATCCAACCCGGAGAAGAAAAATTGGCTTACGACGATCGACTTACGTAACGCAATTTGCATACATATTAAAAAAAAAAAAAAAAAAAAGAAGAAGAAGAAGAAGAAGAAAGAAAAAGTTGCAGCAAAGAGTGTGCACACGATATACAGACAGATATGAAAGGCCTTTTCTATGGAGTACACGAGAGAGAGAAGTAACGGAAATATTGTGAGACGGGTAGGAAATGCCTTGCGGTGCAATGGTTTAACTCGTTTGCGTGTGAAAAGGAGGAGAACCCTTTAAGCCTCACCGTGGCAACGTTATTGCGAATGCTCCTCCTTTTCCACATACTTGACACGTGTGTATACACACGGGGCTTTTCCACAAGGTTCAAAGGTTGACTGCGTATTTAACGTTGCAGAGTGTCACTTATACCTTTTGGAGAGTGTCGTCTATTGTTTGTTGGTTAAATCAGTGAAGTGATTGGGTAAATAATATGTATATATATTTTTTGAATGTCTGTTGTTTGCACAAAGATTTCCTGTTTTGATAGAGAAATAAAAACAGAAGAAATAAGGGAAAGTGAAAGAAGGGAAAGAATGGAGATGTATAATAATTATTAGGTAATATTAGTTATAATCAATAATGAATAGAGATTATTTGCTTAAAGATTTTTTGTTATTTTAATGGAAAAATAGAAAATGGATGAAGGAATAATGGAAATGGAGGATGAGAATGGAAGAATAGTTCTTCTTCTTCTTTTTTTTATAAAGAAATAGAAGGAAAAGGGACAATATGTAAATGGAGAATAAGAATAGAAGAATATAAGGTAATAGAGATGATAGAAAATTAAGATTATGATGTGATTGACCTGAGAGAAAAATATTTGAGGATGAAACGGAGTAGATCTGATTAAAATTCAAAGCGGGATGAATATTTAATTAGACAAGTATCAAGTATTTCAAAATTGTTAAATTTGAATATTTATATCACAAAATTTTCTCTTCTTTCTATTTTTGATAATTCTATAGTATTTTTTTGAATATTTCAAATAAACTCGATTACTTAGTAAACGTTATTGAATTAACTTAAATATTGATTTTAAATTTACTAAAAATTAATAAGTAAATATTAACAATTTTTATTTAATTATTAATTATACAAAGGAAAAGAGAAAGAGAGAGCGTTACTAACAAGCATAAATCATGAAAGTGTCTAAGAGGCACGTTTGGAGCACAAAGGATTAAACTTAGTTCAGTTTGGCCAACTACTTTTTTGCTAACTGCTTGGACATCTCTAGTTTATTCACTTTGGAAATTCCCTTGTGTAACGATTCAACTATGAATGTTCAAATGCGTATAAAACAACACAAAATAAATTATATAACATCAATTCTCTGCAACGATCAAATCTTAATAAGCGCTCAATTTTAACGATATAATTTTCCAATAACCAATAATCCATCGTGAGAAAAACTCTTATAAATTTTACAAATCATGTTCTTAATTTAGAAACATAGAAATGACCGAATCAAATGATTCTTTAAAATAAAAACCAGAGGAAAAAGATGAAAGTTTATCGGAAAACGATTAAAAAATATATATTCCACTTCAGAAGAATCACTGACAACACCCATCAACACCGATCGCTTCCCATCGAATCGAATCGAATCGAATCGTCCCGCGCGATTAAGGATCTCCTCTCAAAAATCAAATGGCGCCGCCCCCAAACGAATGAAGCAATGAATACACCTCGCTACGCGTGGAAATCCGTGATCGTAAATCAGGCACCAGTTGGCCAGGCCACTGGCTCTCTAATCTATTCGAGGCTGGCTGGTGGCGCGCACCACACTTGGCACACACCGTGTACACACGTGTAATCTAGGAACCTAGTGTCCGTCGTTCGGCTATTTATAGAGGGAGGGAAAAATGGCCCGTGTCGATATATCGATTCGCGCCGACCTCCGTCTTCGACCCTCCCCTCCCTCGTGCGCCGATGTATCACCAACCGACGCTTCTGAACCGCTTCTTACGCCGTTTTCTGAATTTCGAGACGGATTCCCTCCCCCTCCCCCCCCGAATTTTTACCACGGAATCGCGGGGAGGGGGTATTTTTATTTTTCTGATTTTTCGCAGTGGTCGAGAGTTGGAGGAGGAGGTATTTTTAAGCTTTGCGTTTTCGAATTGGAGAGTTAGGATTTTGTTGATTTTGTAGGGGGATTGGGAGGTCCAGAGATGGTACAATTTGTGTGGAATGGAATTCTTTTCCGTCGAGTAACATCATTATGTTACAGAGATTGTAACGATAGCGTGCAATGAATATTTTATACAGCAGAAGAGTAGGTGTAAATTATATTGCACACGGATGAGTGAAATTAATTAAAAATAATGATAATTTTTCCGAAATCTCGTCGATAATCAATCAAGAAAAGAAATTTAAAGGTTTGGTTAAATTATATTGTAGTTATTCTTTGGAAGAAGTCATTAATGATATTTCTTTCTATTCAATAAAACTTGGAATCACGAAGATCTCTCGAAATAAATTATCTCAAAATCTCAAAATAAATTCAGAATGGCTGCTTCGTGAATAAAATTTGGTAAAACGTAGCAAATGTTCGATTTATCAATTAATTGAAAATCGCAACAATTGTATCGAGATTTATTTTAAGTTAGGAAAGAGTTGTGTGCACCAGCCAGTTATTTCTCTATTCATAAACAGCTTTTAAAATCTTTATTGTAATTTTATAATATACAATTAGCTGCAAATTGCAGGAATTATTTTTTCGTCTATCTTGAACATGTGTCGTCCTGGAAAACCGTTTACCCATCCTCCTCTGGTTAGATCACGTATGTGCGGCGTTTGAGAGTAAGGCTCGTACTCGTAGCTTCCTGTGCCGTTTCCGGCGTTGAAACCAACCTGAAAGAATCGGATGATGTTATATTAAATTCGTGATTAATTAATAAAGATATTTCAAAACGGGTTAAAATTCTTCCAAAATTTCTACATTTGCACGATATAAAATAAAAATATAGCACTATGATGGCTGATTCAATTTTGAAAATTTCTTAGAAGAAAGGCTCCTTAACACTTGCTTAAAATCTCGTTTAAGAATTAACTTGGTGATCTCTCTTCTTGGACCGAACTGCGAATATTTATTTGCGTTTGATTTCTTTAAAACATCGCTTCACGGATTCCTAAACTGTTCACCTATAGTCTTGCAAAGCGTGGATCTCAAATTGGACCGTGATATCGAACTACATTTCGGAATAGGAATATTATTTTCAAAGTTTTTCAATTTTGTAAGCTTGCAATGAAATTAGTTGGAGCGAAGATGAGCTTGGTTTTTCGTTATTGGATAACGAAATTATTTCTATTCGTTAAGAAATTGATGGAGAGAGGGAAAATAGAAGCATATTTTCTTTCTTCGCGTGTAAAGATAAATTAAAATATGATATAAAAGTATTTGCGAAATCATTTTAAATTAGCCGAGAAATCCATCGAAGAGAGGAGTTAAAAATCAAAGAAACGGCATACACAAAAATCTAACAAAATGATTCAAGAAAAGAGCCTGCTCGAAAAATTAACAAATCTCCATCTTAATGATTCGTTCGACGATTTTCAATCTTAATGTTCAGGAAATGCAATACAAATAACGTAAACTTACGAATGCTGAAATACCGCCATCGCCGTGCACAGTGTCGCCACCGGCCTCCGTGTGACTGGTCCATTCGACGTCCACGTAATTGAACATCGCGTACGTGCTCGCCTCGTCGGTCGCTAGCACCATCTGGAAAGTGTTGGTGGTGTAAAGAGAATTGTCGACGCCACCTATGAACGATACGTTCTTCCACGTGACGGTGATCGCGTGTTTCGGCACGAAGGCCCCCGCCCCCGTACCCTCCCGAACGTCCCACTTGAGACGCTCGCGCATCTCGACTCCCAATTGGTCTTTCCTCGTTCGTAAATCTCGTTCGATCCTAAAAATTTCGCGACGAATTATTCAAAAGTGGCTCGATCAAGCGTTGATGTAAAATTTTATTTACATTCTTTTCATCGGTCAGTTTTATTTTTATATTATACCTAAAGTATACACCTGGCTTTCTCCGGTCTCTGTCCGTCGACCGTATTTTCCCTATACGACATTTGCTGAAAAATATCCCTATGAAACTGGGGTCGTTCTCCTTCGGCCAACGTCTGACCGGGAACACGAGGGGGTACGTGTAACGTTCTGGAGGGTCGGTGAACTCTAAGTAACCGTTCACCGATACCTGGAAAGGATTTTATTTTTATAATAATCGAACGATTGTCGAATTATCAACGCTCGAGAGACAAGTGAAAGATATATGTTCGGAAAGTAATCTGGTTATTTTTTTTTCGCGATGAAACGCAAAGTCGCGATCGTGAATGGAAAGAAAAATACAGAGTCGAATTTTTCTCATAAACAAATTCACGTGAAATCTGTGGAAATATATAAGAAACGAATAATAATTTTCGAAAAAGTTTTTCTATATTTTTTTCTATATTTGCATTAAATCAAACGCAATGTTGATTTTATATATTTAATTATACGTCATTTGCATGTATAATTTATAAATAAATCGTAATAAAAAATGACATTGTTTTGAAAAGATTAAATCTCAAGAGCTGGAAAAAAATAATAATTTCGAAGATCATCTCAAGTTGTTATTTCGAAAACTCGAATGGACGAGGAGGAGAGGGACAACTTACTCTGGTGTAATTGAATCTGAATCCGAAGAAGGGCAGTTGAAAACTGAAATTCTTGGTCGTTTGAGGTGTCCAGGCTTGGATTTCCTCCAGATAATCGTCCTCGAAGAACCAGTACACGAACTCTGATCTGATCTCTTTCAATCTTTCCTCCGTCAACACGTAATCCGAGCACCGAACTTGATGGACCCGTGAATTGGGATCTGTGAAGAACACAAGTCGATTAATCAATTATTTTATCGCGCAGAACTGCGTGGAACAGTTTTCATTCATTGAACGAGGTTTCAGAAAAATATTTTAAAAGTAAAAATGGATATTATAGTTTTTTTTTTTACTGTGACAATCATCGTTTAAGATTCAAGAATCTGATTATATTATTTCTTAAGAAATTAAATATTTATGAAACGTCAGTTTGATAAAACAAAATAAGGTTCATCCAGGTTCGAATTTTAACATTAACATCGATAATTAATCGTATCGAAAATTATCAAAATTTCGTGGAAAGAGTATTAATTAATTTTAAAAGGCCAAAACAAAATGCAAAATGTTGATTGCTACTGTAAAAATATAAATATTATTTCTAAACAAGTTAAGTTAGATAAGAGAGAAGACAGAAAAACTTCAATCGCTTATAAACAGATAAATAAGTTGCGAGCAATTTTTATATATTTCCTTTTTTCGTTTTTCTTAGAATATCCTTCAGATATAATACAAATATTGTATAATGACATTAGTCATCTAACATTTTAGCATAAAATCAAAAAAGAAGTTTTCAATTAAAAAAAATATCCTTCAGATATAATACAACTTGTATAATGATTTAATATATAGTCATCTAACACTTCAGCATAAAATCAAGAAAGAAGTTTTCAATTAAGAAAAATATCCTTCAGATATAATACAAATATTGTATAATGACATTAGTCATCTAATATTTCAGCATAAAATCAAGAAAGAACTTTTCAATTAAAAAAAATATCTTTCAGATATAATACAACTTATATAATGATTTAATATATAGTCATCTAACATTTCAGCATAAAATCAAGAAAGAACTTTTCAATTAAGAAAAATATCCTTCAGATATAATACAAATATTGTATAATGACATTATAGTCATCTAACATTTCAGCATAAAATCAAGAAAGAATTTTTCAATTAAGAAAAATATCCTTCAGATATAATACAAATATTGTATAATGACATTATAGTCATCTAATATTTCAGCATAAAATCAAGGAAGAAGTTTTCAATTAAGAAAAATATCCTTCAGATATAATATAATATATAGTATAATGATATTATAGTCGTTTAACATTTCAGCATAAAATCAAAAAAGAAGTTTTCAATTAAAAAAAAATATCTTTAGAATTCATCCAAAATTTATTACATCTCGTATATTTTCCATCAACTCTACCAGATAGATGGGAAACCGCGATTTCTTCCTTACATCGTGCTTCATAATTATCATCATCGACGCTTGTCAGGATGTTTTCCTTTTCTTCCTCACCCTTGTCACGATTGCTTCTATCTTCGTTCAGCCCCGTTGCCTCTGATAAATTATTCCACGTTTCGTTCGATGATTCTCCATTATTTTCATCATTTCCTTGAAAAATCGATTTCTCGTACTTTGTAGATTCGTCTGACACATTTTCGATCTCCGCAGATGCCTCGTTGATCGGCAGCAGAGGAAGAAAGCACAAGGAAACTATAAACGCAAAGACACGATTTTGCATTTTTTTTAAATAAAGAGTAAATCAATCGATTTATTGAACGAGAATTGAGCTGAGAATTGAGCTCGGTTTAATATAAATAGCGAATTGAGTAGTAGTATCAGTTACACGCGATAACATTTATCTACTTGCTATTTAATTTTGTGAGATAAAGATGAGATTAATGAAAAAAGTGTAAATAGTAAATAGTAATTTTTTATTGGGACGAAAAATAAGTTGTAAGTTGAGAATTAGAAAAAAAAATTTTTTGAAAGAAGAGATACATTTATGAATGTAGATGTCTCGTTCTTTTTGGCATTTCCATTTTCTCTTTTTTTTTTTTTGGAATGCAAAACGTGACGTGAACTAGCCACGTGTGTGTCACGAGACGTCAATGTCAGTATGTAACAGTCAGGTGTTTGCCAGGTAAAATTTTTCTTTGTTTTCGCGAGAATGAACATTGCATTTGGGTAAAATCTTTGTTTTATTTTTCGAGAAATATCAGAAATACTTATTTCGATTTTGAAAATATCTATGGCACCGATATCTATTAAATGCCGAATAAAATTTGATAAAAAAGTAACAATTTTTCAAAATTTTTCAAAATTCAAATATTGTAAAATAAAATTATCTGTAATTTATAGATAGGAATGAAAAGTGACCTGGTTCGATTGTTGGTACATTAAAATTATATTTTATCCAAAAAATCTCAAAAGCATCGATACGATCATTCTTATCAAATTTAATAAAAAATTTAATAAAAAAGGATTATTAAAATTGTTTAACAAAATTTCAATCTCAAATTTTCGAAATAAAATATAAATATCGAGTCCTTCTTTCACAAGAAAATTCAAATAAAATGAAATAATTTATAATTCATAAATGAATGAAAAGTGCATATTGAAATCATACTTTTTCCAAAAAATCTCAAAAGCATCAATCATCCTTATCGTCAAATTTAATAAAGAAGGATTATTAAAATTGTTTAACAATATTTCAATCTCTTTCGAAATAAAATATAAATATCGAGTCTTTCTTTCACAAGAAAATTCAAATACCGTGAAATGAAATAATTTATAATTCATAAATGAATGAAAAGTGATCTGGATCGATTATGTTAAAATTATTTAACAAAAATAAGATATTCGGTCAGATGTCCAATTACAATCGACCCATCACATGTATAAATTTATAACATAACATAAAATTTAACAAAATTTAAGAGATTCCCAAAAACTAGAACGATATAATAAAAAAAAAAATACAATCTTTTAAAAACTCTCTCATTAACACCAATTAATTCATTCAACAAAACTTTCTCCACAATTCTCCAGAGGGCACCACTCCTCCCAAATACTCGACTATCAATATCTCAACAACCTCAAATTCGATTTCCCCGGAATGGGAATGAAGAGGAGCATAAATTCCCCTCCCCGAGAACAGAAAAAGAAGCAAAGAGCATCTTGCAGATTTATCGCCGGATTTTCGAAATCAGCCTCATCGAGAGAAAGAAATGATCGGCTCTTTCGAGCGAAAACGGATCTCCTTTCCTTGGCTTCGTTTACCTGGTTGAACGGCCGATTCCCGTCGGCAAATCTGAACACGAAGAGGGAGAGCGCTCTCGGTGGAGTACACACCGGAGGGGATGCGATTGAGGGCCGAGAAATTGGTTTCGTTTGTGAGATTCCTCGCCTGGGTGAGGGGCACTTTGGGATGGGCTGGTTTCGTCATCTCGCTCGTGAGTGACACCTTAGGGGGAGGGATGGTAATGGAATCAGGTTCGATAATAGGAAGTGTAACGAAATTCGTGGGCAAATTGGGCGGATATTCTTTCACAACCCTAAAAAATTAGTTTTTAAATTCCCATATTTCTTTGGAGATTCCGTTTTGGTGAAGTTCATTTTCTATCGCTGGAGAGGCTGGTGCCTCTTCTTTCTCCCCTTAACGCTGCACAGCGTTAGCGACATTGGAATCTGGCCTGGGCAGAGGTTCTGTAATCTACTTGCGAGTTAGTTGGCCCCATGGTCGTAGGGGAGTAAGTACTTGGGTTGTTCCTTGCGCTCGGATACTTTGGAAGTGAAATAGTGTGTATCCTGGCAGGGTACCTGCCAAATATCCAACCACTGGCCCAAGGAAACTACCCTGGAATATTGTCGGACCGCAAAGAGGTAATCCCGGGAAGTGCAAGACTCGAGCTCAGAATCAACTGGGCGACCGCTGTAGACTGTGGTTTAATATCCGACGATCTTGGAAAGGTTGGTGGTGATAAGAAATTGAGGATGTTATTGAGGATGGAAATTGAGCGTGTTTTCAATTTGTTCTATTCACGTTCGGATAAGTTTCGTTTGTCAGACGAAGAGAAATTTATTAATCATAATTATATTATTGTCTTACGATAAAATCGAGGGTATAATCAAAATCTTTTAATATAAAAAAAATTCGATATTTTACCAACATAAATTTAAACTTAAATTTTCGAATATTGATCTCACGAGATTAACGAAACTTTTTAAAAATTTATCTATTTATCTTCGACTCGACTCCTTTCGAACGAGAAACAAAAAAAGATACCCACGAATTGAAAAAACAACGTTTATCCAAATAATTCACTCGCTCCTTCCTCCCCCTCCCCTTCTGATTCACATCTTAATACACAACTCGTGTTATGCAAATGCACGTTACGCAAACTTAAATCGCAAAGCAAATAAAAGACAAGGCGAACAACGGATAAACGTCGTATAAATGGCACGTACGATAACGAAACAGTGTCCCCGTGTCCTCTTACCGAATAACACCTATCGTATCCACGCTCGAGAATTTACTTTAGCCGAGGCAGTAGAAGGTACGTTAGTTATGCCGACGTACCTGTCGATAACGCGTGTTCTTTTTATCAAAACGTGATACAGGGTCAGACGTCGCGTCTCCCACGCGCTTTAGCTCTGCTCTCTCAGGGTTTGTATACCGGGTGTGTGTGTCTTCTCGAGACTAGGAACGAACCGACGTGACTGGATGGCAAAAAGAACAAAAGTCTGTCGAATCTCGATATGCGATCCAATCGACTCAAATTAACCGAGAAATCGACGAAATGGAAAAGTTGGGGCGAGACTCGAACCGACGTGACTGGATATATTGGGGGAGAAACGATGATCAAGAGATGATTTTGGAGAGTTTTTTTTTCTTTTCGTTTTCGAAGAATATTTTTAAAAGTATATATATATATATATACACGTTTCTGATTAGAAAATAAAAAGAAAGATAAAAACTGGATAATAAATCGTGGAAAAATTTAAAATCTTAAATTTACGATTTACATTTCGCCTGATCTTGATTGGGTATGAAATATGCGAGGGAAAAATAGAAAGCCGATGCGTTTGAATTTCCGAGAGTGGGACGCAGTTAGACTCGTCATTCTGGTCCTAGCTCTATCTCCGTTTCCCCCATAAATCTTCGAAGCAAAGATCAAACACGCGATACAGCACAATATGCAATTTCTATTTTCCAAGCTTCGAATATAATATCCACTCCACGCCTGAAATATCGACACCTAAATTCTCATTCATAAAAACTATCAACGCGTGTGCTGTCTTCGTGTAATTATCCATCTTTTCAAACTCGTTCGTTTTCTAATAAACCACCCGGTATATTATTCCTTCGCCCCGATATTTCCCTCCAAACGAAAGCAAAACGTCCCGATACGACGAACGTTTTCAGAAACCTTTTAAACGACTCTCGTATCGAAAACGAGATTAAAAAAAAAGAAAGAGAGAAACGAAAATGAAAAAAAGAAAAAAAAGAAGAAAAAAGCGCAAGGAGGAAGTCAACGAACCGAAGAAACCAAACTCCTCCTCCTTCTCCTCCTCTCGTTTCGCGTGTCCAGGTATTATCGATGATCCTACGTAGGCGCTCAACGACCGATTATCGTGTTCCCCTCCTCCTCCTCCTCCTCCTCCTGGAGGGACGAGAAAACAAGCTCGTGAATGATTTTACCCGCGATGAATTTACGAGGCAAATTGTCCAGGATAATGCACACCTTTCGACGCTCGACGGACAGCTCCGATGCACGTAGCTGTTACGTTGTATTAACCGGTAAATCGTCGTGTTTGCGTTTCCTTTAAGCTTCTTTAAATTGGGTTTTATCGTTTCCCCGATTGAAATTCGGGGCGTGATAAAGTTACGTTCGATGGAGGAAGGCGGGGTGTTTATCCTCTTTTCATTCGCCTCGATCGAACGGATCGTTTCCACGGAACAATTAACGCGGGTGTAATCGCGCGTGTTCTACGAATCCGTGTGCTCGACTCGACACACGCGTGCCGCTCTTTTGTCGCCGCGCGTCAAACGCGGCGAGTATCGATTATCGATGTTAATTAAACTTACGTAATTTCCATCTTAATTAAGAGGAAAGAACCGATTTAACGTGGCGCATAACTGCGTATCCCGATTTTTCTTCGATTCCATATTCTGACAGGTTTCGAATATTCGAAATTTCGGATGCATTTAATTTGGAACTATTAATCTCCGTTATCCAAATTGATTGAACAACCCTTTCTCTTTCGTCACGATCGTTGCATATCGTATTTATCGAAAATATTCGATCGATCGTTCCATCTTTCTTTTTAAATTTACCGCGAGGAGGATGCGATCGAGGCGCGCCGAGCGGTGGAAACTGGAACTAAAAGTCGCCTCGATGTATTATTAATATATATATTAAAAAAAAATCCAAAAATTCCTTTGCATTTAATTTGGAACTGTTAATCTCTGTTATCCAAATTGATTGAACAACCCTTTCTCTTTCGTCACGATCGTTGCATATCGTATTTATCGAAAATATTCGATCGATCGTTCCATCTTTCTTTTTAAATTTACCGCGAGGAGGATGCGATCGAGGCGCGCCGAGCGGTGGAAACTGGAACTAAAAGTCGCCTCGATGTATTATTAATATATATATTAAAAAAAAAACCAAAAGATTGGAAGACGATCCTTTTTCTGGATTATCGAAGGAGACAAGCGAAAGCGCTCGAAGCTCGCTTCGAGGAAAACCTTGGTCGAAAAACCGCTAAAGACTCGTTTATGCTCGCAAGGGGAGGGGAGAAAGAAGAGGAAAAAGTCGTCGGTTGGAATTGCTCTCCCGCCTTCCTTCCTTTCTCGGAAAAATTACATCTCGCCGTCTTGTTTCGCGTCTCTCACCTGTGGCGAGACCGTGCGCCACCGAGATCCTTCCCTCGTTAAAATGCAAAGTAAGCGAAAATAAAGGGAAACAAGATGGTGGAGCGCGCGTGTTATGGCAGTTTCCGCCGCTCCCTCGTTAAATATGAACCGTTTCGAACGTGCTCTCGAGCTCCCCGCTTCGATTAAACAGATTCGAAATTTTCCTATTTGCCGACAACAAGCCAAGTAGTTTCAAGGCAGGTAGTGAGAGTTTTGATTTCTTTTCCTTCTCTTTTCCTGATCATTCTCGTGATCTTCAAGTACGAGAATACACCTTTGAAATATTGTATATAAAATGTTACGTTGCGCGACTTGCATTCTTTTCCCTTCCCTTTATCCTTATCCACAGAACGTATGAAATTCAAAAAATAAAAAAATTCGTATTTGAATTAAAAATGCATTGATACAACGATCATTATATTCACCGAACGAATGATGAAAGAAAGTAAAAAAAGAAACAGTCGAAGCATATTCCCACTTGCTTTGAATCGAATCGAAATCCATTGAACGAGAAAAAATTAAAAATTTCGAAAGGCATTCGACGAGAGAACATTCAGAAAATGATAGAAAGGAAGCGATGGAAGAAAATGATTAAATACGATTCGAGGGGAAAGATTAAAAACTTCAACAATTTCCAAGCGATCGTGCAAAATCATTACCACCGCCCATCGTGCCACGATAAAAGAAAAGTCTCGAACGAGAGACCAGCTCGAAACCCATTTCCATTGGCCCGAATCGAACCGGAAACGCGGATGGAGGGGGGGATGGCATTGTGGGACGCCAAGACGCTGTGACGTCTTTATCGCGAGGGGAGGGGTAACGAGCGAGGAGCAAGGCAGAAATTCCAGGAACGGCGAGTCCTAATGAATTGCCTACTCCATTTGCCGTGTGCAACACCGTGGCGCACCACGCTGGAATTACTTTCGCTCGATCTGTGCACCTTCCGCTAGAATGGCGCGAATCCTCGAGCGTTCTTGACTTTGCACCTCGACGCACGATTACCTCTCTCTCTCTCGCTCTCTTTTTCGAAACGAAATCTCTGTCTTTTTTCAAATGCTCCTCTCCTTTTTCAAAAGAGGAGGAGGCTAGAAAAGGAAGGAGAAGGAAATATAAATATAAATTATTTTGGACGTGATTGCGTTCATATGATTAAAGATGTTGTTGTAATTGTATTATATTATTGTAATATTAGAAGATGTTAAATTTTTTCAGAATACTTGAGAAAATTTGTTCGATATAGCAATGTGATTGCATGTGGAGAAAGAAAAAGGAAAGAGTAGAGTATGAATAAGAAGCTAAAGTATAATGATAAATTAATGCTCGTTTTTAATTGAATGATGCGGAGAGGGTCTATAAGATTGATTTTTCGTTTTTCGAAACTCGAAAAAAAAAAGTTATTTCACAATTTTAATTGAAAATAAACGCCAATTACGCGTGTAATCGAGTGTAACACTGGAGTAATGGGCAATGTAAAGATTCTTTATGAGGCACAATAATTGAAAGTAGAAAAGTACACTTTTACGAACATTAAACGTATACATTCAAGTTTTGAGTAAATTGGATTTTGTTATTGTTATCATCTCTGATTTTAAAAGAAGATGTATACAATTAAATTTAATTTGACCATAATTTTGTTTTGTTCTTCTTATTTTGAATCTGTACATTATAATGATTATTTTCTTCGAATTTGTAAAAATGAAATGATTCGTTTGAAAAATCTGAAATCTCGATGAAAAAGTGAAAAATAGCAAAAAATTAATCACTGCGCCATTCGTCTTCGCAATATTTTTGTTTTTAAATTTTCCATGTAGCAAACAATTTACGTATCATATGCACATGTATTTATACATATTGATCGATAAATCTCTCTGTGTATGAAATTTAAATTAAATTAAACTTTTCCATAGTTTTAACAATTTTAAACAATTATAAACGTTGAATAAAATCTTCCTCTCTTTTTAATTTCAAATATGCAAAAAAAAAAAAAATAACAAATCTTTGATATTACATATAAACAATTTAATAAAAACGAAGAAGGAAATTTTAAAAAGTGCTCAGCATCTTGAATACACGTAGCATATTTTTGATTTAAATTAAAATTTAAAAAAACTGTATTATTATACCGAGTGAAAAAAAAGTTTTTTCGAAAATTTCTCTCTATGGTAATCTGTTCTCCGTACGGATATGGTTACTCTTTGTGGGTAAAACGTAGTTGATATTCCATATGCAAATTACATTACGAGTATTAGTTTTAAAGCGTTCACTGTTAGTTCAAAGAATTCCTTTGTGCCAAAGAGAGTTACTCTTGCAACGAACAAAAATCCGGTGTAAGAAATAATTAACAAATTGCTTTCGCGCTCAGGATACTCAACATGGCGCTAATTAAAATTGCAACATCACTGAAATATTTGTTTTTATCTATATATTCACCAATATAATAACAATTTTATGACTTCGTATTCCATTTCCTCGAAGCACGTTACCTTTTTCGTTCTTTCCATAACTTTTATCATTATTTCCACTTCGAAATAATCTTCGATCGTGCTTCTTAAAACGCTTTAAGTTTTAAAACATTCGACCATTATTTTAAAAACAAAATTTTGATTCGAGTTTTGTATCGTTTCGCGAAAATATAAAAATACTTTTCTCCAGAATTTAAGTCTAATATTCCTTCTCATACTTCTTGCACAAGAAAAACTTTTACTTTATTTTCCAAAAATTTATTTCCAAACAAATACTTTTCATTTAATATAATTACTTTTCATTTCGAATAAAAAGTGTCCAACGATACCACCGTGGAATGGAACACGTGCACGCATACACCGATATAGACAGCATAACGAACATCAATCACTTTCTTTCGCTTTTCTTTTCTCTTGGTTCATCAGTTAATAGAAGAGAGAAAGAGAGAGGAAACCCTTTGAGTAATAGAATACGCGCAGGAAATAGAATATATATATATATATATATTCCTATATATGCTTTATACACGAGGTTGAATCGACCAAAGGATTAAAGTATTACGGAATAAGTGAAACGTATTGCTCAAATACCATCAAGAATTTCTCCTGTCCCCTTTCCACTTGCTTTTCCGCAACGACGGCCATAAATCAGAATTTCAAAGTTATTCTCTCTCTCTCTCTCTCTTCTCTTCTCTTCTCCTTTTTATCCCACTCGCGCAGCCTCGGTATTTAAAGTTAAGCCCCGCGTAACGATTCACGGAAAATTAACTTAAGCCGACTAGTCGTCGTTACATTAAGGCACGAGTGCAAAACGGGTACGGGGATTCTCTTTAATTGCACTGTGTCTGCCACCGTCGTTCTTTATGTTTAACGCTCTTTGAAACGATACCTTTAATCCTTATCCGTTGCTAAATATTCATACCAGTTTCGCGTCAACAACGTGTTGTCGGCGATGGGTACATCTGGCTCGCGCATGCGCGCCGCGCATGCGCCAAGACGTCCCACGTATGCTTCAAAATGGCGGGAAGATACGGCGAGATTCCGTTTATTGTCGAACGAGAAAAATACATTGAGACACGATGAGATTATTTTAAACGCGTTGATTATGATCTTTCTAGAAATTAGTAGAAGTTTATGAAAAAGTAAAAATATTTAAATAAAAGGAATCAATTTTAGAATTTATTAATTTATTAATTATTATTTCATATGTATTATTTATACGAATCTATTGAGAGGTATTGAGAGGTTCTATTCATTTTAATTAACTACGATTTTTCTTAGTTATTAATAGAAATTCGCGTTCGAACGAAATTCATACATTATTTTATACATTCTTTCATAGACGATTAATTCAATGAAAAATAAACAAAATAGCGAAACAAGAGATTATACATTAAAATTAATCCAAACAACAAATTTTATTAATCCAAAATGTATTTGTGCTTTGCGAGAAGCAAAAATTGTTAGTGCTATCATGTTTGTCGTTAACTCTCCGAGAGAGAAAGAGAGAGAGAGAGTTATAAACTGCGGAGCACAAGGGGCGCATGCAAATGGCTGATTTTACCCCGTGTCGACGACCGACCGCAAATTTCTTCGCTTGAGACGCAGTGCATCTAGGGGAATACGTCAGACACCGGGAATTTCTTTAAACGAAAAGTGTAACGCGTGGTGACGGATTAAGAAATTGCAGAATTTTCATTCACCCTTTCATTCACTCAAATTTATCTTATAAAATGAAAAGGGATTGAATTTATGGGATGCACGAGAAAGAAATAAGATTTATTTCACTTTATTTAATAATTTTCTCTTTCATTTAAGCCTCCGTTTAGTTGAGAAGTTTTTTTAATTTCTTTTATTAAGCTACTTTGATTTGGTGCAAGTAGACATTTGTGGACATTTTTTTAACGAATACGGAATTTAAATAGAGATCTGTGTCACCTATTTATTTTTGCATCTCACGTGCATTTTGGTACATGGAAGATTATTTGTATGTTCGTGGAGAAATATACATTCTTGAAATAATAAATTCATGGAATTTTGATGTGCTACTTTTCTATAATAAAACACGTTTAAATTAATCTCAATTTTTTCTTTCAGTATTCTAGATTAGTGATTCTTGAATTATAATCATAAATTTTTTTTACTTATATTCCTTAAATATTATCTTGGAAATAAATTTCGATAAATTTTAATAATAAATATAACGATATTTATTTACTTAATTTTTGGAATTAACTATTACTTCACGTAACAATTTTCTATAATCTCGAAGATAAATGTAAAAATATGAAAAAATCAGATTTTCAAAAAAATATTAGAATCACTGTTACCATTTTCTTTCTCTAACAATAATATTTTTCCAATGATGAATAGCTGAGAGGCGAGGTACAAATGCAAAGGTTTTGATTTCGTATTCTAGATTCGACATCTTGCATAAAGGGAACGATTTCGGTGGCCCACGGTAGTCGCGGTTGCCATAAATTCTTCGTGCATGGCCGAGGAAAAGATGGTTAAAATAAAATGAAGTAACGATGGAAGATAAATGGAGGAGGGAAAATCGGGAATGAGAATCAGGATCACGTATACCGCAACTATAATATTCGCTTTTGTTACGTCGGGTGTTCGCCAACTATGCATACGAACGAACGAACGAACGTTTTCGGCTCGTTTTCTCGCATCCGTGGTCGCGTATTGCAACGACATTACAATTTAAACGCGATTATTCGACAAACATCTGTGGTAAAACATCACAGAGAGTGTAAAATGTAACCGAATATTAACGCAAACGCGATAACAACCGTAAAACGTTTATTTGGAATTTGTTCAAATTTGTGCCAATAAGGGATTGTTGTATTTTAAATTTAACGAAATTAGGAAAAATTGTAATTTAAGTTTCTCAGGTATTTTCGATTTTTTAATTTTAATTTCCATGTTTGAAATTTAGTTTTAATTTACTATTTAATTTATTATAATTTTAAAATTCTAGAAGAAAAAAATCTTTTCCAGTTTTTTGAATAACAATCAAGATATAATTAAATTTAAAAATACTTAATAAAATAAAAATACTTTTTTCTATTTATAATAAATACTAAATAATATTTAGTATCTTTTGAATCTTGATTTCAATGATATATACATATGTAAAGATTGGAACTGATGGAGTAATTATATAAATTCTCAAAATGAATTTAATATATCTCACATTTTATATATACTATAATTTTAAAAATTGCAGAAGAAAAAAATTTGTTCAAATTTTTGGAACTGATGGAATAATTATATAAACTCTAATAAAATGATGAATTTAATATACTTCCCATTTTTTAATATACTATAATTTTAGAAATTCCAGAAGAAAAAAATCTTTTCAAGTTTTCTGAATAACAATCAAGGTAAATAAAGATACTTGATGAAACTTTCTAAATAAATTTTTAAAAGAAAGTATTTATACTCTTATTAATCCAATAATATTATTTAAGACTATAAATATAATGTAGTTACAAAATTTGTCTTAAAAATTACAAAAATCCATGCATTCCTCTTCAGAGATGTAGCCATTTAAGATGGATGAAACGAGTACGCTTATGAATAATCTTCCTTTTCAAACTAAAGCTTCACGTTCAAATGTTATTACCACTGTACAGACTTTAAAGAACCACATGCAACACATATTCCCTTTGTTCCTCTCTTAACCACGCCAATAATACTTGACTTACAAAGTCTTACCTTATACTTATATACTTACAAAGTGTGCATTGTACACACAAAGCAAGGGAGAAGTAAATCGTGGCAAAACAATATTCAAACTGCTATATAAAAATTATAGGACAAATTATAGTGCGTTTATAAAAGGGAATTTTCATATTACTTGGCAACTTTGTGTTTTTCATTCGAAGAAATTACTTCAATTAGATTAGACACAATTATAATCGAAATAATAAAATAACAATCGAATCGAATAAATTCTAATATCCAAAATACAATTATTTAATAAAAAAAAACCTCTTATAAACGTGCTGTAACAAAATTACAAAATTAAATAATTGAAAAATTCGATCAAATGCGTAGTCAAGAAGAATCCCCTACTGGATTTAATATGAAAGAGAATAAAAATAAAATTTCATCCCCTGTGCATTACTATTTCAATCACACCGACAAATAGTCGCGCAAAGTTAAAACACAGAAAAGAGAGAATTTCAGAAAAATATTATTATTTGTCCTCATCCCAGTAGTAATATTTTATCCAAGACAATTCGCGCTACCTGACTTTCCATCGGTAATATATTATTCAGGGGCACGCAGAGTTCCCAAGAATGCGATTGGCCACGGGCCAAAGATTCTCAACGACCGACTGTCTACGCGACAGCTCTCGACGACAATACCGGACGAATGTGCATATCGTGTGTGTATCCGACTTGTCCTCGATTATTCACGACCACCCGCCACGAGTAAACGTGGAAAGCGTGCATATCTCATCTGATCGGGGATCATCCTTTTCGATTATTAAGGATAATTGCCAATCGTCAAGCATTTTCTTCCTCTACGTGTTCCCTTTTAAATTGTGATATACCTGTGATGGAAAGATATAGAAATTTTATTTTTAATCGCAAGAAGATATGATATATGATTAGATATATTTATACGAGATACATATGCTATTTTAATAGCATTGTATTATAATTAAGACCGTCGATTATTATTCTTTTCTCTTTTTTGTTCACAGGTAAGAAATAAAGGGAGATATATCAACAACTTGGGAGGCTAATAATAAAGGTTTTTATCGTAAGGTTGATATTTATACGTTTTTTACTTCTTTTCTTAATAATTTAATAAATCGGGGAAATAATTTTGACAAATAGCCTGATTTCAAAATAATCCTTCTTACTTAAGTGAGTACAATTTAATCAAAATCGAGTAATAAAACGATCGAAACAGCGATATTTCCTTCTCATGGAAATCTCTAGAAGAAGAATAAGAAGAAGAAGAAGAAGAACAGAATTCCTGTGCACGAAAGTATACCGGGTAACTGGATATTATTCGTTCGAGGAATGCTCCCCCTCCCCCTGATGCCGATAAAATTGTTCATTTACCCCCTCCACGATATTGTATTTACCCGAGCCAGAACTACCGCGTGAAACTTTGTCAGAGGGGGGGAGGAATAGCAGGCACGTGCCACTCGTGAGACTACGATATCGCGGAAGAAACTCCATCGGCTAGACCTGCTCTTACACACCCCTGCCCCTTCCTCACGTTTCCCTGAATAATTAAAACTTTGGATAACGAAATTTCACGGTGAATGTGCACTATTCGCGGGAATAGGAGGAGACGATATTATAATTAACGTCGCGTGATCTCCTTCTTTTTTTTTTTTTTTTTTCTCTCCTATTCAATTTTGTCACGAGATTGAGATGATTGAAATGAAAAATTTATTTCCAGAAAGAAAGATTATAATGTTATACGCATTGGAATTTTTTAATTATTTAAGAAGGTAATATTAATATTCTTTCTCGATAAAATACTTGGGAAAAGAGATACTTTTTATATCGAAATGTGTTAAATTTTTGCGCTCCAATGGTTTTTGATTTTTATTCGGATCGACAGTATTTATTTATGTCTGGTTTTTTAAAGTGTCGCTTCACGAAGGTAGATTCCTAGAGAAGAAATTGACGTAAGAAGAATGAACGGAAAATATGAATAATAGGTGAATAATGCGAGAACGTTTATTGGAATTGTAAGGCTTGCTCTCGATAAAGTAAGAAAGGTGATGCAATTACATTATTATTAAAATATCGCACGGAAACAACAATACAGACTTTAATATTCGACAAATTTTCTCTCTTTGTAACGTGTAAAGATACATAAAACATTAGAATATAAATATTTTATACGTTTAAGTCATTTTAGGTTAGCTAAGAAATTCACCGAACGTTGGTTCGTTAAAAAAAGTGTAAAGCATTTTGCCTTATCCGTATTAAGTAAACATTAATACACCTTGTCAGCATTATTTCTAACGTATATACAATAAATAAACAATATCATATTTAAGTGCCATTACCGCACTACCATTTCAACGCACAAATAACGAAATTTATTTTTCTCGGCCCAATTATAACCGCTCTACGAAACAACGATCCACTCGGTTGGCTACTCGATACTTTAATCGTTGCGTCGTAACGTGGACGGGCAATTCGTCGCACTCGGGCTTATAACTACCGAAAGAGTCGTGTTGTGTATATTGTTTACGATCATGGAGCGTGCACACGGATACAGAAAATCGCGCGGAGCGAAAAAGGCCTGGAGCGCTTAAAGGTTAATAACCGCAATTGCATAAAGACGTAGTAAAAAAGAGCATGATAAAAATACAGCGATTCGATTAATTCTCGTCTTTTTGAATTTTTAAAAAAATTCATCGATGGATGCTGAGATGGATGTTAACTAAAGCCATTAACTGTATAACAAGGTTAATTAATTCGATCAGTCGTGATTCATAATCAAGTTTTGATTAAACTATTATACAATAATCGTAATTGATTGGTCGAAATGGATAATTAATTCGTTTAAAATTCCGCCTTTAAAAATATTTGAATATATTATTAAATCGAATTTATATTATGAATTATAAATGTGATTCCTATTCTGCGATTATATACATATAGACAAATATAAATATTTTCGTTTCAACATTTGTTTCGATAATCGGTTATTTTAAAAGTAAGAAATTTCACGTTCTATATAAATTTGACGTTTATCACCTGGTTGCACCCTGTTTCCAGTCTTCCTACTTCTGCAGAACTTGCACTTCTATTCCACGGGACCATTACTCATACCAAGGGATTCCTTTGCTCGTGCTTGCACAAGACGGTCAATATCAATATTTCATGCTGCTTTTAACATCGTTCGTGTTAAAGAGATTCCTGTATAAATGATAATTTTTATCTTACGAATAATTCGTAAATATAATTCGTATAATTTAAATTCATTATAGAAAAGAAAAAAAAGAGAAAAAATACATTTCATCCTGGCTATCTATTTCCAGTAAATTGATTACGATTTTCACGAAGGAGCTCGATGTTACAAAATCATCGGAGAACTTCTAATCTAAAATTCTTTAAAGTCGAGGAAGAAGTTCAGAGAGAGAATTTTCTCTCTTTAAAAAAAAAAAGAAATAATAATTCAATAATAAAGTTGCTTTTCCCTCTCCATTTTTAGGTTTTAAAACCTAATTTACAAATTCTAATTTGTATCTACTTGTCACCATTTTAAAAAAGTATCCACGAATATTACATATTTATAAAATACGATCTTGTAATTACTTGTGGATTTACCTTTAAGATTGATATCGAAATTTAATTTAAATTTTAAAGCTCCCACACACAGTTCTTAGAACCATTTACAGAGACGATTACTCAAATATTAATCGACGTTTTACACGCTTCCTTCTTCTATCTTCAAATAATTCAAGATTGAGCAGAGTCCAAACCCTTTGGAATCCAATCGCTTTCGATAAAACTGGAGGAGAGGGAGAGGAGAGAAGAGGAAAAAGTCAACTGTCCAATTAGAAGTCTGATGAGTGCGCGCAAAAGTTCGTCCACTCCTAGTATCGCTATGAAAATTCGAGGGGGCGTCTTTGTTCCATAACTCGTTAGTCATCTCGTGCGTAGGTCATCGGTAATTAAGTTTGTTGCTCCATGCGTCCATTGTGCATCGTGTATTTCTATCATCGTTTCGATCCTTTCCAAGATTCCAAGAACGAAAATACGATCGTATCATTGAGAAGTATTATTTTTCAACAAATTTTAGGCTTCGGAGTGAAATCCGAGAGAGAGAGATATTTTTAAAATAATTTTTAGAACACGGGAGGAAAATCTTTTGAGTTTGATGGATATTTCACCACATAAGCGTGGAAAATTTTAATTACAAAGAGTTAATCGGCCGTTGCGTGAACTATGTAACTTCAATTTAATTTTCCAGTTACCTTTCTGGGTAACAATACGCGCGAGAAAATTGCAAAATAAAATAAAACGGAGTTGTAATTATAGTGGCGTAGAAAGCACTGCGTTAAATAGTAATTTAAACTTATTCGTTTACTTCTGAGTAGAAAAAAAAAAGGAGGTGTGCAACGTAACGAGCTGTAATTGCGCTCAAATTTAAAATACACTGGAATATTATGAGGACAAAAAGAAAAAAAGAAAAAAGATTTATTATTCGAACAAATGAAGTTGAAGTACGACTGTTCGTTCGTTCGAAGCACGATGTAGTCTCGTTAAAATTGTTATAATTTCGTGCAAATTATCCGTGAAATTGTTCAAAAATAAAAATTTTTCGAGCTTCTGAACACGTTAACACTTGTAGCGTCATATTATAATAATTTCACGAAATATCAAGTTTAAAATATTTCGATATAAAAGTTTCGCCACGAAAAAAAGAAAATTTCCAATCAAATTTTATTCTCCATTCTTTCTTTCCTTTATATCGACCCATATCGATATAAAACACGTATAAACAGACATATTTCTCTGAACAGTCTACAATTTGACATACGAACTAAATACGTATTTCGCGAATAATCTTCTCACTCTAGCTATTCCTTCTCCTTTTCTTCTTCTATCCTTATCCGTTCGACATTTTCCATCCAGCTTGTTCAACCTTGTTCAAGAAAAAACAGAGGGCAAAAAACGTAAACAAATAAATACGTACGTATTCTTCGCGAATAGTCTTCTCACTCTCGCCTTCTTCTCCTCTTCCTTTTCTATCCCTATCCGTTCGACATTTTCTATCCAGCTTGTCCAACCTTGGTCAAGAAAAAACAGAGGGCAAAAAACATAAACAAATAAATACGTACGTATTCTTCGCGAATAGTCTTCTCACTCTCGCCTTTTTCTCCTCTTCCTTTTCTATCCCTATCCGTTCGACATTTTCTATCCAGCTTGTCCAACCTTGGTCAAGAAAAAAAAGAGAGCGCAAAAAACGTAGAAATTCGTTCGGTCACCTCCGCATAATGTTTACAATCTAGTTACACGACTCGATACAAATTGGCAAGGCGAGAAACCTAGTTGAATTATTATCTACGCCCGGATGGGAATTAATAGCGTGATAGGTACGTGGCGGGCGAACGGCCATAAAATCGAAGTGATAAGAAACGAAAACGATAGGAGAAAGGCGAGAATTCGCGCAACACGTGGCCCGGCTAGTGTTTAAATCAAACGCTCGATGATTTTTCATCCGAGCGTGGAATAATCAGTGTTGCCAACACGATTTTACAGTTCTTTGCATTTAGACCATTCGGCGTGTCTTTTACATACCGGTCACGGTGAAACCTGGCGGTTGTGGTGTTGGTAATTTTATGCACGTACATCTATTACGACCGGCTTGCAATCAGTCTCGTTTGTGCCGTAAAACAATGGGGCCGAAGTTGGCGTCGATCAGCCAATACAAATGGCGCCTGTGCATTCTTAACTCGTCTAAACCTATGTGACGGAATTTCGATTAAAACTTTGTTAATTGAACGATCGACCGACTTTTCTCCCTACACTGGCAAGATCATCGCGATGAAACGAATTAATGATTAATCTAAGAGAATTAATCGAGCTCAACGTATCGAGGTGAGATTCGATATCGAATAATTTTCTTTCTATTAGGTTAGGTTAAGTTGTACAACGTGACGAAATATAGCGAAACGGATGAAAGGAATTAATGTGAATATTGTTTAAATGATAGTTAAGATGTTTTTTTTTTTTAATATTTTAATGGAATATGAAACATTAATTGTTTGTTATCGAGTACAAGCTAAGAAAAAGTAAATCAAATATATTTAAATTGATAACAAAAATCCTAAGATTCTTTTACACGAGTTTAAACTTGGGAAGTGAAAATTCAAAGATTTTTCGAATTTTAGAAAAATTGACGATTCCTGATAAATTTGAAATAAAGCTCATGTAGCTTATAAGTCTGTGATGATATAAATTTATTTAAATTAACGATGTAACTCGATTGATCGAACAAGAATGATATCAATTGATATGATGAATTAAAATATTTCTTCTGTATATTTTTTTTAACCAATTTGAAAGAAAGAAAAGTTGTTAAAATAAAGATCGTGCTGCAAAAAAAAAAGAGATTGAAATTTGTTCTCATTTTCAAGTTGATTGTGTGTTATTACCATTAATATGAACGTTGCCCCGGCATAAAATGGGAATGCGAGTTTAATTAAACGTTTCCATAGTTACTAATTGCGTACACTTTCTCCAAACCGCGGCAATAATTCTTGTGTGTTAATTACCGTTCATATCTGAGATCACTATTGTGCATTTACTCGGCGATCAACTTAGATTTAGATTTAAATGTGGATGACGCGCGTGAATTATAATTAAACGAAACGAAATGTGGATTAATTGTGGAAATTCGCTACTATTATTAAAACGTGTCCAAATTGAAAATTCTTTGAGAGTAAAATAAAAATTAAGCTCCTTCTAATCATTTTCCATCGGGTGAAATACTATACTTCTTGGCCAACGTGAATTTAATTCTTAAGATCCCTAGAATTATCTACCGTTATATGGTTCTCTGGACAAGCTAATTTAAAATTCAAAGTAGATTACTGCTTGTAACAAACTTTTTGCCAGTCTGGTTTAAAACAAGCCTTGTTGTGTAATTCTATTCGTTCAAAGAATTGTAACGCGTAAACGGGAGATAAAAGATTTTTAGAAATTAATCTCGTTTATTTTGTAAATGATCTATCTGAATATTCCTTATATCCAGTGTTTCCAATAAATTTTTAGGATTATTTTGCAAAGGAGAATATTCTATTAACTTTTTGACAGGGTTTGTGTCGATTTTAGTCTTTTTCGTTGAATTGGCGAGAGATTTGACGCCTTTAGAAAAGAAGGGGTTTAAAAGTTGAGGGAAAAAAGTAATTTTTAAAAAAGAAAGTCGTGTGTGACTGGCATATTTCAAAGTCATAAAGAAAAAGTCCCTGCACTTTTTCATTGCTCAAGTTTCTTCATCACGTGCAGTTTTCTTTTTTCAAATGAAGCATTTGCGAGAAACATTTTTATTTTTTTATATCGTTTTAGACGGAATTATTTATACGATATTACGCTTTAGAAAATTTTATTTAAAATATTTCAGTTTGTGAATCTTCGAATTCTTTGAACGTGTGCGCGATTATCCCCTCAAAAGTATTCGAATATGTATAATTTAATAAAAAGAAAAAAAGTAAAAAAAATATATTTTAAATTTTCAAAAAATTTTTAAACCTGTCATTATCTCTATTAAAATAAAAATGTAAAATCGAAGAAGTAATAATATTTTTTCATCAAAGAAAAATAATCTAAAATTGTTTAAAAAATGTACTCGTTGAATTTGTAAACTTTCACTTTTCATCCACCTATTATATATATATCTTTAACACATTGCAAAATATTTTGTCTATCTCGTGTATGTTATATTAGATGTAAAGCACATGTGTAAGGACAGATATCAAACTGCCTGATATATCTTCCATATTTTCACTTGAATCACTCGATAACGAAGTAGAAAATTTCGAATCTTACAAATGGATTCTGAGATCAAAAATTGATTAAACGTGTTTGCTAAATGTATTGAATTTAGTGGACGTGTTTCGCGTTCCACCTTGCGTTAGTTTGCAAAATTGGATCGCGATAGGAAATAGTTCGCTTGATTTACGAGATCTGAGGGTAAAACGTTGATTACAAGACTCGGCTTGTTAAACGGTAGTCGTGTTGCTTATTGTCGATAGATTGATTCGAAACGAGACTCGGTGTTGCTTGGCGTTCGAAGTGAGACTCGTTTGGTTGGTAACCTCGTTAAGATTGATAGATCTTTGATGGAATCTTAGAAATCTTGTATAGCAGGAACGCTGTGGTTTGAAAATCTTTGATACTTTTAGAGTGCGTTCCATGGAGGAATATATCGAAATAAATAGAAAGATATAAAAAAATATTGTGAGCTTGTCGCAGACAATTTATTTTTTTTTATGTTCACGAATTTCTATAATGTTTCGATTCTTCGCATTTTATTTCTAGATTGATATTTATCGAACAACAAAATTTCTCTCCTATTTAACCTATGTTTAAAAATTAAAACAAAGGTATAATACGATTGATAATTTATGCTCTAAACATTGGGAAGTATGGAATTTGTATTTAAAAGGACGTCGATAAGAAAACACTTGCGA